>NC_135504.1:37662419-37962419 GCF_052857255.1 Amblyomma americanum
CCGAAAATACATAATGCGAATAACCGAGGCCCACCCATTGTCTCAGGTGCAGCAACGGTTACTGAAAATATTTGATGTTATGTGGATTATCTGATTAACAATATTCCTCCTATGTTCTCTTCTTTCATTAAAGATCCCACTCACTTACTTTCTGATGTCCAGGACTTTCATGTTGGCACGAAGCGGTGACTGCAGTTCGGGGAGCAGAAAGACTGCGAAAATGGTGTCTAAACATATCTCTTTATTGGGGGCTGAGTTGCGCCCACAATGGGCTAAATGACTCGGCGGCGGTGTAGCAACAAGCGTGCTCGGCGGTCGTCGAACAGAATGCCCGCCGCTGTCGGCCATACTCAATTTAAAGCTGAGAGCGAACTTTAGAGATAAAGCATGCAAACTTACTAGAACATTTTGGAACAACGTAGAATCAGCTCTGCCTGGATGCGATCAATCGAGATAAATGTGGTCGCGTCTTGCATCGCAAACAAAGCAGCGAGCCGGCAGCTTTGAAGAATGAACAAACATTGCAAAGATTCGCGGCAATATTCCGCCAGGCGCGCTGCTTGTAACCTTAGATGTGGCTTCACTGTATACAAATATTCCTCATATGAATGGTGTTCAGTCCGTAATCACTGCCTGCGGTGAGCACTGCTGTCAGAAATCCGTCGATAGCTCCTTTTTAAGCACTCTTTTGAAACTTATACTCCAGCTTAACAATTTTGAATTTAACAGAACCCACTACGTTCAGGCTAGCGGAACTTCATAGGGCATGAATAGGACCTAATTATGCTAATATCTTCATGTGTTGCCTAGAAACCAAATTCATCGAGAGCCGTCTTTTAAAACCGTTCTTCTACAGACGCCTTAGTGATGATATTTTAAGAGCGTTAGCTCTTACTACTTACATTTGTCAAGGGCGCGTCTGTCTGCAATGAAGGTCAAATTGACCAAAACAGCTACCACGTGGCCACACTAAATCACATAGCAACAGTGGGAATGTAGCGCCGTATTTGATGCCTATATTTTCGATATGTTGTACTATATGTGCTAGTACAGCGGCCATCGAAGTTGGTCCCCCACGGGACCATCATAACAAAACATAACATAGCATTGCATAACATTTTGGGACGCCCCGTTTGACGCAGAATGTTCGAAGTGGTGCCAGATGACTTCGCATGTTCCTGAGGATGAAATATTAACTGCGATGAAGCCAAAAATATTTGTGGGATTCGCACCGGCGACCTGTGCACAAGGTAGCCCACCACTTGAAAAAAAGTGGCCAACATACATGGCGTGCCGGTTGTTTTCTCGGCCCCAAGCAAGCTGGAACAGCTCTGCGTGCGCATTGCGAGCAAAGACAAGAGTGGTTGCCGAATCAGACATGGAGAGAAGTTCGCCAGTTGCTGCATCGGGGTGGTATACGAAATACCGCTGTCATGCGGGAAGGCATATCTGGGCCAAACAAGGCGGTGCATCAATGAAAGGGCAGGTGAGCATGCGCGGCCATTAAAAGATGTAAGTGGAGCACATCTTTCGCGGCACTGCGCTGAGTGTTATGAGTGCCCTCGAGCGTCAGAACATTCGACACGGGTTAGATGCAAGTACTGCAAAAAAGTGTCGACCACGGTTTCATAAGATAAAGATTTTAGGTAAAAGCAAGGACACAAGGGCAAGGGAACTATTGGAAGCATCTCATATAAGGAAGAGAGGTGTATTTTGTGTTAGCGATACGTCTGTGAACCTCTTCAAATCGGAAATGGCGTATCTGGAAAGGTTCTGTGATAGTGTTGTGTGTGAACTGGTATCTGCGCGTGTCCTGGTTTTTTCTTATATTTGCTGCGCTGTCAGTGAATAAAGTTAGATTAAGGTAGCACTAGTCCTTTGTCATCTTTCCTTGTGTTCGTATTGGTTGCGCTGCAGTTCTTTTGTTACGACATGCACCATCTAGCCCAACAAAAAGTTCTTCTAGACCTTTCCGCCCCCAAACCGTGCACTCCGAGGACCTTCAGACGGCCATTACGGCCGAACCGTTTGCCGCAGGGGGTTCCGAATGGCGTGGCGATGCTACACGTTTATACAATAAATTAATTGATATAACAAACAAATCTACCAGGTACAGCGAAATTTTCCGTAAATCGCAATAGTAGCACAAAATCCACGATGTAGATGGCGCGGCTTATTTTTGAGACGGGATGTTTCCGGAAAGGAAACATTAGCGATGTTTGGATTTGGTCTGCTCCATGTTTGCTGAGCACACCGATATAAACACTTAAAGCTCCCGTAGCTGACGCTCTTAAGCCGAACACTGAGGCAGTGTTAGCGGAGAATTTTTCATAATATGGCACCAGGGTGAAAAAGAACTGCTTGCGTTTTTTGCAGAATTTAATACTTTACAACGTTCAATTTCATTTTCGCACATGTATTCAGTTTCGACTATTAATTTTCTTCACATGACAGTGTCTCTTAACTATAACAAACTAAGACATCATAACATCATGATGCAGAGTGACCGATTAAAGGGTATCTTTAAAGAACATCCACGAGCTGTATTCAACATGCTAAAAACTTGCGAGATCTTTATGGAAAACCTACGGGCTGCCAACAGTACCTTCACTTTAACAGCAGCCATGTGAAGCATTGTAGAACTTGCATTCCCAACAGTCAGACTTCCCACTTTAAAAGAGTATGCTCCAAGCCATCGGCGTTTTACAAGAACTGCGCAGAACTTCTCACTCCGAAGTTCTGCGCAGTTCTTGTAAAACGCCGATGGCTCTAAGCATATTCGGAACTTCTGTTTACTAAGAAGTTCTTACGAAACAGAAGTACCCGGTTAGGGTTAATCGACGACGCCGTGAAACGCGCAGATGCATGTCACCGCGAGTCATTACTGTGCGAAACAAAAGAACCTATCTTGGAAAACCAAACTAATTTAGTCTTGACCTACTCGGCCTCTGCTCCCAACGCGACAGGCATTCTAAGAAGACATCATAACATCATTATGCAGAGTGACCGATTAAAAGGCATCTTTAAAGAACCACCGCGAGCTGTATTCGACATGCTAAAAACTTGCGAGATCTTTTAACTTCTTCCCAAGTCACGCATCCAGTGTTTTTTTGGCGGTGCACCATGCAGCAAATCTCGCTGTAAAATTTACCGGCAGATGACGGTGTCCCAGATAGCTGTTAGCACTTCTTCCAGTGACGGCGTAAGAATTAACAGTAGCTTCACCTACGACACTGAAAACGTAACCTCTCAACTAGAATGTTCCGTCTGTGAGCTGAAATATATATGTCAAACTGCAACGTATTTCACATTGCGGTTTAACGACCATAAGCTTCACAGTGCAAGTCTACCCATCCTGCCCTTATCTGATGGTGACAGATAGTGACAACGTCGTCATATAAATTTAAAAGACAACCCGACGCTCAGTTTCATCAGACGAATGCCGGTCCCCGGCCGAAGCGTCAGGAAAACTACAGTGTTTCTTCACCACGTCTCTTTTCTTTCGAGCGTATTGCGAAGCTAGCCCTAGAAAATTTGTCTGTCTATATTATAGACATGTGCACCCACACACCAAATGAAATGAAAAACAAAAACTATACACCGTCAAGTTGTTGCGTATTGCCCATTCTTGATGACACCATAATGGGGAATCGTTTGCTGCCCGGACAAAAGGCTTACACGTCGGCTGTCATGTACACCCCCCGTCAAGAGTATGCGGGCCAAGGTTTATGGTTTTTGGGGGTTTAACGTCCAAAAGCGACTCAGGCTATGAGGGATGCCGTAGTGAGGGGCTCCGGAAATTTCGACCACGTGGGTTTTCTTAACCTGCGCTGACAGTACACGGGCCTCTGGAATTTCGCCTCCATCGAAATTTAGCCACCGCGGCCGGGATCGAACCCGCGTCTTTCGGGTCAGCAGCCGAGCTCAATATAACCACTGAGCCACCGCGGCGGCATACGGCCCAAGGGTTTTGCTTCTGAGGCTTGCTTGATGCCTCGTTATCCATCCTCGGCGTCTGTGACCTTTCGAAATAGGTATGGCTTAGCGTCTTCAACCCTGCCCAGTTTTGGACTGTTAGATGTGCGACGGAGCCCCGCTGGAAAGCTTACAAGTAAATCGCTTGGGCTGCATACTTTTCACGGCGGCTGTACGCGTGATAGGACATAATGCGTTGGCCAAGTTCGGGTGGCACTGTCAGAACAAGGGGCGTTTTCATAAATAGCACGCGACAGTCGGAGCTGTGTCGTCCGTAATGTTCGCGACATTTTTATAGTTACTAGTGTTTTTTTCGCAGACTACAGATGTGGCTCTTTGGTAAGTTTAAAGCCATATGCCTGATCTTCCTGACATATTTTGCATACTTCTCAATAATATTAACTCTGTGATATCAGTGTTTGTGCTGAAAACATCGCCTCGTAGACTGGTTTCCTTTGGAGTTCTTTATCCCCAGTGGGTACACTTCCGCACTTTACTGCACCGTATTGATTTCTCCGAGACTCTCCCAGAGCATAAAGGCAGCTGCCCTGAGTGCGTGCTAAGTTAGCGCCCTGTTGTGTGCAGCACCTGGAGCTGATTTCAGCGTGTTGACGTCATTACCTTCAGCACCATCCGGACACATGCCCCACTGTAGCCTTGAACCGTGTTCTTTGGCCCGCAATAAAGCGCTGTTTTTCTGGGTCGGTCCAGGAGGACGTACTTGAGTTCGGGCAAGTTCAAGGCTTGCGAGCCCATTTGAACCTAATCGAGCAATAAACCTGGGCAGTCGGCCACTGTACTGGTTGGAAGACAAATGGACAATTCCTTCATGTTCTTCTCTTTGCTCGTGCACGAAACGCGGTAATAGCTGACAGGCATGCACTTTGTGGGCCCTGTTATCCCCGCAGATAAGGAGTATTTGGCCCGAATTTCCTACGCTATTTCGTCAAGGTGTTCTTGTTACGCTTTAGATAGGCTTTTGGCGGTCAAGGATGATTACCTCTCTTGTCTTGCGGTTATCTTCGGCGGCGAGGCCAAAATGTTATCACCGAGCTGTATTTTGGTGGTATTTACAAGCACGGAAAGAAGAAAGCGTTTTTCCGCAGTCCGGCAAAATAATGACGTGGTTTCTGGGTGCCTGCCACTACGGGCAGTATGGCCTCATTCGCAACTGTGCCGCTTACTGCACCCTCCCCCACCCACCAACTCTAAATCTCTATCACCTCTCTTCCCCCCGAAGAAAGAGAAATCAAGCCAGTATAAAAGATCCCCCATGCTATGGTCCTAGCATAGGATCTGCCTCCTTTGAACAGCATCAAGATGCATGGTCTCTTCGAACTCTTGCTGGCCGGGCTTTGCATGGCCACCGCTGTCGTGGCCAAGCTGGGACCTCCGGCCGGACCGCAGAAGCTCCAACGCGACGAAATCGACACCTTCGAGGTATGCGTTATGAATATATGCACCTTATGCGCAGTCCAGAACGAGTGCATGGCTCTCCCTTGTCGACGATCACGTGTACAGCGTTAAAATGTCCATTCATTCATGCGCCGAGAGAGGCCATGAAGAAAAATGAGCCGACGCTGAGGCACCGATAGAATGTCGAGCGTTAACACACCTAACGTAGGTCGCTGGTTTGAATCCCTGCCACGAGCTAGACTCTAACTAAACTAGTAAGCTTGTGCTACACGTGAAGCAAAATCGTATGCCACCACCCAGAACACTCTGCGGCAAACGGTTGAGCCGCAGTGTTCATTTGAAGATTCGTAAAGGCGTGGAATGGGTGGTATAAAGGTCGCCGATTCAAACCCCTGACGCCCGCTAAGCTCTACTTAGCTAACCGCCAAGGTAACCCTGCCGGCTCCGCTCAACGCAGCTGCGCCGAGGCGCGGCGAGTCATATGGTATGACGTCACAGCCAAACTGCCGCTCCGCTTCTTGAAGGTCATTCTTCGGAGCGTCATGACCTTGGGGTTTTGCATGGGAGGAGCTTCGGCTCTAAAAGCACGCAGGACAAGCGCTATGCCAAGTGCTCTGCTGGAGCACGATTCAGAACCTTATAGATCGCAACTTAGCCCAGGCCTCCTAATGGCGCACGTGTCCTTGCTTATGCTCGATGGTTGAAATTAAGCACGTTACACTAACTCTCGCGGGATGGCCACACAATTCATGGAGAGGTTAACACATGGCGTGTCAGCGAAAACTTTTCCAGATCTGTATGCCCATTTTAGCACGTTGCCACCACGCTCATAAACAGCGGTCCCGATATGATGATGATGATGAACACCTTCCCAGTAGCGCCATATGGTGTGCCCTTGCGTATAGCATAGCGGAGCCCGTATGCGGCTGATAATTTCATACAATCTTGAAATTAATACTCTGCTAAGTATACACAGTACATTTCAGTCTTCTCAAATGCTGAATGGAGGGACTACATTAACAGGCGTTGTGTAGGCTCGAGAGGATATTTTATGGAGGTGCATTGTCTTGTTTCTTCTATAAGGAGTCAGAAATGCACCCATGCCACAACACGTTCTGAGAGATTTGGGCTCCAGAAAACAAACGTTAAGAACGCGTGGAAAGTTTTCTTTTTTCCTGAAAAGAGAACAGCAAGAAAAATGTTATGCATGATTCTTACATTCAGATTTTCGAATTTGTTACAGTTGCATTTATACTTTTCACTTTTTAATCATCACAGGTTCGTAACCTATGGTTATAGCCATATTACCATTCGGCACTTACTAAACTAATAAAATGCCGGTATTGTCTCTGGCAGTTCAGTAATTGCAGATTTATGCGAAAATTTCAGGTAGTTAACTCTTAGCGCATGCGGAATGCAGCATGCGTATCAAATTGCTTGCAGTTCCTGAAAACATGGATGCGAAAAAAATATTAGAGGTGGCAGGACTGTTACGCTTTTGTTATTCCATTAATTTTTTCGAACCAATATATGAGTATAGAAGGCGTTTTGTAAGAAAAAACACGCACAACGCACATGTAACACCTTTGGTGCGAAATAAATATTGGTTCCATGTCCTTCCTGCTAGGATTATCCCACTGTACATGCTCTCGCTTTCGATATGAATGTGGCAACCGGGTTGCACTAAAGACGGCTGGCCAATGAGCAGACGGATGCATTTTATCAAAAGTACTGGGAGAAGTTGCGTCTGGATAAGTCTGCTTATCTTCCGAACCTAATACTTAAAGTACCGGCTGCTCTGGGGTACTTTTTGCGTACCTGTTTCGCCGGTGGTTGGTTCTAATTAAATGAAACATATCTTCACCAATGTTTCAAACAAACGTACAGAGTAATTTTTTCTTCGTGTTTTCCAGAAAAATAAGGGCTAATTTATTTTGGGCATACCACTTCGCTTCAGCATAAGCCAAGTCAAAATCTACATCGCTAAGCTGAACTTCCGCTTTGCACAGCGTAAGCACAACGCCAGTTTTGAACGGCTACAGCCCTCCAAGTTCGTTCGACTTAAGCTCTGGAAAATCTGATCTTGTTTAATCACCCTACAAAAACCCGAACCCGTAGTGTCGTACACAATGTGGGGTCTTGCTCTCAGCTACTTCAGATAATTTCGCCGCGCACAAAAACACCGATGTTTAATCCTTACTCCCGAAGTCAACACATCCGGAACATCTAAGCTGGCCTCTATGCCTAAAAAACAAATGTAAGTCGATTTAGATAATTAAGCCAAATGCGGATATGTGCGCTAGCATGACGTCAATCGTTGGTTCGAACTACGACCTTCTGGGTGGTACCTGGCTGCCACCTTCTTCTTCGTCCTCTTAAAACATGGCACATACCCACCTAATTCTTCTTTATCTTCTTCCTCTTAAAACAACGCACATACCCACATGAGGGCATTGGCCAAGGTATATAGTGGCATAAACAAGGAAATTTTCATAAAAGATTACTAGTTCTCACCCCAACTTCTTCCGTTCAGCTACCGTGCAAGCCCAATTCGAATCACATTCTCCTCATAACCACTGCTGCTCATTCCGCTTAGCTCGGTGCGCTTAGGGGCTGTGCCGCCTAATTAGCGCCCCAGGCTCTGGCCAGGTTACCTCAGGCTACGCCTTGGCAAGTAAGCCACCCGATGGGCAGGTGAGCAGTGGCGCAGTGGCACAAGGCAAGTGCTGTAGTAGCTGTTGTCGTCGGGGGTGCCTGGGTTACTTGAGCTGAGTTGCGACCCAGGTTCCTCTTCCCCAGCCACCTCTCATGATTAAATGGGCTGCCGCCTGACACGCTGGGCAGGTTGCCCACCACCCGCTGAGCAGGTGAGCAGCATGCCGCAAGACCGACGTCAGACAAACAGACAAACACACAACGCCCAAGTGTGGGTTATGGCCACTGTAAGTGCTAGCGCACTAAAAAAGCATACGGGGCGTAATACTCACCTCACCTACATGGTTAACCTACGTCTGCCCTGCAGGTAGTTGTGAACTTCCCGAATGCCGTGGCCATTGCGGACTCGGACAACAACGCCCTGCTGCAGTGTCTGTCAGCAACCCGGACCGAGTTAGACCAAGAGGCACTAACTGCGACATACGTCTGGAAGTTCCAGAAGGCCGAAAACTTGGACGAGTAAGATTTCATTTTCAAGACTCAGGTCATTTCTATTTTTTATTGTGACATAATTTTTTTAATGGCGCCGATGCCAGCGTTCACCGTTGCCGGTGGCTCCTCCTGCTGGCACAAGTTTCCTTTCGGGTCTCAGCCATAAAAATTTACACACGATTACGGTAGTCGGTAATGTGAAATTTGAGCGGAGCTCTTCACACGCCACCTGCAACCACCGGCAGGTGGCATTTAGCTCAACAGGTGGTGTTTCGCTCTGCCACGCCCTGCCATGGTTGTCAGGTGGCATGTTGCGCCGACAACGCCTACGACGACGATTACGACGCGGAATCGACGAACGGACGAAGAAGATCTGCGCTCTAAAAACGTAGCCAAAAAGTGGCTTCTCTCGAGAACGTACCTGTCGTAGTCCCGCGATGCTGGGCCGTATTTTGCAATGATTCGTTTTACATTTCGCTAATTTGTTCCACTCTCATTGCTGTGGCGTAGGCAGTGCCAGATAATCTGACGCTTCCATCTGCTTAAACGCGCCAGTGCCGTCGTTTTATCACAGATTGCTATAATAATTGGTGGCCGGTAAAATGTTTACGGGAATCCCCCTGTTGGAGTAGACTTGTAATAAGGGAGTAGTTACTCATTGGCATCCACCAAAGCGCAGCCATACGGCTACAAAGGAAAGCTGTAGATATTTTTCAGAAATTTTGTAGTTAAAGAAAATTCGTCCTGGTCCGAGGTTCGAACCCGGGACCACCGCTTCATCGGAGCAGTCGCTCTACTAACTCAGCTAACCCGGACGGCAAGCTTATGGCAGGGCGAGAGCGAGTTGATCGATAACTCGCAGTGGAAACAGTGTTGCCCAAATGTTTTAAGGGAATCTCCCAAGGTGGAGTAGATTTATAATAAGGGAGTAGTTACTCATTGGCATCCATCTAAGCGCAGCAATGCGGCGAATTAAATTAGGATATATGCATTAAATTATGATAATTATGATATTAAAACGTGTTTCCTCGGCCTACGACAAGTAAGTTCAGTTGGGCAAGATGAAAATGTCGACATGTTGGTGACAAAGGCACCAGCCCTGGTAACCTTGTGTAGACTGCAACCCGACAGGCACTGAAGCCGGCACTTGATTCAATGAATGATAGAAAGCGTTTTATGGCAGCAAAAGACAGCATTCCTTTAATCCGAGATATATTTCTCTGCGGAAGGTAAGGTAAGCGCTCATTGTTGAAGACATATGGGCAGGTACCAGAACACCAGGGCCGACCCGGTGGCTCAGTGGCTATGGCACTCGGCTGCTGACCCGAAAGACGCGTTCGATCCGTGCCGCCCCGGTCGAATTTCGATGGAGGCGAAATTATAGAGGCCCGTGTACTGTGCGATGTCAGTTCACGGTAAATAATTCCAGGTGGTCGAAATTTTCGGAGCCCTGCACTACGGCGTCACTCATAGACCGAGTCGCTTTGGGAAGTTAAACCCCTATAAAACATAAAACCTATGAGCCAAGCAGCCAAGGAGAACAAAAGACGACATACAGTGCTTAGGAAAAGATACCCTTTTTTGTTTTCTGTTGTTCTGCGACGTAATATCAATTCTAGAATATCTGGTTGCTGTTCGCATGGCATTCGTCACACACCTGTTGATTCACTTGCATTTCCGATACGTGTATTAGGAAGCATACCAAATACCGTTAGCATGGAGGTTAACAAAACGTGAGTTTTGTTGGTCACTTGTCGATATGACTCAAGCGTTCCCAAGCTGCCCATAAAATATTAAGTTTCGCGAATTGGCTCAACAATCCTCCGACCGGTTAGTTCGACTGTGCGCGGGTGTCTTTTGAGCTTAGTCTCCCATTGAAACGCTGCGGCAGAGAGCAGCAGAGTATTGTTTCCGCGGCCACAGGTTTAGCTGCCGAACAGACTAACCCGCTAGCCATGATGGCAGGTCCGCTATGGTTGTAAAAAGCGAGCTTACAATCGCGCTTTTCTACACTGAATATATTTAAGCCTTTTTTTTCTTGTTTAACATTTTCTTTCCCGGAATTCCGCACATTCATATATAATATAATTGGTTTTTGGGGAAAGGAAATGGCGCAGTATCTGTCTCATATATCTTTGGACACCTGAACCGCGCCGTAAGGGAAGGGATAAAGGAGGGAGTGAAAGAAGGAAGAATGAGGTGCCGTAGTGGAGGGCTCCGGAATAATTTCGCACGAAACGAAATTTTGAAGAATAAAAACGAATTCTTTAATAACCCATTTTTTAAACAGGGATACATTGAGGTTATTCTCACCTATAGAAAGATTTATCCACGATCGCTAGTTTTCTTGCGAGAAGAATATATTTCACAACATGCTAATTTGAAAAGCAAGTAGCTATGGAAGGTTGCCCACAAAGAACTTCCAAGAAAATCATTCCTTTAATATATCTGTTGAAATTTTTTACACCGCCCTCGCCATCTATGGCGCGAAGTTTGTGCATCTATGATACACTCGTATGTATTCACTCATTCGCTACGAAAACAGTCCTCACAAGGCCAGATCAGCCATTTGTAACGCCGAACTGGATTGGACTTAGACGCCGCATTATTATGGAGTGGCGCTTGATAGAACGAAGCAAATAAGAGAATATTATTTGTCTTCCGGGGCTGGCTTTTAATTGGTGCCGTGTGAAGTTGTCTTTAAGTGAAGCGAAGCCACGGACGACAAAGGTTAAAGGACCTTTATAAAGGCGTTATGTTATCTATGGCGACCGCTCTGAAATCACCCTTCCCGATAGCTTCCATATATCGCCCTGAGAATAGATGGCGCTGAGATGCTTCATTTTCGGGTGAGCTGTACTCAAGTAGACATCGAGGAGAAATCACATTTAACCCGATTTTCTGTAAAATTGTCCTGGTGTGCTTGCCTATAGCGGGCCAAACACAGCGATTGTGCTTTGTTTCCTTTGCTTTCCACCTACGTCTTTCGTGCTATTTATCCCTGAGGAAAAAAAATGTCCGTTTTTGTTTTTCTGTAATTGCACGCTGGGCCATTCGTAAGGGTTTAAAGCACGTAACATGAGTAGGCGTGCGAAAGCAGGTGTTCATTCTTCAATTGAAGGGGGCATTTAAGATCTGCCTTAAGGGTGTGACGTGATATCTTTAGTGGGTTAGTGCTCTTATATCTACAATTGCTCATTCACTGCTCAAAATTCATAGATGGAGGCGACAGCCCATATCACTACTAGTGCAGCGGAACAGCGATTAAGAGATGCGCCACGGCACTGGCAGGTTGCTGTTCCTGTCAGAGCCATCCGTAGGGATTGCGCAAACCACATTCCTCTTCCCGAGCAACCTCTCGAGCAGGTGGCGCGGCGCTCCTCCGAACTTACCCGAACTTACACGAACTTACCCGAACTTACCCGAACTTACCCGAGTAACTCTGGTAGTAACTCGGGTTGCTAGGCAGCGGCACAAAATGGTACGTACCGTGAACGTATGCAGGGTGACAAGATTCTTAATCGGTGTTGGTGACCTATAAGTGCTTTCGCATTAAATAGTCGCGTTTTATTAAAAAAAATTAATTGTCCTTGATGACGAATTTTTATGGCGCAACGGAACCTGTTGCCAAAGAACGCCATGACACAAGCTTGTTTCTTCTACTCAAAGTGGAGTCAAAGGCCCATTTCCCAAGCATTTCACCCTAAATAATCCGCATCCGATCACCAGGCAATGGAAACCTTGTACCCATTGTATCACCGGTCGGTACCCAGCGGCACTGGGGATCGAACCCCGCACCTCCCGCATGCGAGACGGGTGCCCAAATGACTAGGACACCGCTGCGGTATAAAGTATCTGTAATTGTAATGCAAGATTAAATCTGGTCTCTTCATCTTTGAGGATCGTATTAATGTACTCATTACTATGCAAAAAGTGTATTATTTTTAAGAAAGAGACTATGCCGGAGAGGCATTACGGGTCACGAATGTGACGTCATATTTCTCCAATCTCTGCAGGAGAGAAATAACCTTCCATATCGCTCCCGGAGAGAAACCAGGGACGCTGGACATGACGATTGGGGATGGTAAGTAGCATGTTTTAACGCGAGGAAGCAAAAACGAGGGATCTAACGCTGCGGTTATACTGCAAACCAGAAAGTAGGTAGGGGAAGCTCTGCTCTCTCGACAGTACACTAACAGTTTCTGTTAAGCCTCCATCCTCGTCTGACTGCTTTCCAAACGCCGACTTCGCCTCAAAGGCGTCCCGCTACGTGCTAATCTAGAAAAGGTTACGCACAGCAAGCTGAGATCATAAACAATCTGTGGGCCACTAAGGCTGAGTGTAAACAAAACGAAAACAAAGTTACTTCGAGCAAAGTGACTCGAACTGCAGCCTTACGCGTTCAAAAACGCAGTGCTAATTCATTGTGCAACAGAACTGAAGGAAAAAATGGCAGAGAAGACTCAAGCTCCACCTTAATGGTATAACGGGGTAGCGTAGTGGGCTAGGCGTTCCATTCTGAGCAGTTTGAAACCTTTGATCACATTTCTCAATTTTTACAATTGCTTTGATTAATTAATTGATTATATATACACTCTAAATTTTCTTAATTAGTGTCATCAAGCACAGACTTTTTATTCTGAGGCATTTTGACAAGTCTGAACTCTCCATTTTACTTTTTTTTTATTTATTTAAATCATCAGTAAATTACAACATTTTCATTAACTCGTCTTGCCTATCACATATAAATAAAATCATCAATACCTAGAACCACTAATTACCATGATAAGATTTTTTCACGCAACCCAGGATTATAGGTCACCGGTTCGAATCCCTGCGGCGGGCTAGGCTCTCACTTAACTAGTAACGTTATGTTGCACGAATTGCTGGATCGTATGACACCATCCGGAACATTCTGCAGCAAACGACTGCAGCCAATGGTTTTATTTCTCTTATTATCCTTTCTCATAAAATTTCTTCTAGTCGCCGCTACGTGGCGCTGCGTAACCGGAAGTATAGTGTAGTACTATATATAACTGGGGAAGGCAGATCAGGAAGGAATAGTTCTATGATAACTCAGGAGGCAGCGCCCTACTCTTTGAAACTAGATCAAAGCGTCTTAGAACGCGCAGCTATAAAAAGAAATATAACCAAGAAGGTGCCCCATGTGCGGTGTGTGCCATGTCTGTGGAAACAATTGAACACGTCATACTGAAATGTGACTGCATCCCTCCGGATGTCGAAGCTGGAACGGTAACTCTCACTGAGGCACTAGGGTTTAGAGATAACAATGGTAATGGGTAAATAAATTGCGGTGGAAATTATGAAATAGTGATTGGAGGAATCGTGGTTCAAAAGCAGAGAGGTCACGAAGCTTAGAAATGTAGGACTGAAAACATATTAAAGAAAGTGGCGCATTGTAACACCAACTCACAACGCAGTTAAATAAAAATAAATAAAAGAGCCTAGCATGCTGGCAACTGCCACCACCCCGTTTCACAGGGAACGCTCCTATCTCCTATCCATCCATCCTGTGCTATTGTACCTTCTAGAGAAAGAGAGCCACATGACCTCGCAAGAGGGAAAGGGAGTCACAGAGTGTTTCAGAAAAACGACAGGCATCAGCCAACTAATACGCTTGGAGTCTTTGTGAACAGTTGGCCCCGCACTTGAGCGTGCTATTTGGACCCATCTGAGAGCTGGTCGCACTTCTCGCAGATCCTACGCCCAAGGAGGCCATAATGTACTACGCTGACAAGAACTGCATCGTAATGGACGTGGAAGACAGTGATCATCGTAAGTATATGTGGACAGACGAGAGAAAAACGCGTTTTTAAGTTATTGAATAAGATGAAGAAGGGAAAAGGTGCGAATAGAGAGATCATTTTTTTATTGCTAGCGCAGTATTAAGTAACTGCCAATTCAGCGGCTGGGTGAGGTGAGGAATGACGGGGTGACTGTATGCGATGAGAACTTTTTCTGGTGGAGTGTCTATAACTGCACCAATCCGCCCATAGCTCGGGCGCAGGGCAGCCGCCTGGTCTGTTGCTCCCAGCGCTGTTGCTTCGCTTCGTCGTGGGTGTAGCTAGCGCCATCTATGGAAACCTCTTGCAATCGAACGTGGCGAAACAATTCGTCCTAATAAAAGGAAGTGTTTTTGCCCTCATTCTATAACGTTGAAAAGGTGCGTTCAGTTATGTTAGAAATGTGCCCTAAATAATGAGTGTTTTAATAGGACACTATTTGGCACAAGAGGTGACTAAATTATGCTGCATAAAGAGAGAGAGGGCGTCTTTCGACTTTGTAGTCCACTTGCAGTGCAAATGAGCCATTAAAGGCTCTCGGCTTAATACGACTAAGAGACAATTCATGACATTAGGTTTTAGAAAGTTGTGAAGCGAAGTAATCGTGTGCAAAATGCATGCTTCCAAGGCCTGTATTTCGTCGAACTGAGTCCGTGAAGTCATTTTCGTAATCCAATGCCCTTCACTTCGGACCTGCAGACTGTCTCCTGTGGCTGAGACGTGAACTGAAGGACGCGGCGCCCCCGGTGTGCATCGACCACTTCGCCGATGTATGCGGGGTGGACGTGCCGGAGCACAGCCGGGACCTCTGCATTGATGGCGAGGGGGATGTCTAGTGGAAGATGCAAGGAAGATGCTTCAACCCCGTAGAGCCTTTCGCTGAGAATGTATCACGTTTTGATCGAGTCGAATCTATTAGTGTATCCTGACCTAGCAGCGCCAGTAGGGAAAACAGGTATAGGTATAAGGGTCGTGGGCGCAGCAGGGGACTAACCGGAAAGGTTCTTGCACTGTTCCCTCGTTTAGTACGCGGTATGTAAATGACGACGAATAAAGGAATACCGATTTAAACAATTTTTGTTTTCATTAAGAATTGATTTTGTCGCTTATTGTAGATACGTTGACGTTTGTTGGACAAACATTCAAAGCGGCATTAGGCCTTCCTCACTACGCGTCTTCATAACGATTTCTCCAACTCAGCGTTCACAACAAACTTGAAGAACTCTGTGCGGCCCACACTACCCCACAGATGGCGCGGCTCACAAGAACTGATACAGGCATAAGTATCCTCGCCACATGAGACGCAAGCGCACAGCCAGGAAAAGATAAAGCAAGAGGCCTACTGACACCGATCAGGAAACGGCTTAACATTAAACCTCTCCCCAAACACATGCATCCTATACACCACGACGGTAGGAAGACGGACAAGCCTCTGGCTCTTCATCGGAAATAAAAGCAGCAACCCGGTGTTATCTATACGTTGATGGGACTGACTATCCAGATCCCTACAAAGCACTTGCAGTGGCAGGGGTTACAGGAACACATGCCACAGTCCTATCAGCCTCCATCCGTGTGCGCACAAACGCAATGGCTGCGGAGGCAGCCATTGCTTTAGCCTTTACAGATTCACAGGCAGATAATATCATCAACGACTCCATGACTGCCATACACAACTTCGCCCGGGGTAGAATCGCACAGTGAACTCTCAATGTTGTTGAGGAGATCCCCTCCCCTGATAGATACATCGAATTGATTTGGGTGCCAGCACACTCAGGCAACCTTGGAAACGCGGCTCACCAGACAGCCCGAGGATCGGTCATCCCGGCGGTGGACACCTCAGCCCTGGGGACAGCCAAGGACAGCCTAATCTCCTTTCATGATCTAACCTACCACTTCCGCCTTCAACGAAGAAAGTTTCCGCCCCGCAGAAGAGGCTCATTAAACAGCAGGAAATCACCTGGAGAAGACTCCAAACAAATTCCTTCCCTAACCCGGTAGTTCTCTTCCACATCTTCCCAAGTCAATTTTCTGCCGCGTGCACACAGTGCGATGAGGACACTAGCCTCAGCCATATACTCTGGGGATGCAAGAAGGACTCCCCAACTCCTGAATTAGGGCAACTCATGTTTCCGCAACTGGGAGGCCCTGCTGCGCAGCTTGGACCCGGACATACAAGAACGGATCCTCAAGCGCGCCTATGAGGTCGCTAGTAGGCTAGCCTACTGGCCATCTAGTAGGGCAATGTAACCTGGCCTGATGTAACTATCGGCCCAAATAAAGGTTTTTTTTCTCTCTCTCTCTTTTTTTAGCCACTCGATTCTAACTTGAGACGTCAAGACCGAACGAGACTCCGCGATCATTGTGGAGAAAATAAGGACGTTGTTGTATAGCCTCAAGGATTCGCGCACTTTGTTGCGAAAACGACAGGTGGCAGCAGCAATACATGCCTGTGTTTCATTCTTTTTTTTTTTGCCGTCAATAGCTTATAAAATATAAAAGATTCGTTTTCACGAAAAGCAGCGTCTTTGCGATCAGAAATGCTGTAATCTGTCGTGGCGCGCCAATTTTCTTTATCCGCATTGTCCCTTTTATGTATATGAAACCCGTCACCCAGTAGACAACAGCCCACTTGGCTCGCAGTCCGCTGGTCCCGTCAGTGCACTATATTATTTGGCTTGGTGTGTAATTCGAAGCGCTATCATTCGGGCGATTAATCCTATCCTATCCGTATAGTCACGGGCAAGCCAATAGGACTTGACTCCGCTTTGGACGCGAAACCTGATATTTCTCCTTGCCTAGTCTATTCTTGCACCGCGGCCTAAAATCTGACCTCCTCTCCTCCCGGAAATTGTTGAGGTCTGTGAGAACTCCGACGCTTATTTACTTTGCACGAAGTGTAACTGGCAGTTTGGTTTCTGTTTTGATTTCATGGTTAGTTTATTGATAAGGTAATATGAATGAGCGAGAGCCCACGAGCCACACGTTAGACCAGAAAATGCATGTTGTTCGTCCAGTGCGACCCAATTCAGTTCTGACTGCTGTGCGAACTGAGTGATCAGGGAGATAGTCAAATACTAATAAAAACACTGGAGATGATTACGGGAAACTCAGAAATCCTCAGATCAAACTGAACTATACCCATACACTTAGAACGGTACTACAAAATTGAACTACGTCGGTTACCAAGACGTCTTGATTCTTCGATCAGCACTCATGTTTAAAAGCGCGTAAGGTGTCCTATCATGGCAATATAATTTATGTTCTTAGCCTTTTAAATGATGCAAGTGCTATGCTGAAAGTAACCAGGCGGCATGGTTTTCTTGCCACTCGTGCAGTGGAGCCCTTTCCGATTTCATAAAGATTAATAAGTACTTCAATGGTGAGGACAAGGGTTCTCCTTACATCACAGGCATTTACAATTTGCAGGGGGAAGTAAGTGCTCAACTATAAGACTGAGAAGCAAACCCTGCTGCCTGGTTGCCTTGGGCAAAGATGGGACATGCATGACGCGGAATGGGTCAGAGCCAAACAACGGTGGCCGCTTGTGCTGTTTAAAGGGAAGGTGAAATGGTTTTTTGAGAATCCGAGGTTATTCAAGAAATCGACTCTATGAAGCTGCTAGGCAAAGCGTGCAAAGTAGTTTTGCGCTAGCATTTAAAATGGGGACGTAATCGCCGATTAAAACCTCCACGATGTTCAGGCTTCTCCTCACTGCGCTATGGGAGAGCGGGGAAACTAGTGATGACGTCATTGTTGCCGAAATTCCAGAAGACAGCTGCCTTCGCCTACGTGCTGCCGTGTGTCTCCCGATGCCGCCAAACAATGCTTCGACTGCATTTGTTTTCTTCATTGAAACAACCGCTTCTTGGCTGGAAACATAGCGCCGCCGTATGTGACGTCATCACTGCAGCCTCCGGCTGTCGTTGTGCGCTGCAGAGAAGCCTGAGCGCGGACGCCGCTTTAGTCGGAGATTACGTCACCATTTCAAATGATAGCGCAAGAAGATTTCGCATGCTTCTCCTGCAAGTTTCACACATTCGGCTCGTTCAAACTAATCGAATTCTAAAACCTCTTCAGTTGCCCTTTAAGCTCATGATAAATCGATGTCGCTCTTCATGTTCTTGAGGGGGAACAAACGAGAAGGAAACACTCACAAACAAATGGAACACTCGATAAGGGCACCAGACAGAAAAATCAAGGAATTATTAAGAAACAGAAATCTGCAATGTTGTTCGCTCCCAGCGTGAAAAAATGCAGACCCTTTGTGCACAAGGTATGATAAAGTGAACACAATATCAATTCTTGATTTTCTATCAATCTTGAATGCGGAATTACTGAAATTTTTTAAATGAGTCACGCACTTTTCCGCCAATTAGAAGAGCAAGGACAGTCAAGTTTCAAAAACCAAGTGTCAAAGTGGAACACCGATTCCTTTTGGGATCCCCTTCATTTGCATTTCCGCTCTATTAATAATTTTTGCAGCAATACTGTTAACATCCCAGATCTCAGCAAATTCTTAGCTCAGCTCATCTGATTTCTTGTTATATTTGGATTTATTTAGTTATTTATTTATTTAAAGTTTCCTGATGGTCGACATAGAGGGCATTATAGAGGGGATTGAGCGGTTACAAAATGGTCCTTAAGAACATTTTTTTTTGTTTGGTTGGAGACACAAAACACGCAGAATACTGCTTGGGCCACCTATTCTCTACATTAGCTGCTGAGAGGGGCCCCTTTGACGAGCTGTGTTTGGAACAGCCCTACACTTCATTTGCGTACAACTAAGCGCTTCGTGACGAGCCTTTGGTGCACTACTGCATGTCCAGATCAGTTATACACGCAACGAAGCATAGTTGCAATCAACCAACTAAGCTAGGGCTTCTGAAGAATTGGCTGCATGGGTGAACCAATGTGCCAATGACTATGACCATATATAATTTAATAAGGAAGTGCGAACCAAAGAACCCATTTCTCAGAATCTACATATTGTAATTGCAATCTTAGACGCGGCTCTCTCATTCAGGGATGCCAGCGTCGCCGTAGTCTACATCCTGTGATATCTCGCGTGATATCCCGAAGCATTTCCGACGTCACCAGAGTGCTACATCGCGAATTACATCCTGATGAGGAGCCTGGTCGAAAATAATTCGCTAGGAGAGATACAAAACAGACCACAAGTGAGGATATAGCCGGAAAGTTGAAAAATAAAGGCTGGGCATTTCCTATGCACCCACAGAGTTTCTTCGGGGCAAAATACCGGAATTCTGAGACCGTCTGAATCATCGCTTTCGTCTTCCCAACTAAGTCTACTGAACACTCTAAACATGAATGCACCTGTATGGGAATAAAAGCTGACTGTGTACTCCCTTTTTACGCCTTTCTGTTTGGAGTGCAGTGCTAAGGCCACTCCCATATCGCTCTGATTAACCGGGTTCTATTCTGGTTACACCCAGCATATCTCCGTAATCTTCCCGATGTCATCTGCCCATCTGATTCTTTCGCCCCCAGCTACGTTTATTGGGATCACGTTTTCTTTTGTGGACCTCAGGTAGAACATTACTCACCTTCATTTGTTCCCGCTCCTCAATTTAAGTTCAAACCCTTTTGGTAGCCTCCAGGTTTCTTCCCCCCAAGCGAGTACTGGCAAGATAAAACAGTTATACGCTTTCCCCTGAATTGATACTAGCAGTGTACTGTGCATGACCTCATTGTACCTGTTAAGTGCAGTAACCTCAGTAGACCTCAGTAGAACTCAGTAGACTGCAGTACACGGTGCCTTCTCCAGAAGTATTATCTTCCCCCTTTGAGTCATTCGTTATCACCCCTGCACACTGAATTTAACTTCGCATTAGTCATCCGAAAGCTGTTCATACACCTCGAGCATCCACTTTTGTGCATCTGAAATCATTCTTCACCCAGACCGTAAGAGACGGGAACAACCTGCCTGCTGAAGCTTTTATACGTGCTGGCCTTGAATCCTTCAAATCATTCATCACTGATGTAATGAAACGATATGTCAGCCCACCCCTCATGTAATGCCCCTAGTGGGCCTTTGAGGTAGTAAGAAATACGTAAGTAAATAAATAAATAGATAAATAACCTCCTTGTTATCTTACCCCTAGCAAAGTGCCTCTAATGTACCGGACCTGCAATCACTTCCAATGCCTTGCCGCCTATCGCCATCTTTTTCACGCTTTCCAACTAATTATAGTGGGAACAGATTCCACTCATTTGGATATTGCAAAGTTACAAAGTGAAGTGAAATTCAAAATAGATGACCCAGTGCCTGCACCGCTGATGCACAACAAGCCTAACCTATAGAATAATGAAAATCTTTATGCGTAGAACAAACTTTTCGTACAGCAAAAGGATAGAATAATAAACATTTAGGAAATTGTTCTAAAACGAACTCACACGTAGGGGAGCGAGGCGAAGCTACTTCCCCTTGGAAGTAGCCGGAAGAAACGGGTGTAGGGCAAGAGAAATGGAATTCTGGGAGGTAGGTGGAGACATTGGTCGGGAATTGGTGCAGCCTGGGCTGTGGAAATTGATCCTTATAAAGCTGAACTCCGTTTCAGGCCTCTGTAGAGTGCGAGTACTCGCTTTTCGATTTACAGGTGGCCCATGGCCTTCAAGTGTTCTTTCACACCTCGGAAAGTGTGAATACCAGAAATGTACTGTACTTACATTACCCGTGAATACCTGTTAAATGTAGTGAACCCCATTGTTATTATTCACCTAGCAACGTGCCTCCTGCGGTTATGGCCTGTGCTAGCTTCCACTACCTTGCCATCATTCGCAAACTTCCGTTTTTGCGTTTTTCAGATTGATTAGCATGGTATCACAACAGGAGTCTCCGGAAATCAGAGAGATGGTACCACACACAGGCAGGGTTTTGGGTGTAATGGCACAGAAGGTGGCTCTTTCTTCCTTTTAACTCTTTCCTCTCACCTGCCAACGAGTTCGAACCACTCGAAAATTATAGATTACCGCATAATTTATTTGTATTTATATAATTGCAGTACTGATTTTCGGTCGTCAGGCCGTGGCCTCTCATCTTGGCGCCAGGCTGCAATTTTTCGGCGTTGTCTACGCTGCATCCATGGAACACCGCGTCTCGTCGAAGCATCATCTCTCCCAGCATTCTCTTCCCCACTGGTGTTTGGTCGCTGAAGTACTTCGCTTCCTTTCGAGCTCTTTTCTCTGCGAATCAGGTAACAGGGACACCGGCCGGTTTGTTGAATCTGGTGGCCTTTACGCAGGACTCCTTTTTTCCCTGTCAAGGCCCTTTCGGGATGGCGGCAGGGTATCAGATGTCCTCTTCGGAGCAGTGTGCTTTGCCGCTGGCAGTGGTGCTCTGCCATCCACCCGTCTCTCCGTCATCACTCTGCTGACTCCCTGGCCAGTCTGAGCAGTTCTGCATGTAGAAACCACCACACTTCATCCATAAACGCACACAAAACACTCACACAGCGCATGTTACCTACGGCGGTATCGACAGGAACGCTCTCAGAATTGTGACGAAAGAAGCAAATCGAATTTCCACCCAGGTGCATGCGCATTCATCGGATATGAAGGACGACCCGGAAACGCGGCGGCAAATAGACTAGCTAGAGCTTACGCCAACCGCGCGGCACCAATGCTACTTTATCATCGGGTGCCATGTCCTTCGCTGATCACCCGCAACAGAATCGTGCCCTTAGGGCTCTTGCGATCCTCGACACGAAGATCTCGAGAAAAAAGCAATTCCAGGACTCGCGAAACATTGAAATGGGACTTGACCAAACCTACTCTTATACAGCCGCATATATCCGGCATAGGGAAGATTGTCCCAGCTGCGAAGACTCTAATCCCTCGCTAGACAACATTACGTGGGAATGTGAGGGCAAGCAGGATCTAAGGAACCACACATGCGCTTTTCTACCCCTGCTGGTCGGTTGTGACCTCAACGAACAGCTTAAGCTCATCGAAGCTGTCGAGAAGGCTGCAAAAGACAGCACAGTCCTTAGTCTTTGCCAACATGGGATTTTCACCGGCTTACTAACCATTACTCGATTTTTTACCGCCCTGACGTTTCCAAGTTTCGGGGTTTACTGGCCCTCGGGTTTTTCTAATTGGTCGATTATTTTTGCCAGTTCCCGACAAAGGTTGGGTTCCGCAGAACCCAGGCTTTATTCGCAAACCAACAACACCTCCGCGAAGCACTGAGCTCTTCGGAATCGGAGACCATCGCGCTGCGGCTGAGTGATACACCTTTCGTACCGAAACGGAGATCCTGCTTGAAGTGAAGATTTTTATATTTTTAATTTTCGCCACTTTTCGGGTTCCCGGATTCGCACGAGCCCAGTCTGGATCTCTACATGCCTTTTACTGCCCCTTGGCATTGGGAATTCGGGAAGCGCCCCACTTGCAGTGTCGTGGAGAGCACGATCCCATACCTCCATGGGATTAGCAACCACCATAACGATTGGACCCGGCTGAACATTCCCGACCGCTGCATTGCTCCTGGTCGCCGAGGGGCAGCTGACCATGATATAGCCAATATAACCCCCTCCCTCCCGTTTCAATGCAATTCAAGTCTCTCATTCGTCGATTTCGCAAAAACTCACTTCTTGCTCGCAATCGCTGTACATGACACCATTAAACGCCGACATCACCGCAAGAAGTAAACAATAAAGCCAAGCTCAGATATATCTAACCCGAGTAACGAATCATTGGCTACATCGAGCCCGCAGATTATGCCATCGAAAATAATGTGTAAAATTATAGGAAGGTCGAGCAGTATATGCAACTCGAATTTGTCCACTCATTCGATATATCGAACTCGGTGCAACGCCCCTGAGAGTGGCGCTTCTCCTAACGGCAATCTCAGATCGCTTTCCTCCCTGGGCACCTGCTAACAGCGCTAGCTCTGCTAAACCCTTTCATGACGTGATAGCGAAACATATCTGAGGGTGGCCTTCGATCTCTTGTACTAATGTTCAACGCCGCACTTCTGTCATGCGGTGAAGTGAGCAAAACTAAAGCCGAATGGCGCCCACGCCAGGCTTGCTTCACTCACTTCGATTCTGGCGGCGTTGCGGAAACTTACTGTGCCTTCATTTTAATGACCAATTATTCTATTCATAGTGTACTGGTTACAGTATTAGACAACTTGTGATAGGCAGTGGCTAGTTATAAAAACCCGTCTACTGCGGTTTAAAAGCAAAGCAGGTTGGGGCATAGCGATGCCCAGCGACCGGAGCTCTGGCAGCAATGTATTCTTGCTTCGCGGTTAAGGCACATGTATCTTCTGCCGTTTTTTGTATATCGAATCAAGGACATAACGAACTTTTTCGCCATTCCTTTAAAGTTCGATATATCCGGCTTTCACTTTAAATAGCAATCCAACATAACCCTTCACACGATACCATAGGTTCTTACCGGTAAAGAAATTCTGGTAGCGGGTTTTGCAACATTTCACTCTCTATTGATATCATTTGACATTCAAATAAATAGTGAATAGTCATGAAAGCAAAAGGTTGTACGGAAGCTAACAGCCAACAGCAGACACGGCTGGTCCGGTAGCGGCACCACTGCTGCCCACGATACAAGTAGTCGACCCAATATTGAAAATAAATTGCCTAAGGCCGGCCCTACAAAGAACCACAGTGAAGCCATTCATTTCAAATATTGGGCTGATTGCTCCTGCTCCTTGGGTAGCCAGCCTCCTGTCGCTGTCGCATCCAGTCCGGTTGAGACATACTAACCATAATCCGAAATTCTGGGACACAACTAGAGCACGTTTTCACCGTCGAGACTGGATTCACACTGACGAAGTCCACTGCCGTGCTCTAGTAATCGTCGGCGTCGACCCACCAGTACCACACGAGCACGGAACGTGTTTATGCAAATTAGAGCCACAAATGCCGCGTATCAGCCTCGAACCACGTCACGTTTCCGTCCTCGGAATACACACCGAGACAAAACAAAATTAATCGTTGCGTAATGCGGAGCCTGGCCTGTAACAACATGACTACATCAGTGACAGTGCATATAGACACCCGCATTTCGAAGCTGAAATGCAAAAACATTCCTGACCACAGACTTCAGTTTACGCAAAGCCATTTGGTGGCTGAAAACATACTAAGCTGGAATAACTGAAAAAATTAGTCTCCATCTCGTTCCGTATGTAACCTCTCTCCTACAGTTTGTAATTCAAGTTATGTATATTTAAACAGGTGTCACTCGTGCGTTTCCGTCTGGAACGTCCTCGTGTTCCCCCCATCCCAAGCCCCCACTATGTGCCGCAATTCCCTTAAGTGAAATAAAGCGGACCTCAAAGGCACATGCTCAATCCGTAACAAAAGCAATAGGAAAATACGACATTGCCCCACAAAGTTGAACACTCGAAAACGTACATCACAATTTTTCATTCACACTGGCACATAGAGGGATGGTGTCGCTGAGAAACAAAACGTTTGAGAAGATTAACCACAAGAGGGCTCTCAACACTGAGTTTATGTACTCCAGACATTTTGTACAGCTACAAAATTCAGCTACCAGTCGAGCATTTCGCGGTGCATGGGAGTCCAGTTGTGCGCATGCGCCGATACCATGGTTACCAGAGAGACCCCACAGCAGCGCCGCGCGCCTCGTCGCCCCCTCGCCGCACACCTCTCTACCACCCGAACCGCGCTCTATCACCAGAAAGGGCGGAGATGTAATGGGCGGCTGTATCCCAACGTTTAACATGCATGCACAGAAGGAGAGTCCAGCCGCTCCTAATTGGCGGTATAGAGAGGAGAAGATTAACTCTTCCGATCGTGAGGTTGTCGCCTGGCACTTGGCTGCTCAACAAAGAGAAAATGAGCGTGAGAAGGCGGAGAGAGCAGCGGAGACGCCCGAACAAAAAGAACGCCTTGCCAAAAGAAGATGCCAGACTGCCCATAGCCGCCTAGATGGAGTTTATGGAAGGCGTCAGTCAAAGGGAACCAAGAGAAGAGGATGTGAAGGCCATCGTGTGACTCATCACACCATCTGCGTTTCCAAAAAACAAGTTCAGCCAGGGAAACGTACCTCTCGCTACGTATATGCTGGCATAGCCGATCTAAGACACTGCCAATTTTTTCACGGTGCCTAGATTACAACTTCGTCAGAAACAAGAAACACTATCTTAGGGAGGTAGGCACAACAGCTCGAAACTGGCACCCGCAGCCAGTGCTTACCTGACGACGGCTTGCCAGCTTTGCCTGCCTGTTGCTTACGGTGCACAGCAGTGGACTGGATGGTACAGGCAAGGGTGCTGCAAGCGTAAAAATTTCGCAAAAGATCGCGTTTATGGCGAGAAAATTCTATCATACTTTCCACAAATACAGAAGTGCGATCGCAAAACTGCGTCCTCTGAGCTTAGCGGTGTCACCTTCTTCTGGCGAGTTTCGTGTGAGAGGCAATTCACGGCTCATCCAAACTGCATGCGAAAAAAAGATTCTCTACACGTGAAAAGAATAGATCAGAACCTTCAATATTTCGATAATAGTAATGTAAAATTGTTCAATTTTCAAATTTTGCCCGAGAATGTTGGATATGCTAGGACTGGAGCCATTCACAATATAGCGATAGGACACCTGACTGGAGCAACTGACAGTTGACTTCGCATTACAAATGCCGCTGGTGCAAGTATCCTCAGGCACCTTCTACCACCGAATGGCTTTTGGTGAGTGACTTCAGGCACCTTAAATGCACTTTGTATCTTGGAAATCGAGAAATAAATTAAATTTTTTTCATGTCTATTCTTCCTAATGTAAAAGGGGGAGCTCCCTTCAGCTGAAAATGTCTATATTTGACATAGCAGAGCGACAGCGTTTACCACCGGTGCCCAATTGGTTACTGTGTTATTGTATCTAGATTGATGCTCCAGACTTTTTTACATCTGTCGTAACATTCCGCAACAGGAGAACTGCTAGTGTCTTCGTGCGAGTATCCACGGAGGCGTTTGCAAAAACAGTGTCCGGGAAGAAGTGCACAGTACTACAGAGAACCGTGTGCACTTCTGAGCTTGCCATGCGGTCTTGTTCAAAGCTCTTGCTGAAACGGCGATTTTCTCTTGATCACAAAAATGGCGCAAGAAAAATTCATGAAGGGTTAGCAACAAGCAGTATGAGAAAGGTGCCAATGCATAACAGCATCAATGTAGAACACCTTTTTTTATCCATCTGCGCAATTGACGCTGCAAAACTTTCGAGATAACTGCGGCTACCCGAATTGGAGAAATGTGAAAGCATTGCGTTGCTTCTATGCATAGACATGCAGTGACGACGTACTACTTCAGCGGATGTGACGTCATGGAACTTTCTAGAACGCGGTTTTTTTTTCACGACGCCAGTACGCGTCCGTGATAGTCATCGGGCGACATCCAAGTGTTAAGTCAACGTGCGTGGCTGTTGTGACGCCGAGATGTTATGTCGACGTCCGTGGCTATTGTGACGTCTCAGTGTAATTTTTATGTTTAATTGAATAGTTAATTACCACTCGTCAACCACATTTTTTTTGCGCAGGAAGAGCTCATCACGCACTATATAACGAAGTCAAACTTTTGCGCATTTATCTTCACACAACGACATAATCACGCGCACAAGTTTTACAGACACGAAACATGGAACATAGCCTAGTAATGCTTTTGCATTAGTAGCGAAGAAATCTGTTTAGCGAAGAAAAGAGACTCACGCGCCCACCGTAGTGCAAGGAAGGCTGCGGCGACGATGCGTTCATGACGCCAACTGTCACGTAGACGCGAAGCAGGTATTCAACACGAACGACCTTTGGGCTCGGACAGGAGGGTCGGACCACTGTCAGTGTGCGGTGCTGCTGCTAGTCTGCAAGAGAGAGGCACGCCAGTGAGAGGCACATAGAACAATATGCGGTCTACACATACTGCAAAATAAATGACTCAGAATACTGAACAATTTACGCACCAGAAACATCCAGAAAAAAACATCACGTTTAAAACATTTCAAGATATTTTCAAAATATAGTTTCTCCCTGTGTATTTTAAGCAGTGAATTAAGTTTGTGTGGATTCATAGCGGAATTCTGTCACTAAATCCAATGTTTCTTTCTTGCCATGGAGTTTCGTGTGGTGTTAGGCATGTTATGCGTGGTGTTATGTATGTTATGAGGGCCTACGACCCTGTCAAGCTGGCTTTTCGGCAGCCTTTTCAGCAGGCCTCCTGCATCATGTAAATGTCTTTTATTATTAACATTATTATTATGTTTATATTATCGTCTACTGAGCGAACACAAAAATCGGGCTGAATTTCACAAGACAACTGCAGAAGCTTATAAATCATAGTGCAATTTTGGTAGCCAACAAGGACACCTACATCAAGTACAATCGGCCTGCCAGGCTAGTAGTTGTAAAGATATAATAGAACAGCCAACTAGTGAAGCATGGAAGGCAGCCCTTCGAGGATCAACGGGACCGCCTCGAAAGAGCACGAACGGCGACCTTTGCAAACAAATACTGGAGTCAGGAGCCAATAACCTTCCCCTTATTCCCCCGGAACTTTTTTTCCTCTTTATACGAATTCATCATCATTAACGGCGAGCACAATGCTAGTGACACTTATTATGTGGCTTTAGTTCAGTTTTGAATGCGTGAAATAACAAAGCGTGCCTTCATTATAATTAGGATGCCATTAAATGACGTATACTTTAATTTACCCACTGTCGTCTCTTACGCCCTGTTAACGTTACAATTTTCGTTCCGTATCTTGCTGCTCCGTCCTCAAACTAAGTTCAAGCCTTTCCTTCCGCTGCCCCACACGTGGGTACTAGCAAGGTAGGTGTACAGCGCCCCTCAATGCCGTGATGGCAGTTCATCTTCATTTAGAAGTAGCCCAACTGTAGTAGTTGGCAATGCCGCGCTCCACACATACCTTGAATGTCGCAGACAGCTGTCGGAAGCACACCTGCTCCTCCAAGTTCAGAACTGACAAGGCGACAATGACGTCCACGACCGGACAGGCAGCGAAGCCTTCCACAACCAGCGCGCCGAAGCCAACCTGTGGAGACCAAGCACGCACACATGGTCACAGGGTGTTTCAGAGAAGCCCTCTAGATAATTTTGAAAACAAAAGACTCTTCCTGGGAGAGGGTTTGTTGTCGCTGATGGTTATCGGGGTCATTCTGCACCCTAGGACAGGCTTGGTTTGGTTTAGATTAGATTGCAGAGTTTAACGCCTCAAAGCGACTAAGGCTACGAGGGATGCCGTAGTGGAGGGTCCTTGCAATTTCGACCACCCAGAGTTCTTTAACGTGCACTGACATTGCACAGTGCACGGACGTCTAGCATTTCGTCTCTATCGAAATTCGATCACCATAGCTGGGATCGAACCCGCGTCCTTCGGCACAGCAGCCGGGCCCCGTATCCACTGTGTCACCGTGGCGGCAAGCTCAGGAGTCTGCACTCACGCACCCTAGGACTTGTTTTTCAGTTCCAATATGACGCATTTTTTTTTTCCAGTGGACAATTCCATTGGCATCTGAAGGAAAGAAGTTCTCGATCTCCACCACCCTTCCAAGGTTCCAGAACAACGGCGCACGATAAATATTGTGAAGAGCACAACAAAGCAATGTTTTTGCAGCGCAAATAACATAAATGGCACACGGATTTGTCGCTTTCCTACGAGTGAAAAATGTAGCGAATGAGTCTTACTCTGTCACTTATAATAGCTGCGTTGCTGCATGCAAGCGTGTTTCATCTTTGTGCAAGTATCGTGTACATGGAGCTGGGGCACATATGCTTTCAAAACACGCCTGCAGCACACGGCACTCTCATAAATTTGCGGTTGCTGCATCAGCAGTACCAATATAAGCTCAAGTTTAAGTACAGTGACCAGCGGCACAGCGGCATTTTGCATAAGCAACATGAGGCAAAGGCATAAAACAATGACACTTTGCTAGCTAATTTTTCTGTTACATGGTGTGGTATAGACGTGGTATGGCATGGTATGATATAGCATAGTGTGGCACGGTGGAGTACGGTACTGTTCAGTACGGTCCGGCGCGGTAATACTTACGGTTCGGTATGGTTCAGTATGGTCATTACCAAGAATTTGCTACAATGCCCGAGCAGTGCCACTAAGGCTTGCGGCCTATAAAACTTTTCATTTTCATTTCATTTCATTTGGCCATGAATTAAACATTGATGAAAGGAAAAGAAGGCTGCGAAGCTAACGACCAACCCCTGACAAGGCTGGTGTGGTCGTCGCACTGCCGCATCCGGTCTGGTTAAGTCACATGGGCCATACTCCGTAAATATGGCAGACAAACACGGCAAATTTTTCCTGCCGGACGGGATTCACGCCGATGAAGTCGCCGTGTTGCTCCGCTAATTCTCGGTGTCGATCTGTCAGTGCGACACGAGGACGTGTTGTGTTTATGCAAATAAGGTACATAAAGGGCACCTATCAGCCCTGACCTGCGTAACGTCTCCTTCCTCGGCTTACGTTGCAAGGAGTAGTGACTAATGGCACAGGACCGAATGAAACGACAACGAAATTATTTGTAACGCTATGCGGAGACTGGAATGTAACGGCATCGCTACTTTAGTGGCAGTGTGTATAGGCGACTGTGTTTCAAAGGTGAAATGCAAAAAGATTCCTGAAAGCAAACTTCAGTTTACGCACGCAAAGCCGTTTGGTGGCTGAAGTCATTCTAAGCCTGGAATAGCTGGAAAAATCAGTTTCGTTCCGTATGTCACTTCGGTTATACACTTTGTATTTCACCTTTTGTACATTTAAAACAGGTGTCACCGCGGTGTGTTTCCATCTGGAACCTCATTTAGTGTTCCCCTCATTCCCTGCTAACACATTGTGACGCAAATCCACTACGTCAAAATAAAGCGGACCTGACAGGCACATTTTCGATCCGTAACAAAAACAAAAGGAAAATATGACACCGGCACACAAAGCTGAACATTAAAAAACACATCACAATTTCTCATCCGCACTGGCACATAGAGGAATGGTGTCGTTGAGATACAAAGGGCTTAAGAAGATTAACCACAAGAGGATTCCAACACTGAATTTATCTGCTCCAGACATTTTGTAGCGAGACCTACACTGAGCTACCAGTCGACCATTTCGCAGTTCATGGGACAGGCCAGTTGTGCGCATGAGCCGTTACCATGGCAACCGGAGAGGGCCAGGTGCGGCGTGCGCTTCGCCGTCGCAGCGGCCGCGCGCCCACTCATACCGTCAAGACTGAGCGTGACGTCACGTCGATGAGCAATTCTGCGCATGCGCCGATACCATGGCAACCAGATAGACCCCACAGGTGGGCCGCGTTCTTCGTCGCCGCCTCGCCGCACGCCGCTCTGTCATCCGAACCGCGTGTCGCATGCGCAGCATTGTGTATAAAAGGCGATGTAAAGGGCGGCTGTATCACAAAGTTTGACATGGATGCATAGAGTCCAGCCACTGCTAAACGGCGGTATAGAGAAGAGAAGATTAACTCTTCCGATCCTGAGGTTGTCGCCTGGAAGTTGGCTACTCAACAAACAGAGAATGAGCGTCAGAAGGCGGAGAGAGCATCGGAGATGCCTGAACAAAGATAGGAATGCCTTGCCAAACGAAGATGCCAGACTGCCGAGTGTAATAGACTGCCCATAGCTGCCTAGATGTAGTTTATGGAAGGCGTCAGTCAACGGGAACCAACAGAACAGGATCTGAAGGCTCATCGTGTGACTCATCACACCATCCGAATTTCCCCCAAAAAAACAAGCTCAGCCAGGGAAACGTACCTCTCGCTACTTATATGCTGGCATAGCCTAGCTAAGCCAGTTCGAATTTTTTCTCGATGCCTAGCTTACAACTTCGTCAGAAGGAAGAAACACTCTCTTAGGGAGGTAGACACAGCAGCTCGAAACTGGCCCCGCAGCCAGTGCTTACCTGATGAAGGCTTGCCACCTTTACCTGCCCGTTGCTCACGGTGCGCAGCAGTGGGCTGGATGGTACAGGAAAGGGTGCTGCAAGCGTAAAAATGTCGCAAAAGATCACGTTTATGGCAAGAAAATTCGTGCGCGATCGGCAAATCCAGAAGTGCGATCGCAAAACTGTGTCCTGTGCACATAGCGATGTAACCCTCTCCTTGCGAGTTGCGTGTGAGAGGTAATCCTCGGCTCATCCAAACCGCGTGCGAAAAATAAATTCTCTACACATGAAAAAAATTGATCATAACTTTCAATATTTCGATAACCATAACTTTCTAATTATCAGATTTTTGTCCGAGAATGTTGGGCATCCTAGGTCTGCAGCGTTTCACAATATAGCGAACGAGTACACACTGCGCGAACAAGACTGTTTGTAAGGCACATGAATGGACAGACAAAGCGCAGACTTCCAACTCAGCACAAATGGACTTGTCTGTCAATTTGTGTGCCTTAAGCACCGTCTTGTTGGCACAGTTTGAACTCGTTCGCTTCATTATGAACCAACTAGCCTGCCAGAACGTCCTTCTTCACAATATTGCAAAGGACACCTTACTGGAATAACTGAGAGTTGACTTCGCATTCCACATGCAGCTGGTGGAAGTTTCCTCAGCCACCTTCTACAACCGAATGGCTTGTGGCGAGTGACTTAAGGCACCTTTAATGCACTTTGTATCTTGAAAATAGAGAACTAAATTAAATTTTTTCATGTCTATTCTCTTTAAAAGAAAATGGGAAAGCTCCCTCCAGCTGAAAATTGCTATATTTGAGATAGCAGAGCAACAGCGTTTACCACCGATGCCAAATAGGATGCTGTGTTATTGTATCCAGATTGATGACCCACACTTTTTCCATCTTTCGTAACATTCCGCAACACGAGAACTGCTAGTGACATCATGCGAGTATCCACCGAGGTGTCTGCAAAAGCAGTATCCGGGAAAGAGTAACTGCATAGGGCGACAGACAATCGTGTGAACTTCGGAGCTTGCCATGCTTAAACGCCGATTAATTGATCACAAAAACTGTGCGAGAAGAAATTAGTGAAGGGTTAGCAACAAGCAGAATGCGAAAGGTACTGACGCATAACCCGATCAATGTAGAACATTTTGTGATATATCTACGCATATTACTCTGGAAAGCATTTCATTGCTTCTATGTATCGACATGCAGTGACGTCAGCGGATTTGACGTCATGGAAGTTTCTAGAACGTGGTCTTTTTTCCATGATGCCAGTACGCGTTCCATGACGTAACTGGTGATGTCCAGGTGTCATGCTGACGTCCGTGTCTGTTGTCACGTTGAGATGCTATGTCTACGTCCATGGCTACTGTGACGTCCGAGTGATATTTTCATGTTTAATTGAATAACTAATTACAGCTCGTCAACCAAATTTTTCCCGCAGGAAGAGCTCATCACGCACTATCTAACGCCATCAAAATTTTGCACATTCATCTTCACAGAACGACGTAATCATGCGTACAAATTTTGCGGACACGAAACACGGGACATAGCCTGCTATTGCTTTCGCAGTAGTAGCGAAGAAATCTGTTTAGCGAAGAAAAGCCACTCACGCGCCCACCGTAGTGCAAGGAAGGCTGCGGCGACGATGCGTTCGTGACGGCAACCGTCACGCAGACGCGATGCAGGCATTGTAGACGACCGTCCTTTGGGCTCGGACAGGGGAGTCGGACCAGTGTTAGTGTGGGGTGTTGCTGCTAGTCTGCGAGAGAGAGGCATGCCACTGAGGAACCGTTATACCATCACGCACCCACCCCACAGATTGCCTCATGTAGGAGTGTTCTACATAGCATTACTATGCGACCACGCAATGTTATGAATGGCTTCAGCCTTGAATCACCTTTGCATGTCCTATAATCCTATAACGCGCGTAATTTTCAACCATGGAAGATGAAAACAAGTAGTGTAACATGCGGTCTAGAAATTCTGCAAAATGAATAACCCAGAATACTGAACAGTTTACGTGCTATAATTATCAAGCTAGAAAACATCCCGGTGAAGATATTTCACGATCTTTTCAAAATATAGTGTCTCCCTGTGTATTTTAAGCAATGAATTATTTTTTTGCGTGATTCATAGGCAGAATGCTGTCACTAAATACAATGTTTCTTGCTTGCCGTGTAGTTTCGCGTGTTGTTATGCATGTAGTGCGCTTTCATGCTTTTGTTTTTAATTTGCTGTGACAGAAATTCTGTCCACATTATTTTTTGCTCACTTTATAGAAACTGCAAATGTGGGGGGCCTGCGACCCTGTTAAGCTGGTTTTTCGGCAGGTTTTTTTCTGAAGGCCTCGTGTATCGTGAAAAATTATGTAAAATAACTATATAATCATTAGTAGTAGCAGCGTCTACTCACCAAGCACAATCCGGCTAAACTTCACAAGATAATTGCAGAAGCTTTTAAATCAGTGTAAATTGGAAGGCCCATATGCAGGCCGAAATCAAGTAATTTGGGCCTGCCAGGCTAATAGTTTGAGGATTTAATAGAACAGCCGTTTTGGGAAGCATGGAAACAGCCCTGTCTGGCTCAGACCTCGAGAATCAACGAGATCGCGTTGACAGAGCACGAACGGCGGCTTTCGCAAACAAAATAATGGAGTGAGGACCCGACCACCTTCCCCTATTCCCCCCCTCCTTTTTTTTCCTCGCTAAATGATTCCATCATCATGAACAGCGAGCACAATGTCAGTGACACTCGTAATGTGGCTTTAGCTGAGTTTTGTATCTTTACAACGAAACGTGCCCTCTGCCGACTTAGCAATATGGCATACTCTGAAAATCTAGACAATCGTCATTCTTTAGTTTTTCATTCAGTTACAAATGAAAATACGCGCACTGAGGTACGCGGCGTTTGCTGCTGACTGCCGACAGATGGCACTAGCTAGTAATGCACAGCAGAGCCCATGGGCTCTGCTGTTCCGAAAAGTGGGTCATGGAGCGCATTTCAGACAAAGGCAAGGCCCTAATTACCCGTTTGGGAAGTAGTCCTCTGCGAGGCACACAGCGAAGCTTGACCAAAGTACGGCATTTAATCCAGTAGTGCAGATTATGCTGCTGACTTGTTAGGTACGCAAATTATTCGAAATGGCTGATTAAACGATTTCGTCATTATTAATAGCGAACTCAATTTCAGTGACACTACCAATGTGGCTTTAGCTCAGTTTTGTATGTTCGTCTGCAACGATACATGCCCTCTTCCGGCTTATGGATATCACCAGGCATAAAAATCTAGACAATAGCCTCTAATTTCCGTGACCGCCACCACTTCATGCTGCGAATATCAAAAAGTGCCGGGGTAATTTCGAGCCTTTCGTACAGTCACTAGTAAAAAAGACTAGCGCAGTAACGTCACTGCAGAGGCAAAAATCGCACCGCGCGGCTAGCGTGGCACGATGCTTTGCGAACGCACCTGGCCCTTTTGTTATCGGCGTGTACGTAACCGCAGCGTCGAGCATTGCTGTCTGCCGCTGTGGTAGTACGTCACTAGTGCTAATGGTTTTTGCTCGCGACTGTACGTCCCTTTCATCGCCTACGGCGGTCGGAACAAGTCGATGCGAGTGCAGGCCGCATTTTCTGAGTCTCATTCCGCAGTGAGTAGGAAGGACAGGAGATCAGTATCAACACCTTCGTGCCCCATCTCGCAGCACTCTTTAGTTTTCACTCAGTTACGAATGAAAATACTTACACTGAGTAACGCGGTTTGCTACTGACAGCCGACAGATGGAGCTAGTTGGTAATGACAGCTGTGCAGAAAAGCGGGGCATGGAGCGCGTTTGAAACCAACGACAAGGCCCTAATTACTCGTTCGGGAAGAAATCCTCCGAGATGCGCCCGGCGAAGCTAACGCAAAGTACGCTGATGACTAGTTAGGTCTGCTAATTCTTCAATATTTCCAGAAAACAGGGGTTCTCAAACGCGGCGACATAAGCAAAAATGTATGCGAACGCGTCTTCACTGGACAACGAGTTGCCTCCAGATTTTTAGGTGCATAAACAAGAAAAAAGCAGATGGTGCCTAATCCGAAAGTTACAAAGGGACGGGTCGACGGCTTTGTTTTTGTCCTGTCACAGCACTGCCTGCGCTTGAGGAGGCCTAGGTAGCCTCCACGTGTAGGTGCATGATGCGCAACCTCAGTGATTCCACGTCCTCTGCAGGACAGATGCTTCTCTCATGTCCCTCAATTCAGCGTCCCCTGCGCCAGCCGCAGGCTCCGTATGACCGCCAACTTCCCAATTACATACGCCAAACTCATCCCCCCCCCCACCTCTCACTGCCTACCTGCTACGCTTATCTCCTATTGCAATCCACTCTGTTAGCCTGAGGCACCATCGGTTGTCTGCTCTATGCATTACACTGTACGATGCATGTCTATGTCTTCAAAATAACTGGGATATCACTAACTGCCGTATACTTCACCCACTGTCTTCTCTTACATCCAGTTAACCTTACAACTGACATTTTCGTTCCAGCAGCTTGCCGCTCCATCCTCAAACTAAGATCAAGCCTTTCCTTCCACCTCTATCTTTTTGTCCTACACGTGGGCACAGCAACCCTCAATGCAGCGAAGGCAATTCATCTTCATTTAGAAGTAGCCCGACTGTACTAGGCAGTTCCGCGTTCCACACGTACCTTGAATGTCGCAGACAGCAGTCGCGGCACACCCGCTCCTCCAAGTTCAGGACTGACAAGGCGACAATGACGTCCACCACTATGCAGGTAAAGAAGCCTTCCACAACCAGCGCTCCGAAGCCGTCCTGTAGAGACCAAGCGGCCACAAATGGAGACATAATTTCAGAAAAGCCCTCCAGATATTTCTGAAAAAAAAAGATACTCTTCTAGTGACAGGGTTCGTTATTACTGATGGTCATCGGAGTCATTCTGCACCCTAGGACAGGTTTGGTTTAGACTGGAGTGCGGAGTTTAACGTCTCAAAGCGACTCAGGCTACGACGGATGCCGTAGTGGAGGGTCCATGCAATTGCGACCACCTGGAGTTCTTTAACGTGCATTCACATTGCACAGTGCATGGACATCTAGCATTTCGCCTGCATTGAAATGCGAGGAATGGTGTCGAAGATGAAAGGTGCAGCAGGTACGTATGAAAGCTTTTACACCGGCTGTCAATATGGCGTACGATTCTATCCACGAGCCATGCTCGCCTTACACAGTTTTCTAACTTGACCTCGCGCGACATGCGATAATTTCAATAGATGGTATGGTATGGTACGGTATGGCATTACATGGTACGGTATGGTATGGTATCGTATGGTATGCTATGGTAAGGTATGGTATGGCATGGCATTGCATGGTATGGTACGGTATGGTATGGCATGGCATGGTATGATATGGTATCGTATGGTATGGTATGGTATGGTATGGCTTGGCATGGTGTATGGTATGGTATGGTATGTCACCAAATTACGAGATGCCCTCGAGCAGTACGTAAGCTTTGAGGGACGAAGTATTGAACGACCTGGGATTGACTTCCTCCATGTGTTTTTTTATCATATGTACTGACATCTCACTGCACAGGCTCGTTTTCGGTTTCGCCTGCATTAAAAAATCAGCTGTGCTCGCCAGGATTTCACACCGCGTCCTTGAGTGGAGCAGTCTGGGTGCACAGCCACCGTTGCATATAATTACTTGCAGACAAAACAATGATCTTATGTGCTCGGATTGAACGCTGTCACAGGCTTTTTTTCCTTCATTGAAAGAGAGAAAAATTCCTCTTAATTTAAAGGCTTGAATTACCCCTATCAATGAAGACCCATCGTTCAGAGCTTGTTCATTTGGGCAGAAGCTGTGGAGCGCTTCGCGTTTCTTGCATGATAACAGTTCATCGCTTCGAACGATAAAGCCGATGCCATAGACCGCGTTAGCATTCACGAAACTTTTACCCCCTTTGCACATCCTTGTCCCAGATTGCTAAGTGTGCCACTAAGCAATCGCTGTGTAAATCCATACAGCTTCTTCAGAGAAGACAAGCGACGAAGCATAAACACTACAATCTGGTCGTTAGCGTAGAGCGATAAACTTACCACAAAGGGTATCCGCTTCTTGGGCAGCTATATAGCCTAGATGTGGACGAACATGTTTCCCGCACTGGGCAGCGCAGCGTGTCGCCGTGACGGGCCACGTTCACCCGGCCAGTCCAGTGGCGCATGGCACATGGACCCACCAAGGACATCCGGTGCGTCTGCGGTCGGTTGTTTCCATGACAACGAGGAAGCGATGTCTTTCAGAATGCTCCTGTTCGGGCGCCGCATATTGTGGAACAAGTTATGAAGCAGGTTAGATGTTCACGACCTCAGGCTGTACAGAATGAGGGGCTTCGGACAGGCGAACAAGGTATACACACAAAACAGGTACGAATATAATTTGCTGTGTGTACTGTCACAACACTGGCTCTCCTCGTGTGCGTAGTTTGTTCATCGCCTCTTCAATCTTTTCCTCAACAGCCAAGTATTACGGAAAAAATGCCCCCGAAAACTTATACCCTCATGGGCTGCTATTACTGCCTCAGCATCAAAGATCGGGCAAGAGTAAAAACCGCAACATTTCAAGCGAAGTTCGTTGCCGGTTAAGTCAGCCACTAACTATATATAGCAACTTTGGTCGTAAGCAGTTTATTATCATGCAGAGCCATGTTTCTTTATTGAGTCAAGCGTTCGGATCTGACTGCTTAAGCTACAGTTCAAGATTCTGGCATGTAAATTATTGCATCCTTGGAAGACACCTGCTACCTGCCTTGTGAGGAATTATTTAAAGGAAGGAGTGAGCAGTGCAGGGATGAGGATTAATTATGACACATGAAGTGCACTGCTATGGCACAGTACGAGCGTTTTCGTGTTTCACTTTCGGTTGAAACCCTGCAACGCCGTTGTGCCCCTGGATGAATAATTGGGGACCCAGTATACGAGTAAAACATCACGCTGCTCAACTCTCCCCTCTTATGTCAACATCAACTAAATAAACTCAACGGTGCTCACTTGAGCCACTGCCCCACAGCCTCCACTGCGGACGAGCATCTCCGAAGTTAGGCCAGGCTACGAGGCTACATACTCGACAGAGGGAAGCCAAGTCTGTCGACCGCATCAAAAATATGACGGCACACCACGTATTCATTGATACCTGTATCGCCATGTACCTCATTTGCGAAAAGTGATCGAGCAACAAGTTTTCGCCTCTCAACCGTGTAACGGAGCCTGTAAGGCAGCCCTAAATGCCGAAAGGCATCAAAACGGGAAGACAATGGTTTACCTCTAATGTGTTGAGGAAATTGTTTTCACCAATGGCAGGTTGATTTTTAGTTTTGATGTGAAGGAAGCATTCTATATGAAAAAAATGTTCCGTTATTTTCAAAATACCAAAGTTTCGGCACGTATGGGCTAACGGTGAATTTATAAGTAGAGGTCGCCCGCAACGGTGACAGGTTGACGTGGCGTCATTTCATGTATTCTAACTATTGCGCTCCCAGTTGATTGCTTTAGCTGGTGCGAAGTAAGCCCTTAAGGAACGTAAGACCACGGCACTCGACGGGTATCGTATCTAATGCGAAGTTACCAATGGCAAATGAGGTAAAGAAGCTATCGGATAAAGATTTAGAAAAGAAATTGAAAACAATGTTCCCAGGAAACGAAATTTCGCAATTACTGTCCCACTTCCTGGTGGACTCCGGAACCACGCCTTTAAGAAAGTGAAGAAGGAGGGAGTGAAAGAAGGAATAGGGAAAGAAGTGACGTAGTTGAGGGCTCTGGAATAATTTAGACCAGCCGGGGATCTAACTAGCATTGTCACTGCATAGCACACTCAAACGAAACCGCCACATAACAGACTTTTGCCCATGACGTCACGTTACTGAAAGACACTTTGTAATCTGCGCAAGTTCATCCCAGCGGATGCGGTCATTCGCGTGTAAATAAGATGTTCTTACTTCTGGACGAGTCCTGGGGCACTTCACTTTCTTCCAGGTCTCTCTCAGAACGCATCTCTGAAATAAAAAAGAAGCACCGGCATTTCGGAGTCAGTTTTATCAACTGCAAACAAGTGTCAGCATCACAGATTTCGAGTAATGCAGTGCCTCAAGGCGCACCTAGACTACCACCACTGTCAGTGCATGACATGTTTTTGCATACATGGTGGTCATGTATGCCCTGCTTCTCGCATCGCTCGTTCTGTGTGACGTGCTTACGCAGCCTGCGGTTTGGTAAAGGTAACATGGTAAGCACGAAAAGTGGTATTTGCGAAGTAATTGTTTTGCAAGCAGTTGTGCGTAAAAACACGGTGATATGCATCGACGTAATTCCGCTATCAGAATCTTAACTGGAAGAGATTACAAGTTCTTAGCATGCCGGACACATATGAACGGTGACGTACGCCAGTTCCCCTCCTCCTGCGCATGCGCAGTGCCCCGTCTGGTCCCACCCGTGTCACAATGCGTGTGCAGTAGTCGTCCGGTAAACCGGTATACACCCCTGTTAACACGCTTGTGGCATGTTAAAAACGTCTATTTAATGGGGACAAGAAGGCAGTTAGCAACCATAGCCTTCGACGGTTAGCAACCATCGTCTTCATGTCGCAGCTCACCATCGCCAACACGCTGCATGGCGCCTACGCAAAATTCAGCAGAGCTGCAAAAAATGCTGTGCAAGCGAGTCAGTAATGTAGAGGGACGAGCAAACACCCCTCTTACACACGTACCTCTGGCAGCATTTTCTAATAAGCGAATCAAAGTTATCAGCAACAAAAGCTATCATGACAGATTAGCCGGTTCCTGCGACGACCTACTAAGTTGCTTTTAATACGAACCGCAACAAGGGCATATGCATGGAGAGCATAAAATTAGCACCAATTTTTTCTCTGCTTATTAATACCATGGAATCGGAAGTCTGATGGGGCCAAATTACGCAGTCGGTGATAATATTCTCCTAGTGGCTCGGGGGGAGTGACAGCACTTTTTATAAGGTTGCTAACACCAGCTATTCCATTGCCATCACGTAATGGAGTCAGCTGTCCCTGGGAAGTTTTTTATTTTTTTCAGGACACCTGTGTGAGGAGGCGGCGAAGGGCAACTCCTGAAGAGGCTTTGTCGATTGCTCCTCAGATCTGCACCATTGAGGTGAAGTGCTGTAGAAGTGCCGCAAGAATAATCTGGTGGAAATTTCTCGTGATCTTAATTCTCCGTGCATTCGCCTCAGCCACCGCGAAGTGCAGCATTTGAACTCACCCATGAATTCCAGGTCGAGGCGTTGAAACCCGGGACGCCTTGGGGCTCGTGGTGAGGTACCACATCTCCAGGAGGGCCATCCCTGCAGAAGCGACCAGAACGATTCGTGGTGAGATTGAAAAAAAAAAAGAAAAGCGCTAGCAAATTCTTTTTTGACCCCTTACAAAACTTGAGCGGGCTGCCTCTTCTCGGTTTTGTAAATAAAAAACTTTTTTTTTCACTACTAACACGGCAATTCACAGGCTTTTACTCAGGATTGCAGTATGTGGTTATTTTGAAGAAATATTTAAAGGGCAAGGGTCACATACCAAGCGGCTGTGAGAGATCGCTGCTTCCAGCTTTTTAGTCAAGTTGCAAAACAACTGTGATGATGAATCTTTATGACACAAGGGCAGCTTTGTCCAAAGAGCACCATGGCACAAGGTAGTTTACATTGCACAAGGTGGGGTCAAATACCCATTTCCCAACCATTTCACCCTAAGAAGCCAAGCACCAGGCAGGGGAATGCTGGTACCCATTCTATCACCGGTGGGTACACGGTGGCACTGGGGATCGAACCCCGCACCTTCCGCATACGAGACAAATGTGGAACAACTATTACAGCAGCTTCAAATAGTCTTCCACACTTAGGAGGCTGCAAGCTATTAATCCTGATTATGTAGATAGAGCAAAGAGCCGTGAAGGCACTGAACCTGCCACTAGATTTTTTGTTTTGGTCTTCTTCCATCGGGGAGCTCAAGTCAGAAATACGGCGACGAGCCATGCAGAAGAAGATGAAAGATATAAAATCAAGATTTTTGCTATGCTGAGCGTATGCTTTCACACTCATATAATTTGAAACACGGCTACTGGAAGGATTTTTACGCAGGTAAAGCATGGTTACAATCTGCAGTAAAAGACAAGTTTTAACTGCACGTCGTTCAATGTTACCTGCATGCTTCAATGCTCCTCTTGTCGGAAACAATATATCGGAGAAACCGGGCAAGCAATGAGCGCCAGACTAAATTGTCATCGAGCTCACACAGCAAGGATCCTCCAGAAGGCAGTGGCGGAACATTTTTTTACCAACGTGCTCACAACTTCGATGAGCTTGGAAAGTACATTCTTCCATCACGCTTGAAATCTGCATGGGACAGAAATTATAAAGAAGCATTCCTACTACACAAATTTAAAATTTTACAACCATCAGAAATTAACATAACCAGAGGAAACTAAGAATCTCTCAGGTACATTCCGGCAGCGGCGTAATTCTTTAACAGATCTTGCACATGCTCAGAGCATTTATCAGCAATTCATATCAAGGCTTAATCGTTTATTTCACCCTGCCCTTTCGGCACGACATGTCCTTTACCTCCCTTAATGGCAATTTTTTCTTCGTTCAATTTTATCTTTACCGTGTGCCCTGCTTCTCTTGGCATCACTTCTCTGGAACACTTGTCTTGCTCATTCTTCTCCAATGCACCCCCTTCTCTTCCCCCCTCCCTAGCACCAAACACACACACACCTTACATTCTTGATTTCTGTTTTCTCCGTTCCCTAATTCTTTCGGGATATTTCATTCCGCCATGCTTACTAACTCTTATCTTAGTTTTTCAGGTCAACACAGCCACCTGGTCATACCAAGCCACCTGTCCCAGCTGGTCACACACCCTTTCAAGCCCACACCTGCTATCTCTCGACACCCACACCTCAAGATTCCTTTATGCCGAGCTGGCCGATTTTTTTTCACTGTTTTGCAGGAGCTCTGGTTAATCAACTTCAGCAGCCATCATGATTGCACAAGTTCCACCCTCCCAATGCTGAGCCCATTCCCACATCACCCACTCCTTTCTCTCACCGGGCCTTCCTCCTCGGAGTGATGGTCCAATTTAAACCCCGCCAGTGATAAACGCTTTTCCAGACGAAGACAAGTCCACTTGTCAAAACGTTGGCAAGCACACTTAGGTTTTCCCGCCCTTGTTCCCTTCACGGTATGGTGCAGTATGATATGGTATGGTACGTGGTATGGTATGACATGGTATGGTGTGTTATGTTACCAACATACTGTTCCCTGCGTCCTCGTGAAACACGCAGACTATGAGGGACGCCGCAGTGGACTAACGGGGACTGATTACAAGCTGCTGGTTTTTTTAAGATGTACAGACATCACAGACTATAGGTTCGTTTTCTAGTTCCTCTGAATTGACATGCGGCCGTCCCGGCCAAGATTTGATCGCCGAGTCCATCATTCCCTGCTTATACTATTGCATTTCCAACATTTCATAGAATCAGGTACTTCTGTGAACACTTTTAGTACATCTGTGTGCAGAGGCAGCGCAGCGCATTGCGGTGTAAACACGTGAGGAGACCTCATCGACGCTTCCTCAGATCTGCACCATTGAGGCGAAGTGCTGTAGAAGTGCCGCGAGAGTAATCTGGTGGAAATTTCTCGCTGGATCTTAATTGTCCCTGCATTCGCCTAAGGCACTGAGAAGTATAGCAGTTGAACTCACCCATGAATTCCAGATTGACGCGTTGAAAACCGGGACCAATTGGGGCTCGTGGCGAGGTACCACATCTCCAGGAGAGCCATCCCTACAGAAAAGACCAGAACGATTCGAGGTGAGATTTAAAAAAACACTCGGAAACTCCACTTTCATGCCTTATACAAACCTTTAGCAGGCGACCTATTCTGGTTTTATTAAAGGAAAAGTGTTTCCACTGCTAACACTGCAATTCAAAGGATTTGAGTCAGGGTTGCAGTTTGTGGCCATTTTGAAGAAATTGCTTACTTTATGACCTCCTCTAGTGACGAAATTTGTGTTCGTTCAATGGCTATTTTTTGGCCACCATTAAGTTCTAGTTTGGAGCATTTACTTGCAATTTTTTTAGACTCACCATCAGCGCCGGCAAAATAGTTCGCATAAGGGCACCCCTAAGCGCACAAGGGTAGCCAGTGAGACCACTTGCGCGGGCGACATGACTCTGAAGGAAGAAGGTGGCATGTTCAGAGAGGTCTCATTATAGTGACCAACAGGTTTTGAGAGAGCACTGCTTCTAGTTCTTGAGTCAAGTGGTGATACAGCTCCTACAGCTACTTCGAAATGCCTCGTCTACACCTAGGAGACAACAAACTATCAATCCTGATGACATACGTAGAGAGTGCAAAGAGCCATGAATGCCCTGAAGCTGCCACTGCACTTTTGTGGATCTCCCTCCATCGAGCTGAAGTCAGAAACACGACAACGAGCGATGCACAAGCAAGATGAAAGATGCAGAAGAAAGATTTTTTTCTGCTGTGATGATTGCATGAAAGCTTATGCATTAATATTCCGGAACATGAGCCACGTGGCGCGCATGGTTATTAGAAGCAGTGTTACTAGAAGCGCTTCTCTCAAATTCTTGGCAATGATGTAGAAGATGGAAGGTGCACCGGCCGCGTCTCAAAGCCTTTACCCCGGCTGCCAGTGCGGCTTACGATTCCATCCACGAATCACGCTCACCTTTCACTGACTACTGCCTTGAACTCGAACGCTAGGCGCCATCTTCAATAGATTGTAGAGTACGTTATTGTTTTATATGGCATCGTATGCTGTGGTGTGGTGTGGTGTGGTATGGTATGATATGGTATGGTATGGTATGGAATGGTATGGTATGGGAGTGTATGGAATGATATGGTGTGGTGTGGAGTTGTATGTTATGGTAAGGTATGGTATGGTATGCTACTGTATATTATGTTGCCAACGTACCATGCGTCCTCGAGGAGCACGCGGCCTATGAGGAACACCTTAGTGGACGACTAGGGACTGATTGTCGGCGTCTCTTCTTTTAACGCATATTAAAATCGAACGCTACACGCCAGTTTTCGATTTTGCCTGCATTTAAATGTGGCCGGGATTTGACACAGCATCCCTGGGTAGAGCAGCCGAACTGCACAGGCACCGTGACGAAGAATTAGTTGCAGGCATGATAAAGACTGCTGCCACAGGCTTACATTTTGTTCATCTAAGGGGCGATAAATGTCTATTAATTTCAAAATTTAAATTGCCCCATTAATGAAGGTCTGACAGAACTCGCTTCGCTATGCAGAAGCGTTCCTTCCGTGATAACATTTCATCCTTTCGTGTAACGAAGTTGATGCCAAAGCGCGCATAAGCTTTCATAAACCTGCGACTCCCATTCCACATCAATTTTAATGATTTCACGGTCTGCCACTAGGCATTGGAAGCGTAAACTTCTACGGATTCTTCAGAGGAGAATAGCGATGCGGCATAAGCATTGAAACATGGTAGCTGGAGAACCATATACTTACCATACACGGCATCCGAGGCTTGGGCAACTCCATGTCAAAAATATATCCGAACATAATTTCGGAGCGGGCAGTGCAACGCGTCGCCGTGACGTCAAGTTCACTCGGCGCGCAGGTTCGTCGCCGCGAGACCAGGGGGCGCATGGCACAGCGACGCACCACGGACGTTCGGTGCGTCTGCTGCCGGTTGTCTCCATGACAACGATGAATATACATCACTCACTCTGCTCCTGTTGGGGTGCCACATAATGTAGAACAAGTTACGAAGCAGGCTGGAAGTTTGCGACCGCAGGCTGTACAGAATAAGAGGCTTCAGACCGACGAACAAGGTGTACACAACACACAGGGTAACATATTGTGCTGCGTGCACCGTCGCAGCACTGGCGCCCCTCGTGTGTGTAGCTTATTCACCTGTCCAATGGCTCTTTACCTCAACAGCCGAGAATAATGAAAGCAACTATATTAACACCATTATATTCCATTCTGCTGCAGTTCCTTGCGTATGCATCAAAGGCCGGGTAAGATTAAACAACGGAACATTACTAAGAGAAGTTTCTTGACGATTAACACAACCACATTAAGATGCCGCAGCTGAATCGCCTGCAATTGATTGCCGTCTGCCTCCGTGTTTCTTTAAATAAAGCACCGTGTGTTCGGTTCCTATTGCTTATGCGAGAGAGCAAGCTTATAATAATAATAATAATAATTGATTTTTGGGGAAAGGAAATGGTGCAGTATTGATACGGCATTTATTGCACACTTGTGGGACAACTCCCTTATAAAAATGGTGTATAGAAAGTCTACAGACTTCTTACAGGCTCTATTGTCTTCCTATACATATTTCTTTTTTCTATTCATCATCCATAGACCATCCATAGACAAAATTCTAATAAAAGTTCACAGCCACAAATCCATAGATTATCTATAGACTCTCCATAGGATTTGTATTGCCTATAGATGGTTCTTTATGGTTTGTGTACAGTGAGTCCATAGCATTTAGAGACAGAAATCTATGGACTGTCTATACACTCTCTAAAGAAAATTTTGTTAGGGCTGAGCCCTGCCTTGTGCGAAATGGTTACAAGGAAGGAGTGAACAGTGCAGGGATGACGATTAATTTCGACACATGTATGAGACGCACTGGTAACGCATAGCACATGCGGTTTTACGTTTTCGCTTTCGGTTCACATTCTGTCACGTCCTTGAGCCACAAAAAGGAAACTTTAGGCCGCAATTTGCGAGTCAAACAGTGCACTGCTCAACCCTGCCCCTTGTAATAAAATCAACTAAACAGACTCTGATGTAATAAATGGTGCTCACTGAAGCCACTGCATCACAGCATCCACTGCAGACAGTGCAGCTCCGAAGTTCAGGTCACACAAGAAGACTTCAGTCCCTACCCAGGGATTGAAAGTCGGGAATCCACGTCAAAAAACGCCATGATGTGCCTGCAAAGATTATGAACAATTTATCGAAATGTGTATGGCACAAAAGATGCGGAAAATATCCGTACTAGCGGAGTACTTCGCTACACAGTCCCACATCTTGTTCGCTTTGAAGCAAAACGTTCAAGCGCGATGTGAAGGCTTTTTTAATGTGTTCTCTTTCCTTTGGGTGACGCTTGAAAGCCGTCGCCACGCACGATGACCATACTGGTACACTGTCGGGTAATCGATTGATTGAATTGTGTGATTATTTATTGTAATGGCCAGAGTGTGTGCCTAGCTTTATCGATCAGATGAAAGTATCCAGCGTTGTATCATTCGGTAATTCAGAAAAACCACTCGAACAAATCTAGCATATCACCTAAACCCCCCAACATTACATGGTAAAGTCGGTCACCAGTATCCACTTTTGAGATATGTCTAATTCAGGTTAACAGGGAATTCATAGTCACAGCGCGTCCACAACGCCGATTTGTTGACGTAGTGTCGTATCATATATAATATGTTTTGCAATTCCGGTTGAATGCTTCACCCATTGCTAAGAGCCCACAGAATGCAAACCCATGGCACTCGACTTTTTTTTCATCCAATACAAAATTGATCAATGGGAAATGGAGTAAAGAAACCGCGGGACGAAGATTCAAAAATAAAATAACAAGGTTTCAAAGAAAATAAAGGGTACAGCAACTGTCACTTCTTGGTGGGCACCACCATGAGGTGAGGTGGACACCCACCATGATGCAAACTGAAACGAAGATGAGAAAAAGAGGGGCCGCACGGGTGGCCCTTGGTCTCCGGAAAAATTTAGGCTAAAAAGGAACCTAACTTTCACTGACGTCGCATAGCACACGGCCGCCATTGCGCTTCGCCAGCATTGAAATGCTGCCGCCGGAGAACGCGCATCTGCCCACAACGTCACGCTACTGAAACACACTTTTGGGTTCTCAATATATATATATTCCCGACTACGGTCATTCACCTCTAAGAAGATATTCTTACTTCTGGACGAAGCATCGAAGATGGCAGCAGTGCAGTCTTCTCCAGCTCCTTTAACGCATCACTGTGAAAAAGAGCAAGAAAAACAGACAGACATTTCGGCGTCAATATCAGCTAGCGTAAACGGGTGGCAAGATCACTGATTTCGCCTAACGCAGTATCACAACCCTCGCCTAGACAAGTGCCTGCGTCAATGCATTGCATGCTTTTGCTTCCGTGGTGGTCATCCAATTTCAATTCTTTTCGCAACGCCTATTTCTTCAGGATGCGCTTATCATCCCCCGAGAAAAACGCTGTCTTCAGTCGTATAGGTAATATGGGCACCCGAAAAATGATATGTACAAAATAGTCCAGTTTGAACAAGCTGTATGGCGAAACACCACAACCTGAAACTGGAAGACATGGATTAGAGGCACAACCCTTACAAATAATTTTTAGACAGGCTATAGACCGTATATAAACTTATGTTCATAAACTCTAGATACGTCGTAGAGTACACTCTGTAGGCAATACAAACGCTGTAGACAGTATATTGACGATGTATTGATTTTTGGCCATACCCTTCTAGTAGACGTTGGTCTATATGCACTCTATAGACTATCAATATAGAAAAATAAATATTTATAGGAAGCCAATAGAGTCTATAAGAAGTCTATAGACTGTCTGTAGACATTTAAGTAAGGAAATGGCAGTTGTTACCAAATATCGCCGCTGACGGAAGACAAGAGTTTTTCATAAAGCGACCAAGGCCCTAGGCAGCTGAGGTCGAACTCCTGTTTGGAGTAGATGGGCTTGAAGAAATTGACTAAGAAATGGATTGGATTGGAATCTTGACAGATTCAATGAATACGCCCATCGAATGCAGGCCCTATAGCCAATAGTGGGGACGTTTTGTGGTGGGGTTGTGATCAATCGCATCGCACCTTGTAGTCCCCCCGCGAAAAGTGTGAAAAGCGTGGAAGTATCTGAGCGTTCAAGCCGCTGCTCGTTGGTGCCGTGGTGCGGCTTCGCACCCCATTGACAACAACGGCGCTCTCGAAATATGCCCTTGCATCACAGACCTGCATTCGGTAGATCAACGTCTCGAAAAAACGATGTGCGCGACCGTGATTAACCTGCGCGAATTGCATGCAAGCAGATACAAAATGGACGCCGACTTCTGGCCGGAAAAGGAAGTCGGAACTTGAAAAGCCATATGCGGATACGGAAAGGAGGCAGCGTCACACTTCAAAGTTTGGCGATACTGAAAGTACCAGTGACAACAGAGGGGCTTCAGTGTCACCCACTGTGCAGTCAGTGCGTATATGGGCAGAGTAATTGTGGTGGCGACATGAAGGTATTGATCCACCATCGCCAGCACTCTGCATGTCCGAACATAATAGGCAATGACAGATTAGCCGGTTCCTGCGATAACCCACTGCAATTTTGTTAACAGGGACCGCAGAGAAGGCATCTGCGACCAACCCATACAAAAGCGCCTATTTTTTCGGCTTATCCTGTGAGGCCAAACTGCGTCGTGGATCTTAAAATTCGTCCGTTCACTGGAGGTAACTGACGTCACTGCATGTAGACTTCCTCATTGGCTGGAAGGGTGTTATGTCACCAGAACGCGAGCATCTACATTGGCTGGAGCAATATGACATCAACACACTGAAAGTGACATTACTTCTCCTAAAGGTATCAACAGACACAGGTGTTATCGTACTGCCAGCACACAATGGACACTTTCATGAGGAAGCAAGCCCAGCTCGCAGTCTCGTGTAAACGCGTGAAGATACCTCGTCGACGGTTCCTCAGACCTGCAGCATCGAATAGATGTGCTGTGGAACTACCCCAAGAGTAATCTGGCGGATACTTTTCACTGCATAATTCTATGCTGGTTAGCCTAAGCCACCGCGAAATAAAGCAATAAACTCACCCATGAATCTCAGGTTCAGGCGCTTAAAGCCCGGGCGTCACCAGGCTGGTGGCGAGGTACCACATCACCAGGAGTGCCACCCCTGCAGAAACGGCAGCGAATAGAGGTTGCATTGCAAAAAAAAGAAAAGAAAAACATTGGAGGATTGCTATGCTGCGGTTATGAGTAGACGCGAAAGCGCACGCCATTTGTTTTGTCATCCACTGCTGCTGATGCGACTCTTTACAATTTTTTACAGGATTTTTTATTAGGACTACGATATACATGGATACTTAGCATCAGCAAACATCGGCTTTCCATTCTGAGCTGTTTGACACCTTTGAATGCATTGTTCATTTTTCAATTGTTTCAATTAAATTATTTCCAATCACACACTCTAAATTTTATAATTAACATCATAAAATTATTGGTTTTCACCATGAGAATACTGACAGCTCAAAACTTCCAATTTTCAACATTTTCATTTCTTTTATTCATGAATTATTTACAATGGTTTCATTGACTACTCATTGTCTATCGCACCCCTATCAATCATCGATGACTATAACTACAAATTACCATGAAACAATTCGGTATACGCAGCCCATAATTATTTCTGACACGCCGTGCCAACTACTACTACGCGCTAGTAAATTCTGAGTCGATGGATCACGAAACTTCAGCAGACAGCCCCTTATCTTTGTATGTAAACAGAACTTTTCTCCTGATAGCGCGGCAATTCATGAACATTTATCTACATAATGTCACCGAAAGCCGGCAGGAAGGGCAGAAGGGCACACCAGGACTATTCGGGCAGACACACTCAGAGAACGATCGCATGAGGCGGGGAAGGCAAGGAAGACAAGCGGGTACTGTCCCACCACATGGCGGCGACAGTCAATGGCTAACACTGTGGCATTGACCCTCCTCTTGCAAAGGGCATCGCCCCGATGCCGCGGAATCACGGAAATCCGGAACAATGTCTGTGGCGCCGCACTTGGCAGAATAAGTCCTTGTGGGCGTGGTAGAGCTTCATCCTGGCAACGTGGATGATTTCGGATGCCGCTGCCGCCTGGAGAAGCTAACCGACTCTTTCGGGAGCACTTCACAGTTAACGTCACTAAGTTTGCGCTGTACCTCGTAAAGGCCGAAGTAGCGGCGCAGAAGTTTTTTGGAGCGACCCCGTAGATGGATTCGGGTCCAACTTCAAACTTTATAGCCAGGGTGGTAAAGCACCGCCCGGTGATGAAGGTTGTAACGTTCAGCGTCGCTTTCCTGCTGGGTACGGGTTCACTGTCAAGCTGACTGACGGGTGGCTTCTGCGTTCCGACCGCTCTCTTCAGCGCCAGAGACTGAGGGACGTGCAACATCTGACAGTAACATTGTGTACAGCATAGTCATGGCTTCGCGACCGTGCACCAAACGGAACAGTGTGAAGCGCGTCCTCCCTTGAAAAGCAATGTTATATGCGAACGTCACATAAGGCAAGATTTGGTCCCAGTTCTTATGGTTGGCGTCGACGTACATGGAAAGCATGTCGGCAATGTTTTTATTGAGCCGCTCAGTCGGTCCGTTTCTTTGAGGATGGTGGGCAGTGGTTCGACGGTGACTGGTGCCACTGAGACGCATAACAACCAGAGTAAGAACTGATGTAAAAGCCGTGCCTCTATCAGATAAAACTACCGCGAAGGGCACCGTGACGGAGGACAATGTTAAAGTTGAAAAATATCGCAATTTCGTCAATTATGCCGCAGGGAAGGGCTTTCGTCTCACGATACCGTGTGAGGTAGTTGGTGGCAAGAGGAGGGGCAATGCCACACTGTTAGCCATTTACTGGCGCTGCGATGCGGTGGGACAACAACCGCTGGTCTTCCTTGTCATCCACGTCTTCAAACTTGTCGCCATGAAACGACGTGGGAGTTCGAGACGCATGAAGAAGCAGCGGTGGAGAACTGACTTGATTCTGGCTGCTCTGGCTTGCCGTAGTGGACTTCATTGCGCGGCGTGGTGCCGTGAGGGGTCGTAACTCAAGTTCCAAGCCTCGCAAGTGGCGGTTTGCCTTGTGGAAAAGTGTCGTGTCCACGAGGTGTAGCTGGGCACCATTGGAGGCCCCCAGGAGCTCTTCCTGCATTGCGAAATTACCCAGAACCTGCACCAAAATGTCACCGAAAGACGGCAGGAAAGGCAAAAAGGCACACTATGACTAGCCATGCAGGCACACTGAGAGAACGAACGCACGAGCGGGGGAAGACAAGGAAGACCAGCGGGTGCTGTCCCACCGCATGGCGGCGCCACTAAATGGCTAACACAGCGGCAATAGGTAACCTTAAGAAAACACAGGCCAATAGCATTCGCACAGATATAGTCAGGACGGAATAAACCGCGAACACTACTATGCCATACGCTTCCACTTTTCAGCGAGATATTCCATTACGGCCGGCTTATTATATGTACTTCCGTAGGCCCTTTACCCAGGAACATGAATAAGTCTAATGTTACACTGCAGCTAAACAAAAGGACTTAAATAATTTTTTTTTCTTCGGAGGTCAACCAGCTACCACGCGGTGAAACTTAGAATGACATCAAATAAAAACGCGAAGGCAGCATTTACCCACATTAGGATTGCAAGTATGAAGCCAGCATCTGCCTGAATTTAAGAACAGTTATTCTAAATCTAACGTCCTAACCTGCCAAACCCCTATTACATCCCATTTAATACCCGCTAGTTTCTCTAATACTGCTACTAAGCTAGTCTGATCTAGGTTCGAGTGCTAATCGTTGCCAAATAAATTATTCAATGGAGACCTGCCCGAATCCACAGATGCTTAGCACTCTCCATAGCATTACACCTCCGACCTGACTTGGTAAACTATTTCGCAGCCGTTGGGGACTGCTGCCCGTCGGTTAATTAGTCAAATTATATAGGAGGAGGTGGTGTCGTGCAATCTCGTGGTAGCAATTTTCTCTTTTAGTGGGAAGGTTCATTCGGCAATGGTCATCGAGATCAGTGCACATTCTATGACTGGTTATTCAATTACATTTTGACTACTTCTGTTCCGTGCACAATTTCAATGACACCTTCATGCTAACGATGGGTGTCTTGAACGCTAGGTAGATTCTCTACCTCTGCCCCGTGTCTGCTCCTTGAAATGTCTCTAAATGGCCCAGGATTTCAAAAAGTAGAAAGCAGCGGCTAACACCGTGAAACCATGGCTCCCATGAGTGCTTTCAATAAGAGGGTAGTGCAGCGTTTCAGATGGTTAACGGTTTTCGTGATTCTACAATGAAATACCAATACTTTGTGATACAGTGCATGCCGTAGCCCAGATGCAATTGCTCACCAATCACGCAAGCGCCACTGATATTCTTCAGCAGTTGAACTTGTCGTACACAACAGAAAACAATCTGCATTAGAGTCACCAGTGACCGACTACTAGAACCTCCCTCCTACAGTAGTAAGGTTGCTTTCAATAAGAGATTAAGCGGGGGGCTGAACAGAGAGAGGTATTTGCAAGCATTTAAATAGTGAGTTATGTCTGTTGTACGACAAATGCGCACGTAAGTGTAGGGGGTGTAGTTACTGCGCGATGACACACACAAACAGCTCTCTCCGAATTAATGTGCTGCAGAAGGCTCCGAACAACGATCACACTCGTCCTCGACACCAGCTTTTAGTAACGCTGCCTCGATGAATTCACCACGAAATATTCTGATGAACTTACCCATGAAGAATAGGCCGAGGACTCAATCCACAGGGGGTTGATTGCATGGTACCACATCCAAATGAGTGCTGGTCCTGAAAAGCAAGCAGCAAGCTTCAAACGTAAGTGTTAAAAAAGGGCTCACACTGCATAAGAGATCCGACAACGGGTAACAACTTTCGGAATCAGCGGTAGAGCAGATGGTTTATACGGATAACGGGAGTAACGCGCCAGCGTTGTGCTGTTACAAACCAGCTAATGCAGTGGAATTCAACAGCAAAAAGTGCATATGTGGAGGCGTTCGAAGCAATCTTTGTAACCACGAAAACAAATGCAGTGGACGCGGGCGGTTGCTCAACAAGAGGCACCACGTCCGCCACGTAATATTGCATGCACCAACCGCATGTTCGCATGTGCGGCTGTCCGAGTCGGTTGCACGCAGTGTTCTGTGGCACACTGATGCGCGTATTATGGTGGTCATGCCAGGACGCCGAGGAATGACAGACCACGTGACATGCATTCAGCCCAAGAGCTCTGTAAGAGCACTGCTGTACAAGCTAATCAGAACTGAAACTTGGTTTTTGGGGAAAGGAAAAGGCGCATCTGTCTCGAATTTCGGCGGACACCTGAACCGCGCCGCCGTAATGGAAGAGATAAAAGAGGCACTGAGAGAATAAAGGAAAGAGGTGCCGTAGTGGAGGGCTCCGGAATAATTTCCACCACCTGGGGATCTTTAACCTGCACTCACATTGCACAGCACACGGGCGCCTTTGCGTTTCGCCAGCGTCGAAGCGCGGCCGCCGCGACGACGGGTTCGAACCCAAAAGGGAAATAACACTCCGAGCACACGAATGCCTCTGCCTTGTTTCTTAGGATGAAAAGGTCTAGCATGTTTATCTCGCTCACTGCTTTGATTGATTAGCGGAGTAAAAGAGCAGCCTGCGGGCAATGAGCTCTTGTTGCCAACTGTTGTTTTTTGTGTGCTATATCGTACTGATGTGATCGTAATGGAATGAATCCATTTGATTATCAGCGCATCATGTTTATCTCGCTAACTGCTTTGATTGATTAGCGGAGTAGAACAGCATGCGTGCAATGGACTGTTGTTGCCAACTGCTGTTTTGAAGCGAAAAGCTTCTCTACGCTAGGTAAAGCAGTCGTCGCGTAGGCCGGGGAATGACCTTGAACGGCCTTCAGCACAACCACGTTTATCTCTTCCTTACCGTGCGGTTCGGGTGTCCACCGATATATGCTAGACAGTTAATGCGCCATTTCCTTTCCTCAAAATGAATTTTCAAGTCCAATCTTCGATTTTCTTCGAATGCAAAGGAAAGACGCATAACTGGCCCCCTGGGACAGTGGACACCCCTGTCCTGCTTTAACATACGTGGCAGTAGTGACAGATGTGCGCTGGGTGCGTTGTCATTTACAAATTAGCTCAAACGCGGCATTGAAGACATAAACGGTGGACATTCACTGTGTTCATTGCCGTTGTCGTTGGAAGGGTTCTAGACTCCGGTGATTTTGAGGGAAGGAAGACGCACAACTGGCTCCCTAGGGACAGCAGAAGCCTCAATCGCACTTTGAGGTACTGTACGTGGCGGTGGTGAGAGAGATGTGGGCTGCAAGTATTAGGGCAGGCAACGCTGTGGTAGAGACGCGCCACTGCAGCAATAGGCCGCAGCGTTCTTTGGGTGACCAACCTCTCGCGATCAACCATGAGCTTCCAACTGCAAGGGCGGCAGGGTGGGCGCACAGCGTGTTCAGTTCGGAACGCACTCAACGTTACAGACGGCAAGCCGCGTTTACCTCCCCGATACACCGCAGCTTTCGCTCTCTAACCAGGTTTAGCACAAGTTGAACCGCAGCTTTCTTTGTGTAATATTGTCGCGAATTGATAACGCGTCCCCGACTTTCTGAAGGGGAACGCTATCGCGTGCCGGTTAGAAGAAGAGAACAGATCAAACAGAAGGAAGCCGTATATACAATGTAAAGGTAAAGAGCCAATAACAAACGAAACAACAATAAAAACACACACTCAACACGCCCAGAACGCTACACAATAAAGTAATGAGTCGCGTCCCCGACTTTCTGAAGGGGATAATTTCCGGAATAATTTACGGGTAATCGCAGCAAAAATTTCGGCTCAAAAGGAAATTTTTAACTAGCACTGACATCGCATTGAACGCGGATGTCATTGCAATTCGCCCGCATTAAAGCGCTCCTGTCGGAGGAGAACACGCATCTGCCCGCAACGTCACGTTACTGATAGATACTTTTGGATTTTCACTATATATATTCCGGAACACGGTCATTCACCTCCAAGAATGTATTCTTACTTCTGGACGAGGCCTCGAAGATGGCAGTATTGCAGTCTTCTCTAGCTCCTGTAACGCATCGCTGGAAAAAAGAGCAAGAAAAAAAGACAGACATTGCGGCGTCAATTTCAGTCAGTGTAAACGGGTGCCAAGATCACTGATTTCGCCTAACGCAGAATCACATCCCCACCCTAGACAATTGCCTACGTCAATGCACGGCATGCTTTTGGCTCTGTGGCGGTCATCCAGTTTTAATTCTTTTCGCAGCGCCTATTTAAGCAGGATGCGCATATCATCCCCCGTGAAAAACGCTGTCCCGAGTCGTATAGGTAAATTGGGCACGCGAAAAATGATATGTACAAAAAAGTCCAGTTTGAAACAGTTGTACGGGAAAACACCACAACCTGCAACTGGAAGACATTGATTAGAGACGCAACCCTTACAAATAATTTTTAGACAGGCTATAGACCGTCCATAGACTTCTTTCCCTCAAGTCTATAGAGAAATTCTAAAGAACAGTCTATAGGCAATACAAATTCTATAGACAGCCTATAGACAACATGTTGATTGTTGGCTATACATTTCTAGTAGATTATAGTCTATAGACAATCTATAGACCATCAATATACAAAAATAAACATTTATTGGAAGCCAATAGAGTTTATGAGAAGTCTATAGACTTTCTATAGACCATTTTTATACGGAAACGGCAGTTGGTACCAAACATCGCCGCGGATGGAAGTCGGGTGTTTTTCTTAAATCGACCAATGCTCTAGGCAGCTGAGGACGAACTCCTGTTTGGAGTAAAAGGGCTTGAAGAAATCCACTAAGAACTGGCTTAGATTGGACTCGTGTCGGATTCAACGGAAGACCGAAGCAAAATACGCCCGTCGAAGGCAGGCCCTCTAGCCAATATTCGGAACGCCTTGTGATGGCGTTGTGATCAGCCGCCTTGCACCTTCTAGTCCCCATGAGAAAAGTTTGAAAAGCGTGGAAGTTTCTGAGCGTTCAAGCCTCTGCTCGTTGGTGCCATGGTGCGGCTTCGCACCCCGTTGACAACAACGGCGCTCTCGAAATATGCGCTTGCATCACAGACTTGTATTCGGTAGATCAACGTCTCGAAAAAACGATGTGCGCGACGGTGATCATCCTGCGCGACTTGCATGCAAGCAGATACAAAATGGACGCCGACTTCTGATGGAAAACGGAAGTCGGAACCGGAAAAACCACATGCGCATACGGAAAGAAGGCAGCGTCACACTTCAAAGCTTAGCGTTACTTAAAGAAAGCGCCAGCGACAATAGAGGAGCTTTAGTGTCACCCCCTGCCCAATAATCCTGGTGACTGTCATGTGTTCAGCGTGGACGTTGAAGATTTGTACTATTCAATTCCTCATGAGTGTTTGTTGCGCTTTGTAAGGGAATGTATAAGTGAGGACAATGACGAAGTGTGCTTCCGAAATGTTTGCGGTGTATCTGTTGATGCTTTCCTTGAAGTGCTGTGTATGTACCTCCGGTCCACCATTGTTGCATGGAGTGACAGTGTGTTTATACGGCGTTCCGGGATATGCATTGGGTCTCGCGTGGCTCCGCTGCTAAGTGACTTGTTCCTTAGCAGAATTGACAAAGCAATTGCACGAGAGTTACCGCACAGTGTACTGAAAGTACACAGATACGTGGACGATTACCTCGTTTTTGTTGAAAGCGAAGGATCGTCGCAGGATGTCGTGAACACATTCGTCAGAAATTGTCAAGGACTTGCTTTCACCATGGACACCGTTAACCAAGGTAGGATACAATTCTTGGATGTGCAGCTGAGACTTCAGCCCGGACATGTTTGCTGGCTGTATTCGCCTCGTTTCGTCAAGCCCTTACTCAGCTTTCAGTCTGGGCATTCTAAGCTGGTAAAGGATGGCATAGCCCTGTCTTGTGTTCGCGCCGCCCTCAACAAGTCTTGTGTCCATATCATTGAGGAAAGTGTGCAAGGCCACATTTCTAGGCTTAAGGACGCTGGTTTTCCTGAGGCAACTATCGGAAAGCTATGCGAAAGGCTGATGGCCAAAATCAAATCGGAGCATAAGCGTGTTCCTCAGGAAGATGAAGTCTCGAAGCGCCAGAAGATTGCTGTCATCGCTTACGTCCACGCATTATCACACCGTCTGAAGAATGTGGGGCGAAAATTTCAAGTTGATGTATTTTCGTCTCGCAGAAAATTAAGCAACATTTGCCGATCTGTGCAGCGGAAGAGAGAGTCCCTACTAGGAAGGAGGATTCGTGGTGGTTGTACCACAGCACACGTAGAAAGGAGAGTTAAGTGCGTCGAAGGTGTAGTATACAAGATCCCCCTTTCATGCAGTGGGTGGCATGTTGGCCAGACTGGGCGATGTCCTAACGAATCACTGAGGGAGCATCACAATTCTTTGGACAGGCAGCCGGTTCGAATTTGGCGCTGCACTGCAGGCATCCTAAGCACACGTGCGCCCTTTCCTTCATCAAACATCCGTCAACTTCAAACATAATGATCAGATAGTAAGGTAACTAGTAGAGGCATATCACATTGACAAGGGGGGTGCAGCATGCATTAGCAAGCCCTCATTATCATTGGCTAACCACGAAATTACCTGTTTGGAGCATGAATTTGCAGCAAGGTAGATTTAAGGTGTTCAGTGATGACGCATTGTTTCTTGAATATTTTTTTGTTCTGTTTAGTGTTTGGTGGGAATAGTATATGTACACACGTGCGTAATAAATCACCAGTTGAATGTCAGCGCCCGTGTCGTCGTGTTTGTTCCGTCCTCGTGTTTATTCCGCGCTGTTTTACCATGGACACATAGGAGGCCGCAAGCTATCATTCCTGATGGCATAGAAAGAGCAAACAGCCGTGAAGGCACTGAACCTGCCACTGCATTTTTTTTATCTTCCACCATCGAGGAGCTGAAGTTAGAAATGGGCGACAAGCAATGCAGAAGCAAGATGAAAGATATGAGAGCAAGATTTTTGCTATCGTATGCTTTCGCACTTATGCTCCGGAACATGCGCAACGTGGTGCGCATGGTTACTGGAAGGATTGTTACGCAGTTAAAGCATTGTTACGATCCGCAGTAAAATACTATCTTTAGCTGCGCTTCGTTCAACAGTTATCTGCATGCTTCAATGCTACTCTTGTCAGTAACAATATATCCGAGAAACCGGGCAAGCAATGAGCGCCAGACCAAACGGTCGTCGAGCTCACACAGCAAGGAACCTAGAGAAGGCTGTGGTCAAATAGTTTAATTATTCAACGCGGTCACAATTTCGATTAGCTTAAGAAGTTCACTCTTCAATCACGTTTCATATCCGCATGGGACAGAAAATACGTAGAAGAATTCGTAATCCACAAATTTAAAACCTTAAAACCAGCACAAATTCACATAACCAGAGGAAACTCACCCATGAATTTCAGGTCGAGGCGTTAAAAACCGGGACGCCTCGGGGCTCGTGGCGAGGTACCACATCTCCAGGAGGGCCATCCCTACAGAAAAGACAAGAACGCTTCGAGGTGAGATTTTAAACAAAAACATACTAACACAGCATTTCACGGGCTTTTAGTCAAGGGTGCAATTTGTGCCAATTTTGAAGAAATTGCCTACTTTACGACCAAAATTTTGTGTTGGCTCAGTGGCTTCTTTTCGGCTACATTTAAGTTCTAGTTTGGAGCAATTACTACCTATTTTTTTGCCGCGCTATCAGCGCCGACGGAAATGGCTCACATAAGGGCACCTCTACGGGCGGCAAGGGTAGCCAGAGAGACCACTTGCGCTCGCGGCACGACTCTGAAGGAAGAAGGCGGCATCTTCAGAGAGGTCCCATTAGACCGTGAGCTGTGAGAGAGCGCTTCTTCCAGTTGTTGAGTCAAGTGGCGACACAACTCCTACAGCAACTTAGAAATGCATCGTGTACACTTATAAGGCTGCACTGTCAAAGGTCATAAACACAAGAGCGAAGAGCTGTGAAAGAACTGAAGCTCCCACTGCACTTTCGTGGATGTTCCTCCATCGAGGAGCTGAAGCCAGAAACACGGCAAAGAGCGTTGCACAAGCAAGATAAAAGATGAACAAGCAAGGTTTTTTTCTGCTGTGATGATCGTATGAATGCTTCCTAACGAATATTCCAAAACACGAGTCACGTGGCGCGCATGGTTATTAGAAGCAGTGTTACTAGAAGTGCTTCTCTCAGATTCCTGGCAATGATGTAGAAGATGGAAGGTGCACCAGCCGCGTCTCAAAGCCTTCACCCCGGCTGCCAGTGTGGCGTACCCGACTCCATCCACGAATCACGCTCACCTCGCGACGACTACTGCCTTCAACTCGAGCGCCAGGCGTTATCTTCAATAGATTGCATAGTAATATGGTATGGTATGGCATGGCATGGTATGTTATGCATCGTGAAATGCGGTATGGTTTGGCATGGTATGGCATCTTGAGGTGCGGTATGATTTGGCATGGTATGACGGGGTGCCGTATAGTATGACATGGCATGGTTTGCTATGTTCCCAAGGTACCATGCGTCTTCGAATAGCACGCGGTCTATAAGGGACGCGATAGTGGGCGACCGGGTACTGTTGCAGTAACAGTTTTTTTTTTCACATGTATACTGACATCACGCTCTACATGCTTGTTTTCGAATTCATTTTTACTCGAAAGGAGCCGCCGAACCACGATTTCATACTGCGTTCCACAGTAGAGCAGCGGAATTGCACAGGCACCGTGGCGAATAATAAACTGCGGACATAATGAAGATTCCATGCTCTGCAACTGAAAGGTGCCACCTGCTTACATTTGCGTCATCGAAGAGGCGACCAGTTCTTCTGAATTTCAATGTTGAAATTACTCCATTAATGAAGGTCTGTCTTATTCAGAACTAACATAGTTGAACAGAAGCACTCCTTCCGCGATAACAGTTCATCATTTCGTGTAATGAAGTTGATGTCAATGCCCGCATAAGCCTTCACAAGACTGCGACCCACTTTCTCACATCATTTTTCCTGATTTAACTCTGTGCCACTAAGCATTCGCAGTGTCAACCCTTACAGCTTCTTCGCAGGAGACAAGCGATGAGGCACACACATTAATATACAATAGTCACTGTTGGGCCATAAACTTACCATACACGGTATCCGCGGCTACGGCAGCTCCATGGCAAAAGATATCCGATGATATTTTCAGACTGGCCAGTGCTGCGCGTCGCCGTGCCGTCACGTTCACTCTGCGCACAGATGAGTCGTGGGGGCGCATGGCACAGCGAAGCACCACGGACGTCCGGTGAGTCTGCTGCCGGCTGTCTCCATGACAACGATGAATATACGTCACTCACTGTGCTCCTGTTGGGGTGCCGTATAATGCGGAACAAGTTACAAAGCAGGCTGGAATTTCACGACCGCAGGCTGTACAGAATGAGGGGCTTCAGACCGACAAACAAGGTGTACACGAAATTAACATATTCTGCTGAGTGCACCGTCGCAGCACAGGCGCCCCTCATGTGTGTAGCTTATTCACCTGTAGGACGGCTCTTTACCTCAACAGCCGAGAATAATGAAAGAAACTATACTTAGAGCATTATCTGCCATTCTGCTGCAGTTCCTTGCGTCTGCATCAAAGGTCAGGTAAGATTAAACAACGCAACGTCACTAAAAGAAGGTTCTTGCCGATTAGCACAACCACCATAGGATATCACCGCTGGATCGACCGCAATCGATTGCCGTCCGCCTCCGGGTTTCTTTGAATAAAGCGTCATGTGTTCAGTTGCTATTCCTTAGACGAGAGTGCAAGGTTCTGGTATGGCAATTATTGCACACTTGTGGGACACCTCTCGTATAAAAATGGTGCGTAGATAGTCTACATACTTCTCACAGGCACTATTGTCTTCCTATACAAATTTCTTTTTGTCTATTCATACTCCATAGACCTTAGATAGACAACAATATACTAAAAAAGCACAGGCATTAATCCATAGATTCTCTGTAGACTGTCTACAGGATTTGTATTGCCTATAGGCTGTTCTCTGGGGTTTGTGTGCAGTTACTCTATAGCATTTATAGACAGAAGTCAATGAACAGTCTATACACTGTCTAAAGACATTTTTGTTAGGGCTGACCCCTGCCTAGTGCGAAATCGTTACAAGGAAGGAGCGAACAGTGAAGGGAAGACGATTAATTTCGACACATGTATGAGGCGCACTGGTAACGCATAGCACATGCGGTTTTACGTTTCGCTTTCGGTTGACATTCTGTCTCGTCCTTGAGCCACAAAAAGGAAACTTTAGGCCGCAATTTGCGAATCAAACAGTGCACTGCTCAACCCTGCCCCTTGTAATAAAATCAACTAAACAGACTCTGCTGTAATAAATGGAGCTCACTGGAGCCACTGCCTCACAGCATCCACTGCAGACAGCGCAGCTCCGATGTTCAGGTCGCACAAGAAGATTTCAGTCCTTACCCAGGAATTGAAAGTCGGGAATCCGCGTCCAAAAACGCCATGATGTGCCTGCGAAGATCATGAACAATTAATCGATACGTGTATCGCACAAACGAAGCGGAAAATATCCGTACTAGCGGATTACTTCGCTACACAGTCCTACATCTTGTTCGCTTTGAAGCACAAGGTACAAGTGCGATGTGAAGGCTTTTTTAATGTGTTCTCTTTCCTTTGGGCGACGTTTGAAAGCCGTCGCCTTGCACATTGACCATACTGGTACACTGCCGGGAAATCGATTGGTTGAATTATGTGATTATTTATTGTAATGGCCAGAGTGTGTGCATAGCTTTATCGATCACATGCAAGTATCCAGCGTTGTATCATTTGGTAATTCCGAAAATCCACTCGAACAAATCTAGTGTATCACCTAAAACTCCAAAACATTACATGGTAAAGTCGATCACCAGTATCCACTTTTGAGATATATCTAATTCACGTTAACAGAGAATTTATAGTCACAGAGCGTCCACGACGCTGATTGGTTGACATAGTGTCGTATCATATATTCTATGTTTTGCAATTTCAGTTGAACGCTTTACCCGTTCCGAAGAGCCCACAGAATGCAAACCCATGGCACTCGAACTTTTTTTTATCCAAAACGAAATTGATAAATGGGAAAAGAAGTAAAGAATTCGTGGGACGAAGATTAAAAAATAAAATGACAACAAGGTTTCAAGGAAACGAAAGGGTACAGTAATTGTCACTTCTTGGTGGACACCCGCCATGAGGTGAGGTGGACACCCACCATGAGGCAAACTGAAACGAAGATGAGAAAAAGAGGAGCCGCACGGGTGGCCGGTGGTCTCCGGAATAATTTCGGCTAAAAATAAATATAACTTGCACTGACGTCGCATAGTACACGACCGCCATTGCGCTTCGCCCGCATTGAAATGCTGCCGCCGGAGAACACGCATCTGCCCGCAACGTCACATCTTGCCGCAAAGACACTTTTGGATTCTCACTATAAATATTCCCGGATACGGTCATTCACCTCTATGAAGATATTCTTACTTCTGGACTAGGCTTACAAGGTGCCAGCTGTGCAGCCTTCTCCAGCTCCTGTAACGCATCGCTGGAAAAAAGAGCAAGAAAATCAGACAGACATTTCGGCATCAATATCAGCCAGCGTAAATGGGTGGCAAGATCACTGATTTCGCCTAACGTAGTATCACATCCCTCGTCTAGACAAGTGCCTGCGTCAATGCATGGAGTGCTTTTGACTCCGTGGTGGTCATCCAGTTTCAATTCTTTTTGCAACACCTATTTCAGCAGGATGCGCTTATCATCCCCCGAGAAAAACGCTGTCCCCAGTCTTAAAGGTATATGGGCACCCGAGAAATGGTATGTACAAAATAGGCCAGTTTGAACCAGTTGTACGGCGAAACACCCCAATCTGCAACTGGAAGACATGGATTAGAGGCACAACCCTTACAAATAATTTTTAGATAGGCTATAGACTGCATATAGACTTCAGTCCATAAACTCTATAGATAAATCCTAGAGAACAGTATGTAGGCAATACAAATGCTGTAGACAGTATATTGACAATGTATTGATTTATGGTCATACCCTTCTAGTATACCTTGGTCTATATGCACTCTAGAGACTATCAATATAGAAAAATAAATATCTATAGGAAGTAAATAGTCTATAAAAAGTCTATAGACTATCTATAGACATTTTTATAAGGAAATGGCAGTTGTTACCAAATATCGCCCCTGACGGAAGACAAGCGTTTTTTATAAAGCGACTAAGGCCCTAGGCAGCTGAGGACGAACTCCTGTTTGGAGTAAAAGCTAGGGCTTGAAGAAATTGACTAAGAAATAGCTTGGATTGGACTCTTGACGGATTCAACGCAAGACCGAAACGGGATACGCCCATCAACTGCAGGCCCTATAGCCAATAGCGGGGACGTCTTGTGGTGGTGTTGTGATCAATCGCCTCGAACCTTACAGTTCCCTTGAGAAAATTATGAAATGCGTCGAAGTTTCTGAGCGTTCAAGCCGCTGCTCGTTGGTGCCGTGGTGCGGCTTCGCATCCCGTTGACAACGGCACTATCGAAATATGCGCTTGCATCACAGACCTGTATTCAGTAGATCAACGTCTCGAAAAAACGATGTGCGCGACCGTGATTAACCTCCGAGACCTGCATGCAAGCAGATACAAAATGGACGCCGACTTCTGGCGGAAAACGGAAGTCAGAACTGGAAAAACCACATGTGGATACGGAAAGCAGGCAGCGTTACACTTCAAAGTTTGCAGATACTTAAAGAAAGCGCCAGCGACAATAGAGGAGGTTTAGTGTCACCCACTGCGCAGTCAGCGCGTATAAGGGCAAAGTAATTGTGGTGGCGACATGAAGGTATTGACCCACCATCGTAAGCACTCTGCAGGTCCGGACATAAAAGGCTATGACAGATTAGTCGGTCCTTAGATGACCCAGTGCAATTTTGTTAACACGGACCGCATGCAGAGGAGGCATCTGCAATCAGCCCAAACAAAACGCCTATTTTTTTCGGCTTTACCAGTGTGGCCAAAATGCTTCGGGTTCTTAAAATTCGTCCGTTGGCTGGAGGTAAGTGACATCACTGCATCGAAACTTCCTCAGTGGCTGGAAGGGTGTGATGTCACCATAACGCGAGCATCCGCACTGGCTGGAGGGATATGACGTCAACACACTGAAAGGGACATCACTTCTCCTAAAGGTATCACCTGCTAGTGTTATCGTACTGTGAAAACACGATGGACACAGGCAAGAGGAAGCAAAGCGGCTTGCAGTCTCGTGTAAACGCGTGAAGATACCTCGTCAACTGTTCCGCAGACCTTCAGCATCAAATGGATATGCTGTGGAACTACACCAAGAGTATTCTGGCCGATACTTCTCACTAAATAATTCTGTTCGGATTAGCCTAAGCCACCGCGAAATAAATCAATAAACTCACCCATGAATCTCAGGTTCAGGCGCTTAAAGCCAGGGCGTAACCAGGCTGGTGGCGAGGTACCACATGTCATGGAGTGCCACCCCTGCAAAAACGGCAGAGATTAGAGGTTACATTACAAAAAAAAAACAACATTGGAGGACTGGTATGCTGCGGTAAGGAGAAGACGCGAAAGCGCACGCCATTTGTTTCGTCATCCACTGCTGCTGATGCGACTCTTTACAATTTTTACAGGATTTTTTTATTAGGACGACGATATACACCGATACTTTGCATCAGCAAACATTGGCTTTCCGTTATGAGCTGTTTGACACCTTTGAATGCATTGGTCATTTTTAAATTGTTTCAAATAAATTATTTTCCAATTACACACTCTAAATTTTAATAATTAGCATCATGAAGTCATTCGTTTTCATTATGAGAATTTTGACACCTCTAAACTCCTAATTTTCTACATTTTCATTTCTTTTATTCATCAATTATTAACAATGGTTGCATTGACTACTCATTGTCTATCGCACCCCAATCAATCATCGATCACTATAACTACAAATTACCATGAAACAATTTGGTACACGCAGCCTATGATCATTTCTGACATGCGGTGCCGACTACTACTACGCCGACGGCATTTCGACCGAACGAGCTGTATACGCAATCGCGTAAAAGCGCTAGTACATTCTGATTCGACCGATTACGAAACTTGAGCAGACAGCCCCTTATATTTGTATGTAAAAAGAACTTTTCTCCTGATAGCGCGGCTATTCATGAACATTTAGCTACATATTGTCACCGAAAGCTGGCAGAAAGGGCAAAAGGGCACACCAGGACTATTCAGGCAGACACACTGAAGAGAACGAACAAGCGAGCCGGGTAAACAAGGAAGACCAGCGGGTGCTGTCCCACCGCATGGCGGCGCCAGTCAATGGCTAACACTGTGGCATTGCCACTCCTCTTGCAAATGGCATCGCCCCGATGCTGCGGAATCACGGAAATCCGGAATAAAATCGGTGGCGCCGGACATGGCAGAGTAAGTCCTTGCGGGCGTGGTAGGTCTTCATCCTGGCAACGTGGACGATTTCGGATGTCGCCTGCCGCCTGTAGGAAAGAACCAACTTTTGCGGGAGCACTTAGTAGTTAACGTCACTAAGTTTTTGCAGTACCTCGTAGGGGCCGAAGTAGCGGCGCAGAAGTTTTTCGGAGCGACCCCGCAGACAGATTGGGGTCCAAACTCAAACTTGATAGCCAGGGTGGTAAAGCACCGCCCGGTGATGAAGGTTGTAACATTCAGCGTCGCTTTCCTGCTGGGTACGGGTTCGCTGTCTAGCTGACTGACGGGTGGCTTCTGCGTTCCAACCACTCTCTTCAGCGCCAGCGACGGAGGGACGTGCTACGTGTGGCAGTAACATCGCGTACAGCATAGCCATGGCTTCGCGACCGTGCACCAAAAGGAAAGGTTTGAAGCGAGGGCTCTCTTGAAAAGCAGTGTTATATGCGAACGTCACGTAAGGCAAGATTTGGTCCCAGTTTTTATGGTCGGCGTCGACGTACATGGAAAGGATGTCGGCAATGGTCTTATTGAGCCGCTCAGTCGGTCCGTTTGTTTGATGATGGTAGGCAGTGGTTTGACGGTGACTGGTGCCGTTGAGACGCATAACTTCCTGAGTAAGAACTGATGTAAAACCCGTGCCTCTATCAGCTAAAACTACCGCAAAGGGCACCGTGACGGAGGACAACGTTAGAGATGAAAAAGTTCGCAATTTCGTCAGTGGTGCCGCAGGGAAGGGTTTTAGTCTCACAACACCGAGTGAGGTAGTCGCTGGCAAGAGGAGGGGCAATGCCACAGTGTTAGCCATCTACTGGCGCCGCCATGCTGTACGACAGCAACCGCTCGTCTTCCTTGTCTTCCACGTCTTCAAAGTTGTCGCCATGAAACGACGTGGGAGTGCGAGGCGCATGAAGAAGCAGCGATGTAGAACTGACTTGATTCTGGGTGCTCTGGCTTGCCGTAGTGGACTTCATTGCGCGGCGTGGTGCAATGAGGGGTCGCAACTCAGGTTCCAAGCCTCGCAGGCGGCGGCTTGTTTTGTGGAAAAGTGTCGTGTCCACGGTGTGTAGCTGGGCACCGTCGGAGGCCCCCGGGAGGTCTTCCTGCATTGCAAAATTACCCAGAACCTGCACCAAAATGTCACCGAAAGACGGCAGGAAAGGCAAAAAGGCACACTATGACTTGCCATGCAGACAGACTCAGCGAACGAACGCACGAGCCGGGGAAGACAAGGAAGACCAGCGGGTGCTGTCCCACCACATGGCGGCGCCATTCAATGGCTAACACAGTGGCAATATATAACCTTAAGAAAACACAGGCCAATAGCATTCGCACAGATACAGTCAGGACAGAATGAACCGCGAACACTACTATGCCATACTCTTCCACTTTTCAGCGAGATATTCCTTTACAGCCGGCTTATAATATGTACTTCCGTAGGCTCTTTATCTAGAAAAATGAATCAGTCTAATGTTAGACTGGAGCTACAAAAACACTTAAAATAATTTTTGTTTTCTTCGAAGGTCAACCTGCTAACACGCGGTGAAACATAGAATGACAACATCAAATAAAAAAGCAAAGGCAGATTTTACCCACATTAGGATTGCAAGTATGAAGCCAGCATCTGCCTGAATTTAAGAACAATTAGTCTAAATCTAACGTCCTAACCTGCCAAACCCCTGTTACATCCCATTTAATAACCGCTAGTTTCTCGAATACTACTGCTAAGCTAGTCTGATCTAGGTTCGAGTGCTAATCTTTGCCAGGTAAATTATTCAATGGAGACCTGCCCAAATCCACAGATGCTTAGCACTCTCCAATGCGTTACACCTCCGACCTGACTTGGTAAACTATTTGGCAGCCGCTAGGGACTGCTGCCCGTCAGTTAATTAGTCAACTTATAGGAGGAGGTGGTGCCGTACAATCTCGTGGTAGCAATTTTCTCTTCTAGTGAGAAGGTTCATTGTCGGTAATGGTCATCGAGATCAGTGCACATTCTATGACTGGTTATTCAATTACATTTTGACTCTTTTTGTTCTGTGCAGAATTCCAATGACACCTTCATGCGAACGACGGGTGTCTTGAACGCTAGGTAGATGCTCTACCTCTGCCCCGTGTCTGCTCCTTGAAATGTCTCTAAATGGCCCGGGATTTCAAAAGTAGAAAGCAGCGGCTAACACCGTGAAACCATAGCTCCCATGAGGGCTTTGAATAAGAGGGTAGCGCAGCGTTTCAGATGGTTAACGGCTTTCGTGATTCTGTAAAGCATTACCAATACTCTGTGGCACAGTGCACGCCGTAGCCCAGATGCAATCGCTCACGAATCCCGCAAGCGCCACTGATATTCTTCAGCAGTAGAACTTATCATACACAACAGAAAACAATCTGCGTTCGAGTCACCAGTGACCGCCGACTCAAAGCTGCCTGCTACAACAGTATGGTTGCTCTCAATAAGACATTAAGCGGGGGGCTGAACAGTGGGAGGTATTTCCAAGCACTTAAATAGTGAGTCATGAATGTTGTATGACAAATGCGCACGTAAGGGCAGGGGATGTAGTTACTGCACGATGTCATCTTATGACGCACACAAACAGCTCTCTCCGAATTAATGTTCTGCAGAAGGCTCCGAACAACGATAACACTCGTCCTCGAGTCCAGCTTTTAGCAACGCTGCCTCGATGAATTCACCACGAAATATTCTGATGAACTTACCCATGAGGCATAGGCCAAGGACTCAATCCACAGGGGGTTGATTGCACGGTACCACATCCAAATCAGTACTGGTGCTGCAAAGCAAGAAGCAAGCTTCAAACGTAACTGTTAAAAAAGGGCTGACACTGCATAACGATCCAACAACGGGTAACAACTTTCGTAATCATGAGTAGATGAGTTGGTTTATACGAATAAGGGGAATAAAGCGCCGGCATTATTCCCTTACAAATGAGCTAATGCAGTGGAATTCAACAGCAAAAAGTGCATACGTAGACGCGTTCGAAGCAATGTTTATAACCGCGAAAACACGTGGAGTGGACGCGGGCGGTTGCTCAACAAGAGGAACCACGTCCGCCATATTATACTGCATGCGCCAACCGCATGTTCGCATGTGCGGCTGTCCGAATCGGTTGCACGCAGTGTTCTGTGGTACACTGATGACCGGGATATGACGGTCACGTCAGGACGCCGAGGAATGACAGACCACGTGACATCCATTCTGCCCAAGAGCTCTGTAATAGGTCATTGCTGTACAAGCTAATGGAAATTGAAAATTGTTTTTTGTAGAAAGGAAATGGCGCATCTGTCTCGCATCTCAGCGGACACCTGAACCGCACCGTAACGGAAGAAATAAAAGAGGCACGGAGAGATGAAGGAAAGAGGTGCCGTAGTGGAGGGCTCCGGAAAAATTTCTACCACTTGGGGATCTTGAACGTGCAGCTGACATCGCTCAGCACACAGGCGCCTCTGCGTTTCGCCTGCATCGAAACACGGCAGCCGTGGTCGGGTTCGGACCCAAAAGTGAAATAACACTCCAAGCATACGGATGCCACTGCCTTGTTTCTTAGGGTGTAAACTAGTAGGATGATTATCTCGCTCGCTGCTTTGATTGATTAGCGGAGTAAAAGAGCAGCCTGCGGGCAATGGGCTGTTCTTGGCAACAGTTGTTTTGAAGCAAAAAGCTTCGCTACGCTAGGTGAAGCAGTCGTCGCGTAGGCCGGAGAATGACCTTGAACGGCCATCAGCACAACCACGCTTATCTCTTCCTTACGGTGCAGTTCGCGTGTACACCGATATATGTGAGACAGTTACTGCACCATTTCCTTCCCTCAAATCCAATTTTCAAATCCAAACTTCGATTTCCTTCCAAACCAAAGGAAAGGCGCATAAGTGGCCCCCATGGGACAGTGGACATCCCTGTCCTTACTTAACCTACGTGGCAGTAGTGATAGATGTGCTCTGTGTGAGTTGGCATTCACAACGTAGCACAAACGCGGCATTGAAGCTATAGACCTTGGAAGTTCAATGTGTTCATTGCCGTTGGCGTTGGCAGCGTTCTAGACTCCAGAGATTTTCATTGAAGGAATGGCGCATAACTGGCTCCCTGGGACAGTGAAAGCCTCAATCGCGCTTTGAGCTACTGCACGTGGCAGTGGTGAGAGGGAGAGATGTGGGCTGCATGCAATCGGGTTGGCAACGCTGTGGTAGAGACGCGCCACTCCAGCAATAGGACGACGCGCTCTTTGCGTGACCAACCTCTCGCGATCAACCATTAACTTCCAGCTGCCAGGGTGGCAGGGCGAACGCGCTGCGTATTCAGTTCGCAACGCACTCAATGTTACAGGCGCCAAGCCGCGTTTAGTTGCCCGATACACTGCAGCTTCCGCTCTCTAAACAGGTTTATCACTAGTTGAACAGCAGCTTTTTTGTGTGTTATTGTCGCGAATTGGTAACGCGTCCCCGACTTTCCGAAGGGGAACGCTATCGAGTGGAGGCTCGAACAAGAGAACAGACCAAACAAAACGAAACCGTATTTACAATTTAAAGGTAAAGAGCCAAAAAGAAACGAAACCACCAATAAAAACACACACACACTCAACAAGCTTAGAACGCTACATATTAAAGGAAAGAGCCCCGTCACCGACTTTCGGAAGGGAATAATTTCCAGAATAATTTCCGGATAATCTTCGCAATTATTTCGGCTCAAAACGGGATTTCTAACTCGCTCTGACGTCGCATTGCGCACGGGTGCCATTGCGTTTCGCCCGCATTAAAGCGCTCCTGTCGGAGGAGAATACACATCTGCGCGTAATGTCACGTTACTGAAAGAGACTTTGGATTCTCGCTGCATGTACTCCCGGACCCGGTCATTCATCTCCAAGAATGTATTCTTACTTCTGGACGAGGCCTCGAAGTTGGCAGCTGTGCAGTCTTCTCCAGCTCCTGTAACGCATCGCTGGAAAAAAGAGCAAGAAAAACAGACAGACATTTCGGCGTCAATATAAGCCAGCGTAAACGGGTGGCTTTAGCCTAACGCAGTATCACATCCCTCGCCTAGACAAGTGCCTGCGTCAATGCACGGTGTGCTTTTGGCTCCGTGGTGGTCATCCAATTTCAATTCTTTTCGCGGCGCCTATTTCAGCAGGATGCGCATATCAACCTCAGAAGAAAACGCTGTCCCAAGTCGTGTAAGTAATATGGGATCCCGAAAACTTGTATCGACAAAACAGTCCTGTTGGAAACACTTGTGCGGCAAAACACCACATTCTGCAACTGGACGACATTGATTAGAGGCACAGTCTTTATATAAATTTTTTTGACAGGCTATAGACTGCCCACAGACTTCTGTCCATAAAGTCTATACAAGTCCTAGAGAACAGTCTATACGCAATACAAATGGTACAGTCAGTCTATAGACAATATATAGATTTACACAAGCTCTTAGTAGACGTTAGTCTATAGAAAGTCTATATACTGAATATATGATAGGAAATATCTATAATGAGACAATAGAGTCTATAAAAAGTCTATAGACTGTCTATATACCATTTTTTAAAGGGAACGAGGTGTGTTGCCAAACATCACGTCTGACGGAAGTCGGGTGTCTATCTTAAAGCGACAAAGGCTCTAGGCAGCTGAGGATGAACTCCAATTTGGAGTAAAAGGACTTGAAGAAATCGACTAAAAAAATGCTTGGGTTGGACTCTTGACGGATTCAACGGAAGACTGAAGAGACATACGCCCGTCGAAGGCAGGCCCTCTAGGCAATAGTGGGGACACCTTGTGATGGCGTTGTGTTCAATCGCCTTGCACCTTCTGGTCTCCATGAGAAAAGTGTGAAAAGCGTCGAAGTTTCTGAGCGTTCACGCCGCGAAGTTGACCGACGCCGATGGACAGGGATCAGAACCACTGCTTGTGTGTGCCGTCATGCGCCTTAGCACCTCGTTGACAACAACGGCGCTCTCAAAATATGCGATTGCATCACAGATATGTATTCGGTAGGTGAACGCCTTGCACGACCGTGATTAACCTGTGCGACATGCATGCAAGCAGATACGAAATGGACGCCTACTTCTGGCGGAAAACGGAAGTCGGAACCGGAAAAACCATATGCGGATACGGAAAAAGGCAGTGTCACACTTCAAAGCTTAGCATTACTTAAAGAAAGTGCCAGTGACTATAGAGGACCTTTAGTGTCAGCCACTGCACAGTCAGTGCAAATAAGGGCAGAGTAATTGTCGTGGTGACATGAAGGTATTGACCCACCATCGTCAGCACTCTCCAGGTCTGAACATAATAGGCAATGACAGATTAGCCGGTTCCTGCGATAACACACTGCAATTTTGTTAACATGGACCGCAGAGAAGGCATCTGCGACCAACCCACACAAAAGCGCCTATTTTTTCGGCTTATCCTGTGAGGCCAAAATGCATCGTGGGTCTTAAAATTCGTCCGTTCGCTGGAGGTAACTGACGTCACTGCATGTAAACTTCCTCATTGGCGGGAGGGGTGCGATGTCACCAGAACGCGAGCATCCACACTGGCTGGAGGGATATGATGTCAACACACTGAAAGTGATATCACTTCTCCTGAAGGCATCAATAGACGCAGGTGTTATCCTACTGCCTACACACAATGGACACCTGCATAAGGAGGCAAAGCAGCTCGCAGTCCCGTGTAAACGTGCGAAGATACCTCGTCGACGGTTCCTCAGACCGGCAGCATCGAATTTATGTGCTGTGGAACTACCCCAAGAGTCAATAAGGCCAAGTACTGTAGAAGTGCCGTGAGAGTAATCTGGTGGAAATTTCTCGCAGGGTCTTAATTCTCCGTGCATTTGCCTAAGCCACCGCAAAGTGTAGCAGTTGAACTCACCCAAGAATTTCAGGTCGTGGTGTTGAAAACCGGGACGCCTCGGGGCTCGTGACGAGGTACCACATCTCCAGAAGGGCCATGCCTACAGAAGCAACAAGAACGATTCGAGGGGAGATTTTTAAACAAAAAGATACTAACACGGCATTTCACAGGCTTTTAGTCAGGGGTGCAATTTGTGCCAATTTTGAAGAAATTGCTCCTTTACGACCAAGTCCGGCGATGAAAATTTCGTTTTCGTCCAGTAGCTTCTTTTTGGCTACTTTTAAGTTCTAGTTTGGAGCCATTACTACCGATTTTTTTGTCGCACCATCAGCGCCGACGGAAATGGGTCACATAAGGGCACCTCTACGGGTGCCAAGGGTAGCCAGGGTGACCAATTGCACTCGCGGCACGACTCTGAAGGAAGAAGGTGGCATCTTCAGAGAGGTCTCACTAGGATAAGGGCTGTGAGAGAGCGCTTCTTCCAGTTGTTGAGTCAAGTAGCGATACAACTCCTACAGCGACTTAAAAATGCGTCGTGTACACTTAGGAGGCTGCCAACCGTCAAAGCTCATAAACACAAGAGCCGTGAAAGAACTGAAGCTCCCACTGCACTTTCGTGGATGTTCCTCCATCGAGGAGCTGAAGCCAGAAACACGGCAAAGAGCGATGCACAAGCAAGATGAAAGATGCAGAAGAAAGATTTTTTTTCTGCTCTGATGATTGCATGAATGCTTTCGAACTAATATTCCGAAGCACGAGCCACGTGGCGCGCATGGTTTTTAGAAGCAGTGTTACTACAAGCGCTTCTCTCAAATTCTTGGCAATGATGTAGAAGATGGAAGGTGCACCGGTCGTGTCTCAAAGCCTTTACCCCGGCTGCCAGTGTGGCGTAAACGACTCCATCCACGAATCCCGCTCACCTCGCATCGACTAGTGCCTTTAACTCGAACGCCAGGCGCCATCTTGAATAGATTGTAGAGTACGTTATGGTATTAAATGGCATCGTATGCTGTGGTATGGTGTGGTGTGGTGTGGTGTGGTGTGGTATGGTATGGTATGGTATAGTATGGAATGATATGGTGTGCTGCGGAGTTGTATGGTATGATAAGGTATGGTATGGCATGGTATGGTATGGTATGCTACTGTATATTATGTTGTCAACGTACCATGCGTCCTCGAGGAGCACGCGGCCTATGAGGAACACCTTAGTGGACGACCACGGACTGATTGACGGCGTCACTTCTTTTAACGCATATTGATATCGAAAGCTACTCGCTAGTTTTCGATTTTGCCTGCATTTAAATGTGGCCGCCTCGGCCAGCATTTGACACAGTGTCCCTGGGTAGAGCAGCCGAACTGCACAGGCACCATGACGAATAATTAATTGCAGGCATGATAAAGATTGCTGCCACAGCCTTACGTTTCTTAATATAAGAGGCGATAAATGTCTATTAATTTCAAAATTTAAATTGCCCCATTAATGGAGGTCTGTCCGAACTCGCCTCACTATGCAGAAGCGTTCCTTCCGTGATAACATTTCTTCCTTTCGTGTAACGAAGTTGATGCCAAAGCGCGCATAAGATTTCATAAAACTGCGACCCCCATTCCACATCAATTTTCATGATTTCACGGTCTGCCACTAGGCATTGGAAGCGTAAACCTCTACGGATTCTTCAGAGTGAAAAGCGATGCGGCATAAGCATTGAAACATGGTAGCTGGAGAACCATATACTTACCATACACGGCATCCGAGGCTTGGGCAACTCCATGTCAAAAATATATCCGAACATAATTTCGGAGCGGGCAGTGCAACGCGTCGCCGTGACGTCAAGTTCACTCGGCGCGCTGGTTCGTCGCAGCGAGACCAGGGGGTGCATGGCACAGCGACGCACCATGGACGTCCGATGCGTCTGCTGCCGGCTGTCTCCATGACAACGATGAATATACATCACTCACTCTGCTCCTGTTGGGGTGGCACATAATGCGGAACAAGTTACGAAGCAGGCTGGAATTTCGCGACCACAGGCTGTACAGGATGAGGGGCTTCAGACCGACGAACAAGGTGTACACAAAACACAGGGCTAACATATTCTGCTGCGTGCACCGTCGCAGCACTCTCGCCCCTCGTGTGTGTAGCTTATTCAATTGCCCGATGGCTCTTTATTTCACCAGCCGAGAATAATGAAAGAAACTATAGTTCGACCATTATAGCCCATTCTGCTGCAGTTCCTTGCGTCTGCATCAAAGGTCGGGTGAGATTAAACAACGCAACGTCACTAAAAGAAGGTTCTTGCCGATTAACACAACCACATTAGGATATTGCAGCTGATTCGCCTGCAATTTTTTGCCGTCTGCCTCCGTTTTTCTTTAAATAAAGCACCGTGCGTTCGGTTCCTATTGCTATTGTGAGAGTGCAAGGATATAATAATAATAATAATAATTGGTTTTTGGGGAAAGGGAATGGTGCAGTATTGATACGGCAATTATTGCACACTTGTGGGACAACTTCCTTATAAAAATGGTGCGTAGAAAGTCTACAGACTTCTTACAGGCTCTATTGTCTTTCTATACATATTTATTTTTTTTATTCATACTCTATAGACCATCTATACACAAAAGTCTACTAAAAGTTCATAGCCATAAATCCATAGATTATCTATAGACTCTCCATAGGATTTGTATTGCCTAGACTGTTCTTTAGGGTTTGTGTACAGTGAGTCTATAGCATTTCTAGACAAAGATCTATGGACCGTCTATACACTGTCTAAAGGAATTTTTGTTAGGATTGAGCTCTGCCTTGTTCAAAATGGTTACAAGGAAGGAGCGAACAATGCAGGGATGACGATTAATTTCGACACATGCATGAAGCGCACGGGTAACGCATAGCACATGCGGTTTTACGTGTCGCTTTCGGTTGACATTCTGTCTCGTCCTTGAGCCACAAAAATGGAAACTTTAGGCCGCAATTTGCGAACAATACAGTGCACTGCTCAACCCTGCCCCTTATAATAAAATCAACTGAACCGACTCTGCTGTAATAAATGGTGCTCACTGGAGCCACTGCATCACAGGATCCACTGCAGACAGCGCAGCTCCGAAGTTCAGGTCGCACAAGAAGACTTCAGTCCCTACCCAGAGATTGAAAGTCGGGAATCCGCGTCCAAAAACGCCATGATATGCCTGCGAAGATCATGAACAATTTATCGATACGTGTATCGCACAAAAGATGCGGAAAATATCCGTACTAGCGGAGTACTTCGCTACACAGTCCCACATCTTGTTCGCTTTGAAGCAAAAGGTTCAAGCGCGATGTGAAGGCTTTTTTAATGTGTTCTCTTTTCTTTGGGTGGCATTTGAAAGCCGTCGCCTTGCACAAGGACCATACTGGTACACTGTCGGGTAATCGGGTAAAACTGTCGGGTAAAACTCCAAAACATTACATGGTAATGTTGATCACAAGTATCAACTTTTGAGACATGTCAAATTCACGTTAACAGAGAATTCATAGTCACAGCGCGTCCACAACGCTGATTGGTTGATGTAGTGTCGTATCATATATTCTATCTTCTGCAATTCCGGTTGAATGCTTTACCCGTTGCGAAGAGCTGCCCACAGAAATCAAACTCATGGCACTCGACTCTTTTATCCAAAACGAAATTGATCAATGGGAAATGGAGTAAAGAATCCGGGGGACGAAGATTCAAAAATAAAATGAGGACAAGGTTTCAAGGAAACGAAAGGGTACAGAAACTGTCACTTCTTGGTGGACACCCGCCATGAGGTGAGGTGCACACCCACCGTGAGGCAAACTGAAACGAATATGAGAAAAAGAGGGGCCGCATGGGTGGCCTCTGGTCTCCGGAATAATTTCGGCTACAAAGAAATCTAACTTGCACTGACGTCGCATAGTACACGACCGCCATTGCGCTTCGCCCGCATTTAAATGCTGCCGCCGGAGAACACGCATCTGCCCGCAACGTCACATCTTGCCGCAAAGACACTTTTGGATTCTCACTATAGATATTCCCGGATACGATCATTCACCTCTGAGAAGATATTCTTACTTCTGGACGAGGCCTCGAAGTTGGCAGCTGTGCAGCCTTCTCCAGCTCCTGTAACGCATCGCTGGAAAAAAAAGAGCAAGAAAATCAGACAGACATTTCGGCATCAATATCAGCCAGCGTAAATGGGTGGCAAGATCTCTGATTTCGCCTAACGCAGTATTACATCCCTCGCCTAGACAAGTGCCTGCGTCAATGCATGGCATGCTTTTGACTCCGTGGTGGTCATCCAATTTCAATTCTTTCCGCAACGCCTATTTCTGCAGGATGCGCTTATCATCCCCCGAGAAAAACGCTGTCCCCAGTCGTATAGGTAAAATGGGCACCGAGGAATGATAGGTACAAAATAGTCCAGTTTGAACCGGTTGTACGGCGAAACACCGCAATCTACAGCTGGAAGACATGGATTAGAGGCAAACAATTTTTAGACAGGCTATAGACCGTATATGGACTTCAGTTCATAAACTCTATAGACAAGTCCTAGAAAACAGTCTATAGGATATGCAAATGCTATAGAGAGTCTATAGACTATATATTGATTTATGGCCATACACTTCTAGTAGACTTTGGTCTATATCCACTCTATAGACTATCAATATACAAAAATAAATATCTATAGGAAGCCAATGAAGTCTATAAGAAGTGTATAGTCTGTCTATAGACATTCTTATAAGGAAACTGCAGTTGTTACCAAATATCACCGCTGACGAAAGACAAGCGTTTTTTATAAAGCGACCGAGGCCCTAGGCAGCTGAGGACGAACTCCTGTTTGGAGCAAAAGGGCTTGAAGAAATTGACTAAGAAATGGCTTGGATTTGACTCTTGACAGATTCTATGAATACGCCCATCGAATGCAGGCCCTATAGGCAATAATGGGGACGTCTTGTGGTGTGTTGTGATCAATCGCCTCGCACCTTCTAGCTCCCCGAGAAAAGTATGAAATGCGTCGAACTTTCTGAGCGTCCAAGCCGCTGCTCGTTGATGCCGTGGTGCGACTTCGCAATTCATTGACAACAACGGTGCTCTCGAAATAGGCGCTTGCATCACAGACCTGTATTCGGTAGATCAATGTCTCGACAAAAACGATGTGCGCGACCGTGATTAAACTCCGCGACTTGCATGCAAGCAGATACAAAGTGGACGCCGACTTCTGGTGGAAAACGGAAGTCGGAACCGGAAAAGCCATATGCGGACACGGAAAGAAGGCAGCGTCGCACTTCAAAGTTTGGCGATACTTAAAGTGCCAGCGACAATAGAGGGGATTTATTGTCACCCACTGCGCAGTCAGTGCGTATAAGGGCAGAGTAATTGTGGTGGCGACATGAAGGTATTGACCAACCATTGCCAGCACTCTGCAGGTCCGAACATAACAGGCAATGAGAGATTGGCCGGTTCCTACGATAACCCACTGCACTTTTGTTAACACGGACCGCAGAGAAGGAATCTGCGACCAACCCACACAAATGCGCCTATTTTTTCGGCTTATACTGTGAGGCCAAAATGCATCGTGGGTCTTAAAATTCGTCCGTTCACTGGAGGTAACTGACGTCACTGCATGTAGACTTCCTCATTGGCTGGAAGGGTGTGATGTCACCATAACGCGAGCATGCAGACTGGCTGGAGCGATATGACGTCCACACACTGAAAGCGACATTACTTCTCCTAAAGGTTATCAGCTGCTAGTGTTATCGTACTGTGAAAACACAATAGACACCTGCATGAGGAAGCAAAGCAGCTTGCAGTCTCGTGTAAACGCGTGAAGATACCTCGTCAACTGTTCCTCAGACCTACAGCATCGAATAGATGTGCTGTGGATCTACCCCAAGTGTAATCTGGCAGATTCTTCTCACTAAATAAATCTTTGCGGATTAGCCTAAGCCACCGCGAAATGAAGCAATAAACTCACCCATGAATCTCAGATTCAGGCGCTTAAAGCCCAGGCGTCACCAGGCTGGTGGCGAGGTACCACATCTCCAGGAGTGCCACCCCTGCTGAAACGGCAGCGATTAGAGGTTACATTGCAAAAAAAGAAATGAAAAACATTGGAGGATTGCTAAGCTGCAGTTATGAGTAGACGCGAAAGCGCATGCCATTTGTTTCGTCATCCACTGCTGCTGATGCGACTGTTTAAAATTTTTTACAGGATTTTTTATTAGGACGACGATATACACCGATACTTAACATCAGCAAACATTGGCTATCCATTTTGAGCTGTTTGACACCTTTCAATGCATTGCTCAATTTTCAATTGTTTCAATTAAATTATTTTCAAATTACACAATCTAAATTTAAATAATTAGCATAATAAAATTATTGGTTTTCATTATGAGAATTCTGACAGATCTAAACTCCCAATTTTCAACATTTTCGTTTCTTTTATTCATCAATTATTTACAATGGTTTTATTGACTACACACTGTCTATCGCACCCCAATCAATCATCGATGACTATAACTACAAATTACCATGAAGCAATTTGGTATACGCAGCCCATGAATATTTCTTACACGCCGTGCCGACTAATACTACGCCGACGGCATTTCGACCGAACAAGCTGTATACGCTATCGCGTAAAAGCGCTAGTAAATTCTGAGTCGATGGATCACGAAACTTCAGCAGACAGCCCCTTATCTTTGTATGTAAACAGCACTTTTCTCCTGATAGCGCGGCAATTATGAACCTTTAGCTACATATTGTCACCGAAAGCCGGCGGAAAGAGTTAAATGGCACATAAGGACAATTAAGGCAGGCACACTCAAGAGAACGAACGCACGAGCCGGGGAAGACAAGGAAGACCAGTGGGTGCTGTCCCACCGCATGGCGGCGCCAGTCAATGGCTATCACTGTGACATTGCCCTTCCTATTGCAAAGGGCATCGCCCCGATGCCGCGGAATCACAGAAATCCGGAATAAAGTCTGTGGCGCCGCACTTGGCAGAATAAGTCCTTGCGGGCGTGGTAGGGCTTCATCCTGGCAACCTGGACGATTTCGGATGCCGCCTGCCGCCTGGAGGAGCGAACCGACTCTTTCGGGAGCACTTCGCAATTAACGTCACTAAGTTTGCGCAGTACCTCGTAATGACCGAAGTAGCGGCGCAGTTTTTCAGAGCGACCCCGCAGACGGACTGGGGTCCAAACTTAAACTTGATCACCAGGGTGGTAAAGCACCGCCCGGTGATGAAGGTTGTAACGTTCAGCGTCGCTTTCCTGCTGGGTACGGGTTCACTGTCTAGCTGACTGACGGGTGGCTTCTGCGTTCCGACCGCTCTCTTCAGCGCCAGCGACGGAGGGACGTGCTACGTCTGGCAGTAACTTTGCGTACAGCATAGTCATGGCTTCGCGACCGTGCACCAAAGGGAACAGTGTGAAGCGCGTCCTCTCTTGAAAAGCAATGTTATATGCGTATGCGAACATCACGTAAGGCAAGATTTGGTCCCAGTTCTTATGGTCGGTGTCGACGTACATGGAAAGCATGTCGGCAATGGTCTTATTGAGCCGCTCAGTCGGTCCGTTTGTTTGAGGATGGTAGGCAGTGGTTCGACGGTGACTGGTGCCACTGAGACGCATAACTTCCAGAGTAAGGACGGATGTAAAAGACGTTCCTCTATCAGCTATAACTACCGCAAGAGCACCATGACGAAGGACAATGTTAAAGATGAAAAAGTTCGCATTTTCTTCAGTGGTGCCGCAGGGAGGGGTTTTCGTCTCAAAATATTGAGTGACGTAGTAGGTGGCAAGACAAGAGGCAATGCCACAGTGTTAGCCATCTACTGGCGCCGCCATGCGGTAGGACAGCAACCGCTGGTCTTGCTTTGTCTTCCACGTCTTCAAACCTGTCGCCATGAAACGATGTGGGAGTGCGAGGCGCATGAAGAAGCATTGGTGAGGAACTGACGGGATTATGGGTGCTCTGGCTTGCCGTAGTGGACTTCATTGCGCTCCGTGGTGCCCTGAGGGGTCGGAACTCAGGTTCCAAGCCTCGCAAGCGGTGGCTTGCCTTGTGGAAAAGTGTCGTGTCCACGGTGTGTAGCTGGGCACCGTCGTAGGCCCGCGGGAGCTCTTCCTGCATTGCAAAAGTACCCAGAACCTGCACCAAAATATCACCGAAAGACGGCAGGAAAGGCAAAAAGGCACACTATGACTAGCCATGCAGACACACTCAGCGAACGAACGCACGAGCCGGGGAAGACAAGGAACACCAGCGGGTGCTGTCCCACCGCATGGCGGCGCCTTTAAATGGCTAACACAGTGGCAATATACAACCTTAAGAAAACACAGGCCAATAGCATTTGCACAGATACAGTCAGGACGGAATGAATCGCGAACACTACTATGCCATACTCTCCACTTTTCAGCGAGATATTCCATTACAGCCGGCTTATAATATGTACTTCCGTAGGCCCTTTACCCAGAAACATGAATAAGTCTAATGTTACACTGCAGCTAAAAAAGCACTTAAATAATTTTTGTTTTCTTCGGAGGTCAACCTGCTACCACGCGGTGAAACTTAGAATGACAACATCAAATAAAAACACAAAGGCAGCATTTACCAACATTAGGATTGCAAGTATGAAGCCAGAATTTGCCTGAATTTAAGAACAGTTATTCTTATCTATCGTCTTAACCTGCCAAACACCTATTACATCCCATTTAATACCCGCTAGTTTCTCGAATACTACTGCTAGGCTAGTCTGATCTAGGTTCGAGTGATAATCGTTGCCAGGTAAATTTTTCAATGGAGGCCTGCCCGAATCCACAGACGCCTAGCACTCTCCAATGCATTACACCTCCGACCTCAGACTTGGTAAACTATTTCGCAGCCACTGGGGACTGCTGCCCGTCGGTTAATTAGTCAACTTATACAGGAGGAGGTGGTGCAGTACCATCTCGTAATAGCAATTTTCTCTTCTAGAGAGAAGGTTCATTGTCGGTAATGATCATCGAGATCAATGCACACCCTATGACTAGTTATTCAGTTATATTTTGATGCTTTTTGTTCCGTGCAGAATTTCAATGGCACCTTCATGCTAACGACGGGTGTCTTGAACGCTAGGTATATGCTCTACCTCTGCCCCGTGTCTGCTCCTTGAAATGTCTCTAAATGGCCCGGGATTTTAAAAGTAGAAAGAAGTGGCTAACACCGTGAAACCATGGCTGCCATGAGTGCTTCCAGTAAGAGGGTAGAGCGGCGTTCGAGCTGGTTAACGGCATTCGTGACTCTACAAAGAAATACCAATACTTTGTGGCACCGTTCATGCCGTAGTCGAGATGCAATCGCTCACGAATCACGCAAGCGCCACTGATATTCCTCAGCAGTTGAAAGTATCGTACACAATAGAAAACAATCTGCATTAGAGTCGCCAGTGACCGCCGACTCGAAGCACCATTCTAGAGCAGCATCGTTTCTTTCAATAAGACATTAAGCGAGGGGCTGGAGAGTGGCAGGTATTTGCAAGCACTTCAATGAGTCATGTCTATTGTACGAGAATTGCGCACGTAAGTGCAGGTGATGCTGTGACAGCGCGATGTCATGTAGCGACACGCACCGCTCTCACCGAATTAATGTGCTGCAGACGGCTCCGAACAACGATCACACTCCTCCCCGATATCCGCTTTTAGTTATGCTACCCAGATGAATTCCCTGCGAAACATCCTGACGAACTTACCCACGAAGTTTAGGCCAAGGGCCCAAATCCACAGAGGGTTACGGTACCGCATCCAAATGAGTGCTGGTCCTGCAAAGCGAGAAGCAGGTTTCAAACGTGTCTAAACAAAGGGCTCACACAGCGCAGCGATCCAATCATGCCTAGAGTGCAACTTTCGGGCTCGGCAGTAAAAGAGATAGTGTACTCGGACAGCGGCAATAAAGCACCGGCGTTGACCTCTTACCAACCATGTAATGCAGTGGAACAGCAGGAAGTGCATACGTAGACGCGTTCCAAGCAACGTTTATAACCGCGACAACACATGGAATGGACGTAGATGGTTATTCAAAGAGAGGTGCCACGTCCGCTAAGTAAAGTTGCATGCACCAACCGTACGTTTGCATGTGCAGCTGGCCAAGTCGGTTGCACGCGGTGTTCTGTGGCATACTGGTGACAAGGACATGATGACCATGTCAGGACGCCGAGGAATTACAGACATCGTGACATCCATTCAGCCAACAGCTCTGTAAGAGGTCATTGGTATACAAGCTTATGAAAATTGAAAATTGGTTTTTGGAGAAAGGAAATATAGCATCTGTCTCGCATCACGGCGGACACCTGAACTGCGCCGTAAAGGAAGGAATAAAAGAGGCACGGAGAGATGAAAGGAAAGAGGTGCGGTAATGGAGGGCTCCGGAATAATTTCCACCACCTGGGGATCTTCAACGTGCAGTGACATAGCACAGCATACGGGCGCCTTTGCGTTTCGCCTGCATCGAAACGCGGCCGCCGCGGTCGGGTTCAAACCCAAAAGGGACATCACACTCCGAGCATACGAATGCCTCTGCCTTGTTTCTTAGGATGAAAAGTCGTAGCATGTTTATCTCGCTCACTGCTTTGATTGATTAGCGGAGTAAAAGAGCAGCCTGCGGGCAATGAGCTCTTGTTGGCAATTTTTGTTTTTTGTGTGCTATATCGTACTGCGGTGATCGTAATGGAATGAAGCCATTTGATTATCAGCGAATCATGTTTATCTCGCTAACTGCTTTGATTGATTAGCGGAGTAGAACAGCCTGCTTGCAATGGACTGTTGTTGCCAACTGTTGTTTTGAAGCGAAAAGCTTCTCTACACTAGGTAAAGCAGTCGTCTCGTAGGCCGGGGAATGACCTTGAACGGCCTTCAGCACAACCACGTTTATCTCTTCCTTACGGTGCGGTTCGGGTGTACACCGATATATACTAGACAGTTAATGCGCCATTTCCTTTCCTCAAAACCAATTTTCAAAACCAATCTTCGATTTTCTTCGAATGCAAAGGAAAGGTGCATAACTGGCCCCCTGGGATAGTGGACACCCCTTTCCTGCTTTAACATACATGGCAATAGTGAGATATGTGTGCTGCATGCGTTGTCATTCACAACGTAGCTCAAACGCGGCATTGAAGCTATAGGCGGTGGACATTCACTGTGTTCATTGCCGTTGTCGTTGGAAGGGTTCTAGACCTGCCATGAGGTGAGGTGGACACCCACCATGAGGCAAACTGAAACTAAGATGAGAAAAATAGGGGCCGCACGGGTGGCCGGTGGTCTCCGGAATAATTTCGGCTAAAATAGATTCTAATTTGCACTTACGTCGCATTGCACACGGTTGTCATTGCGCTTCGCCCGCATTGAAATGCTGCCGCCGGAGAACACGCACCTGCCCGCAATGTCACAATTGCCCGCAAAGAGACTTTTGGATTCTCACTATAAATATTCCCGGCTACGGTCATTCACCTCTAAGAAGATATTCTTACTGCTGGATGAGTCCTCGAAGATGGCAGCTGTGCAGCCTTCTCCAGCTCCTGTAACGCATCGCTGGAAAAAAGAGCAAGAAAAACCGACAGACATTTCGGCGTCAATATCAGCCAGCGTAAACGGGTGGCAAGATCACAGATTTCACCTAACGCAGCATTACATCCCTCGCCTAGACAAGTTCCTGCGTCAATGCATGGCGTGCTTTTGACTCCATGGTGGTCATCCAATTTCAATTCTTTTCGCAACGCCTATTTCTGCAGGGTGCGTTTATCAGCCCCCGAGAAAAACACTGTTCCCAGACGTATAGGTAAAATGGGCACCCAAAAACCGATATGTACAAAATAGTCTAGTTTGAACCAGTAGTACGGCGAAATACCACAATCTGCAACTGGAAGACATGGATTAGAGGCCTATCCCTTACAACGATATATGAGACAGATACTGCGCCATTTCCTTTCCCCTCCCAAACCAATTATTATTATTATTATTAAATAGTCCAGCTTGAACCAGTTGTACGGCGAAACAGAACCTGCAATTGGAAGACATGGATTAGAGGCACAACCTTTACAAATAATTTTTCAGACAGGCTATAGACCGTATATTGACTTCAGTCCCTAAACTCTATAGACAAGTCCTAGAGAACAGTCTGTAGGCAAAACAAATGCTATAGACAGCATATAGACAATGTGTTGATTTATGGCCATACACCTCTAGTAGACTTTTGTCTCTAAATAGTTTATAGACTATCAATATACAAAAATAAATATCTATAGGAAGCCAATAAAGTCTATAAGAAGTCTATAGACTCTCTATAGACCATTTTTATAAGGAAACGATAGCTGTTACCAAACATCGCCGCTGACGGAAGTTGCGCGTTTTTTATAAAGCGACCAAGGCCCTAGGCGGCTCAGGACGAACTCCTGTTTGGGGTAAAAGGGCTTGAAGAAATTGACTAAGAAATGGATTGGACTCTTGACGGATTCAACGCAAGACCGAAACGCGATACGCCCATTGACTGCATGCCCTATAGCCAATAGCGGGGACGTCTTGTGGTGGGGTTGTGATCAATCGTCTCGCACCTTCTAGTTCCCCTGAGAAAAGTATGAAATGCTTCGAAGTTTCTGAGCGTTCAAGCCGCTGCTCGTTGGTGCCGTGGTGCGGCTTCGCACCCCGTTGAAAACAACGGCGCTCTCGAAATATGCGCTTGCATCACAGAGCTGTATTCGGTAGATCAACGTCTCGAAAAAACGATGTGCGCGCCCGTGATTAACCTGCGTGACATGCATGCAAGCAGATACAAAATGGACGCCGACTTCTGGCGGAATACGGAAGTCGGAACCGGAAAAGCCATATGCGGATACGGAAAGAAGGCAGAGTCACACTTAAAAGTTTGGCGATAATTAAAGAAAGCGCCAGCCGCAATAGAGGGGCTTTACTGTCACCCACTGTGCATTCAGTGCGTATAAGGGCAGAGTAATTGTGGTGGTGACATGAAGGTATTGATCCACCATCGCCAGCACTCTGCATGTCCGAACACAATAGGCAATGACAGATTAGCCGGTTCCTGCGATAACCCACTGCAATTTTGTTAACAGGGACCGCAGAGAAGGCATCTGCGACCAACCCATACAAAAGCGCCTATTTTTTCGGCTTATCCTGTGAGGCCAAACTGCGTCGTGGATCTTAAAATTCGTCCGTTCACTCGAGGTAAGTGACGTCGCTGCATGGAAACTTCCTCATTGCCTGGAAGGGTGTTATGTCACCAGAACGCGAGCATCCACACTGGCTGGAGGGATATGACGTCAACACACTGAAAGTGACATCACTTCTCCTAAAGTTATCAACAGACACAAGTGTTATCGTACTGCCAGCACGCAATGGACACTTTCATGAGGAAGCAAGCCCAGCTCGCAGTCTCGTGTAAACGCGTGAAGATTCCTCGTCGACGGTTCCTCAGACCTGCAGCATCGAATAGATGTGCTGTGGAACTACCCCAAGAGTAATCTGGCGGATACTTCTCACTGCATAATTCTATGCTGGTTAGCCTAAGCCACCGCTAAATAAAGCAATAAACTCACCCATGAATCTCAGGTTCAGGCGCTTAAAGCCCGGGCGTCACCAGGCTGGTGGCGAGGTACCACATCTCCAGGAGTGCCACCCCTACAGAAACGGCAGCGATTAGAGGTTACATTGCAAAAAAACAACAACATTGGAGGACTACTATGCTGCGCTTATGAGTAGACGCGAAAGCGCACGCCGTTTGGTTCGTCATCCGATGCTGCTGATGCTACTCTTTACAATTTTTTTACAACATTCTTTTATTAGGACGACGATATACACCGATACTTAGCATCAGCAAACATTGGCTTTCCTTTATGAGCTGTTTGACACCTTTGAATGCATTGTTCATTTTTTAATTGTTTCAATCAATTTTCCAATTGCACGGACTAAATTTTCTTAATTTGCGTAATAAAATCATCTGCGTTTCATTATGAGCATTTTGACGCCTCTGAACTAAAAATTTACAACATTTTGATTTCTTTAGTTTATCAATTATTTACAATGATTTCATTAACTACTAATCGCCTATCACGCTCCAATCAATCATAAATCACTATAACCACAAATTACCATGAAACAATTATTTTAAGCAGCCCCCGATTCTTTCCGACACGCGGTGACGACTACTACTACGCCGACGGCTTCTCGACCGAACGCGCTATATACGCTATCGCGTAAAAGCGCAAGGGAATTTTGATTCGATCGCTTACGAAACTTGAGCAGACAGCCCCTTTTCTTTGTATTTAAACAGAACTTTTTTCTTGATAGTGCGGCGATTCATAAACCTTTAGCTACATATATAATTATAAGGAAACACAGGCCAGTCGCATTTGCACAGATACAGTGAGGACTGAATGAACCGCGAACACTACTATGCCACACTTTCCTACTTTCAAGTGAGATATTCCATTACAACCGGCTTAAAATATGTACTTCCGTAGGCCCTTTACCCGGAAACCTGAATCAGTTGAGTGTTACACTGTAGCTAAAAAAGAAAAACACTTAAAATTTTTGTTTTCTTCGGAGGTCAACCTGCTAACGCATGGTGAAACATAGAATGACAACATCAAAATAAAATGGAAAGGCTGCATTTACCCACATTAGGATTGCAAGTATGAAGCTAGTATTTGCCTGAATTTAAGAAGAGTTATTTTATCGTTTTAACCTGCCACACCACTATTACATCCCATTTAATACCCGCTAGTTTCTCGAATACTACTGCTAGGCTAGTCTGAGCTGGGTGCGAGTGCTAATCGTTGCCAGGTAAAGTTTTCAGTGGAGACCTGCCCGAATCCACAGATGCTTAGCACTCTCCAATGAGTTACACCTCCGACCTCAGACTTGGTAAACTATTCCGCAGCCATTGAGGACTTCGGCCCGTCAGTTAATTAGTCAAGTTATTTAGGTGGAGGCGGTGCCGTACAATCTCGTGGCAACAATTTTCCCACCTAGTATGGATCGAGGTTCATTGTCGGTAATGGTCATCGAGATCAGTGCACACCCTTTGACTGGTTAAACAGTTACATTTCGACGTTTTTTCCTCCGTGCAGAATTTCAATGGCACCTTCATGCGAACGACGGGTGTCTTGAACGCTAGGTAGATGCTCTACCTCTGCTCCATCACGGCTCCTTGAAATGTCTCTAAATGGCCCAGGATTTCAAAAGTAGTAAAGGAGCGGCTAACACCGTGAAAACATGGCTCCCATGAGCGCGTTCAGTAACAGGGTGGTGCAGCGTTCCAGCTGGTTAACGACTTCCGTGATTCTACAGGAACGTACGAATACTTTGTGGAACAGCGCACGCCGTAGCCCCGATGCAATTGCTCATGAATCCCACAAGCGCCATTGATATACTTCAGCAGTTGAATTTATCGTACACAACAGAAAACAATCTGCATTAGAGTCACCAGTGACCGACGACTTGAAGCACCGTGCTACAGCAGTATGGTTGCTTTCAATAAGACATTAAGCGAGGGGCTGGAAAGTGGCAGGTGTTTGCAAGCATTTAAATAGTGAGTCATGTCTGTAATAGTAGTAATTGGTTTTTGGGGAAACGAAATGGCGCAGTATCTGTCTCATATATAGTGGAACACCTGAACCGCGCCGTAAGGGAAGGGATAAAAGAGGGACTGAGAGAAGGAAGGAAGAAAGAGGTGCCGTAGTGGAAGGCTCCGGAAAAATTTCGACCACCTGGGGATCTTCAACTTGCACTGACAACGCACAACACACGGGCGCCTTAGCGTCCCTCCTCCATGAAAACGCAGCCGCCGCGGTCGGGTTCGAACCCGGGAACTCCGGATCAGTAGTCGAGCGGGTAATTGTTTTACGACCAATGCGCACGTGAGTGCAGGTGATGTAGAGCTTAGTATGCTGCAGAAGGCTCCGAACAATGATCACACTCGTCCCCGATATCCGTTTTTAGTTATGCTACCTAGATGAATTCCCTGCGAGACATCCTGAAAAACTTACCCACGAAGTTTAAGGCCAAGGTCTCAAATACACAGGGGGTTGATTGTACAGTACCACATCCAAATGTGTGCTGGTCCTGCAAAGCGAGAAGGAAGTTTCAAACGTAAGTTTAAACAAAGGGCTCACACCGCACAGCGATGCAATCATGGGTTAGACTGCAACTACTTTCGGGATCAGCAGTAGAATAGCGTATTCGGACAACGGGAATAAAGCGCCGGCGTTGGGCCCTTACAAACCAGCTAATGCAGTGGAACAGCAGCAAGTGCATTTCGTAGACGCGTTTCAAGATATGTTTATAACAGCGAGAACACATGGAGTGGACGCAGATGGTTATTCAACAAGTTGTACCACGTCCGCCACGTAATATTGCATGCACCAACCGCATGTTCGCATCTGCGGCGGTCCGAGTTGGTTGGACGCGGTGTTCTGTGGCGCACTGGTGCGCGGATTATGGTGGTCATGTCAGGACGCCGAGGAATGACAGAGCACGTGACATCCATTCACCCAAACAGCTCTGTGAGAGGTCATTGCTGTATAAGCTAAAAACAATTTTCAGTTTTCGTTATAACGAAAACTGAAAATTGTTTTTTGGGAAAGGAAATGGCGCAGTATATGTCTCGCATCTCGGCGGAGACCTGAACCGCGCCACAGTGGAAGAAATAAAGGAGGGACTGAGAGATTAAAGGAAAGAGGTGCCGTAGTGGAGGGCTCCGGAATAATTTCGACCACCTGGGGATCTTCAACGTGCAGTGACATCGCACAACCCACGGGCGCCAGTGCGTTTCGCCTCCATCGAAACGCGGCCGCCGCGGTCCGGTTCGAACCCAAAAGTGAAATAACACTCCAAGCATACGGATGCCTCTGCCTTGTTAGGATGAAATTCGTAGCATGTTTATCTCACTCACTGGTTTGATTGATTAGAAAAGTAAAAGAGCAGCCTGCGGGCAATGGGCTGTTTTTGCCAACCGTGTTATATCATACTGATATGATCGTAACGGAAAAAAAGCCATTCGATTATCACTGCATCCAATAGGCGTTGAAGTTCCCGCACTATTGAGATTTTGTTCTGCATAATAGCACTGAAAGAATTAGCGTAACTCACTGCAAAATTTAGCTATAAACTCGCAAATGAAATTCAGAAGTGAGGCACAAAAATTCCGGCCTGGCGGTGAGGTACCATATACAATGGAGCATCTGCACGATAAAAACAAAACTCCGGCGGGAATTGCTCTTTAGACAACCATTCCTGCCTCAGTAGAATATCTGTTTAGAACAATAAAGCGCTCCTTCTCTACCGGTACAACGACGATAGCGAGCCAGCTGCAAGCCCTAATGCAAATCGCAGGAATGAAGAAATAGCGGGCATTTCTGTAATAAAAGAAAATAAATATAGGGACACTGAAATAGAGACAAAATCTTTTCTTTTAGAACAGACCAAGTCACAGTGGAAGTCAGTTTCTTTTAAAATCATCAAAAAGAATAAGATAATAGCAACGTTCACGAATTACGTTTTTAATTAGCAGAGTCCTATTGTTTGTGCCAACGCAGTTCGACGACATAGACAGGATGACGCATATCAGTTCTTGAAAAGAAGAAAAAAAGTTCTTTAATATCCCGCCGCGGTGACTCAGTGGTTGTGGCGCTCATCTACTGTGCCGGAGTACCAGTGTTCGAACTCGTCCGCGGCGCCCGCGTTTCGATGGAGGTGAAACGCAAAATGGCACCAGTTTGCTGTGCGATGTCAGTTCAGGTTAAAGATCCCCACGTTGTCAAAATTAATCCGGAGACCTCCATTACGGCACCTCTTTCTTCCTCATTCTCCTCATTTCTTCTCCTTTATCTCTTCTTTACGGGGCGGTTCGGGTGTCCACCGAGATACGTGGTACCTATTGCCCCATTTCATTTCCTCAAAAACGAATTTTCGATTTGCAGATTTTCTGGTCTGTGGCTTTGAACTCAGCTTGCGTACAACGCAGCAGTCTGAGTTAAGAAGGTAGTTACCGAATTTTAATTTAACTATCTTCCTAATCAGGAATATTGTTATAATTGATGCCCGCTTCGGCTTAGTTCCTGGTAATACGGTTCGGGTGTCCACCGAGATACGTGAGACAGTTACTGCGTGAATTCCTTTCCTCAAAAAATGAAAATTGGTTGTTGGAGAAAGGAAATGGCGCAGTATCTGTCTCACATCTCGGCGGAAACCTGACCCGCGTCGTCAGGGAAGGCATAAAGGAGGGTCTGAAGAAACAGCTGCCATTGTGGAGTGCTCCTCAATAATTTCGACCCTCTGGGGATCTTTAAGGTGCACTGACATCGCACAGCACATGTTCGCCTTAGTGTTTTGCCTCCCTAAAAATGCAGCCGCCGCGGTCGGCTTCGAACCCGGGAACTACAGACCAGTAGCCGAGCGCCCTAACAACTTAGCCACCACGGCGGGCTGCCTCCTGCTCCCGATATCAGTGGTGCCATGCGTTAAGCACTATCGTGGGCCAGAGAAAACGAGAGCCAGCAACGCAGCGAGCGCGGACACACTAAACTGTTTTCGCTCAGGATACTAGGCAGCTTGGCGGTATCAAAACTTTCTCGCCACCTGACTGTCAAGCAATCTGACGTCGGCAGGCTATTCGTTGTGGAGAGGTGTCCTCTCGTCGATGGTCTCGGCGAACACCGCCTGAGGACGCCTGCGCCGTATTTGGGCTCAGATTTAAGCGATTACCAGTTGGAAGTCGGTGCCTGTTCCTGGCTTATGGCTCGTCGCCGTCGTTGTCGGCGTAACCGGCAGACCTATAGCAAAGCGAAGAGCCCGGCGAAGGATGGAAATAGTGCGATAACCAAGGCAAACCAATGAAAGGCAAATGAGACGGTAGTGGAAGAGGACAGAAAGGCGGATGCGTAAGGTGGAAAGCGGAGGTGGAGAGTACGCTGGGTGCAGGCGTTAGGTTTGCGCCGGCTGTTGTGGAGCGACTTCCTAAACGCGTTTACAGAGAGCAGTCATGCTTAGAACGTGCACCGCAACCATCTACACTAAAGCGACTGCGGCAGTTGGCACGTACTCCAGCAACCCTACCGTTGCAGGCAGCACACGTTGGAGGGTTTGCCAAAAATGAAAGACCGCCTTGCCAAACATAGGCGATTACTAGCGCAAAGATTGTGAGCGCGTTAATTGTCGCACAAGTGTGCGGCTGGTTATGTTCGTATCAGCGCTAAATCTGCAGCGACTGCTAGTAGCCTCAAGTTGAGTCCACCATGAATCAGCAATGAAACCGTTAACCAGCACATCATTGCCGCCTATAGAGGCCGTTTGTGGAATTCACGCTCTAAATGTGCAAGCCACGAGCCTCATAGCTCACTGCAACCTAAGACGCGCCCTTTGTGGCTTCAGCATTCCTCCTTGTATCACTGATACAAGCACGTTGCAAGGGTAATTGGCCTTAAGGAGATGGAAGGTTCTGTGATTCAATTTTCTGAGCACCTCAGCCGCGCTGTGAGAGGAGGGACGAAGGTAGGAGTGGAAGAGTGAAGTACCGAAGGGGAGGCCTCCGTAATAATTTCTACCAACTGGATTCTTTAACGGGCACAGTGAAACGGGGCCTCCGCAGGCGCGTTTCGAGGCCGGGTGGTCCGACTTAGCCGAGAGCGCTGACCACTAAGCCTCCGCGATGGGTGCGAATAATATTCCCAGTGCAGCCTTATTCGCAGCCATGATGATCTGCTGGATCTTAGGAAGGAAAAGAAGCACACTGCTGGGGGACACCTCAACCGCGCCGTGACGGAAACACGAAGGCCGACTAAAACCTTGTTTCCAGCAAGCGTTCGTGTTTTCTTCTGACGGCGCCGTTGGGGTATCCATCGGCAAAGTGAATTTTTTTATGCCTTTCCCTTTCGAACGTCTAGTAGTGGGCATGACAATTTCTAGCAGCATGGTCAACACTGAGATTAAGGCTAGATTGCCGACTTGACTAATTTGCTTCCAGCAAGCGGGAGCTAAACTATACCGAGAAAGATTCAAAGGGACAGTCCATGATGCAGAACAAGGCTCTGAATCAGACTTGAGTCTGGTTGGCGACAGCATTTTGTAGTCCCGTCCTGCGCTCCGCCCGCCTAGCAACGCTATTTCAGCCTCGGCCGTGGCAACCGCGTTCCAACCTTCCCGTCCTTTTTGTCACAGCGCTGTTGAAATAACCACCGGCAGAATGCGCGTTCCCTTTACTTATATCCAGGGAAGGGTCTGGAATGCGAAAAAGGTTCCACTGGGAACTGGTCTCATTTGCTTCGAGCAAGCGTGCCCTCGAGTCCAAAAAATTTACAGGGAACGCGGTCGAACCGAGACCGCAAGCGGAAATAAGGACGCCGAGTGTGCACGTGAGCATATCGACGCCCAACCGGACGCCCTGTGAAACGCAAAATATCTTTCGCTGATTAATGTGGTAAGCCGGTGAAATTAGGCTCACAATTCTTTTATAGACTGCACGCCTTGGTTGCAATGAAATGCGCAGGCAGAAAATCACAGTACAGATTCGTTAACACTGCACTGAACTTTTGTCACCAACCTAAGTAATAAAGATTAAAATTGGAGGAAGCTTAGGCTTCACCTTAAGTGTGGAACGCGACTGCGTGTACAGCACTAGCAAGAGACCACGCTATCGCCCGTTCGGAGCGACGCCTTGACCGTTGGTCAAATTGCTCCGAGGTTCTAGGAGGCTTCTCAAAATTCATCAATTACACACTCTAAATTTTCTTAATTAGCTTCATCGAGCGTTCGCTTCTCATTCTGAGCAGTTCGACACCTTGGAACCCCATCTTTTTTCAATTTGTTTCAAATTCATTGATTCATCAATTACAATCACTTCCTGAAATCGTCATCGCCTATCACACACACCCATAAATCATCAATCCCTGGAACTACAAATGCCGTGATACGTTTTTTTTTTACGCAGCCGCCCATTATTTCTGAAACGCAGTGCCGGCTACTATACACCGCCGACTTTTCGACCGAACGAGTTGTATACGCTGATGCGTAATATATAAAGACGGATAATCAATAGCAGCCTAATCGCGAAGCAAAGCGCTCCACAGAGACTTTCCTACGCTCAACACTAAAACCATTCTTCCCGCGTTTGCCACTGTAGGCGGACGTACAATGGCGAACGCAAGAATTCCGAGGCTAGAGATCATCTTGATTCTCACCTTGTGTGACGTGTCCTTTATCCGCGATGGCTTGTGCCTCCAATGCCAAAGGTAGTTGACGGCAGGACGAAGCGCTGGAAAATGCCTAAACTCCTCCGCAGCGTAGCCGGTGCCTTCCTGTAGAGATAGGCCTAAGGCCACGACACCGTGTTTAGAACCTCCTGCACCGACCGGGGAGAAGCTTCTGTTCCCTCGGATGTCCGCGTCGGCACTGCGTTCCATTTTTGTTCGTTCTTCTCGTGCCCCGCCTCATTCGTTTCCTCCTTTTCCTTCAATCACGACACCTCCACTAGGTAAAATTGAAAATTGATTTCGAGGAAAGGAAATGGCGCAGTAACTGTCTCACATACCTCGGTGCACACCGGAACCGCGCCGTAAGGGAAGGGATAAAGGAGAGAGTGAAAGAAGAAAGGAAGAAAGAGGTGCCAAAGTGGAGGGCCTCGGAATAATTTTTACCGCATGGGGATCTTTAACGTGAACTAAAATCGCACTGCGCACGTAATTTTTGGATTGGAAAACGTTTATTACCGGCTTGAGTTATAAATGGGTTTGTTGATCTTGTTAGGTGGCCGTCATTGGAGACTGGCGGCGACCTCTTCGGCTCTCGTCACCACCTGTAGTTGGGTTTCCAGGTCGGAGCTGAGCAACAATGTCTCCTACGGGTCCAGGAGCGCGAGACTCTTGAGCGATATTGGTGGGGGATCTCTCGGACAGTCCCAGATGTGGCCTACGGTAGCTTTGCCGCCGCATTTGCTGCACTCTGGCTTAAATCTATCCGGGTACACATGGCTTAGGACAGCTGAATTAGGGAGAGTTTTTGTTTGAAGTTGTCTCCACAGTACCTCCTGCTCTTTGTTTAGGCTTTTATGCGGAGCAGGGAAGGTTAGCCTTTCTAGTCTATAATGCTGAGTAATCTCATGGTAAGTATTAAGACCATCTCTCGTGATTTCGACGTCCGAGTTAGCGTCCACAGCTCGGCCGATAGGTTCTCGAGCTTTATCGTGGGCTGCCTCGTTCCCCGGGTTTGACGAGTGAGCCGGTACCCAAACCAATTCCACGTCTGTCCTGTCTTTCGGGTAATTCCTGAGAATTCCCAAGGAGATGGAAGATATTCTGCCCTTGTCGAAATTAAAGATGACTGCTTTTGAATCGCCGACAATCACTTTTGCTCGTGGGTTTGTCAACGCCAAGGCGATTGCCGCTTCTTCGGCTATTTCTGAAGAGTTGGTGCGTACTGTCGCGTTTGCTATGAGTTCGCCTTTTTCGGTCACCGCGGCTATCGTGAATGTTTTCTCGGGCGTTGGGTATTCTAAAGCAGGTATTCATTTTCACTGATAATGGTTGCGCTGCAGAGCAGAAGAATAGACACGTCAACCGCACAGGCACCAGCGCCTTACCGCTAGACTGTGTACTCATAGATTAACTTCACTAATGCCAGCCAGGCTTAGGTGCGACGAGAATGTTATGCTACCGTGTTTATATGGCGCTTATTCTCTCTTTTGATTTCGTTAATGGCAGGGGCTGGCGCGGACACCAAGCCCCACTACCAAAAATTGCATGTCCCATCTGCCCCAGTTAGGGGTAGTGGCGTGCTTCAGCCAACCGAAGTGCAATGGAAGGACTCGGCACGGGGCCCCGACCTTCATGATCGCCGGTGACCCGACACCAGGTAAGTGTACGGCGAAAGCACAGGTTATCGCACGCCACGCTAGGCGTCCCACCATGTTGCGTCAGTGAAGAAAGCGCTTGTTGTGCCATTTCTGACACCAAGCTAAAAATACTTACGCTGAAAAGCCATCTACTGAACACAGTGCAACTATACGCAGAAACGTGTAATTCATATTTGGGGGAATCACGTCTATTAAGGACAGTTGTTATATATATATCACGCAAGGAAACGCAGGGTTGGAATGCGCAAAGGGGATGCATTCATATTCTCTGGCGCATTGCGTGATGATCTGCTGTCGTGCGAAATACGAGCACACCCGCTGCGGTGGTCCAGTTGGCTACCGAGCACGATCTTTTGTGCTATTTGTGACTCCAGCGCACCTTGAAGCGCCACATATGGCCGAAATATACCAAAGCCCTTGTCTACTGTGGCCCAAACAGCACGCACGCTGTACACTTTTCAGTTTTCGCTTTTATGTCTGCTGCGTAGATACTACGTACAAATATGTTGGATGCCGGAATTTTTGGGCGGCCCCAAACGACGGCTCAGTGGCGCGCGACAGCTGCTCCCTTGCTGCGGCCGCCACCATCCCCGCCCAGCGACTGCACAGCCAGCAACACGCAGCCTTCCTGGGCTGCTCCACCACGGCGGAGTTGATGGGGATCCGCCTCGGGCTGACCTGATGCTCACCCTCGGCCCTCCGCCGCCCAGGAGTGCTCTGCTGTGCGACTCCCGCGCCGCCCTCAGCCGCCTGCAATCTAACGACTGCGGTACCCCACTAGTTCGGGAAATTCGCTCACGCATCGAGCGCCTCGCGCAGAGAGGTTGTGCCGCGCGTGCACAGTGGGTGCCCGCGGTCACTGCGGCATCGGAGGAAACGAGGAATCTGACGACCTCGCGACCGCTGCACACCAACAACCAGCCAGCGATCTGCCCCTTGCGCTGGAAGACGTGCGTGCGGCCATACACGACCATCTCCGAAAGCAGCACCCCGACCCACGCATCGCGGGATGTGAGCGCATCGACAGTGTCACCGGCTGTCGCGCACTTACACGGTCACAACGTGCAATGATCCTCCGTGCGCGCATTGGCTGCGTGTGGCACGGGGAACGACGGGTGCGTCACGGAATCGCGACGGGTGATGTGTGTGACGGATGCGGTGTAGTGGAAACACTAGAACACCTGCTCCTTGACTGTGCCGCGTTCGCCGATGCTCGTCGCGATATGCTCGCGGCCTATAGGGCGCAGGGCATACTACCAGGCTCCATCAAGACGCTATTGTGGCCGCAGGGCAGTGCGCGCACTCGTGACCGAACTTTGGTGAGCCTCTGTGCATTCCTCGAACACACGGGCTTGACGTCCCGTCTGTTCTCCGTCAGGTAGTTACACGCAGTGACCGAACGCTCTGCGAGTTCTACCTTGAACGATTAATAACTGGACGCCCCACTCCAGTTGTAACCTACACAGTGCTGTGCGCGTGTGTGATTTATTTCCTCTAAAATGAACTAATCACGCGCACAACCTGGACACATTTCTGATTGTGTAAATAGTTTGTACATATTACTTCTCCCCCTGTCCTCTATTCCTGTCCCCTCACCTCTTTCATTTCATTTCTCCATTCTGCCTGCTGTCCTTTATTTCCGCTGCCCCAGCTCAGGTGCTTCAGTATCGATGGCAGCTGCCGGGGCTAGCAAAAATCTTTTCCTTCCTTTTTACTATTATTTTTAATAAAACCACTACCACCTCCACCAAAAGGCAACAGACATAGTCAAGCCAACAGAACAACTGCAACCAAATCGTTATGTGTGGTTTAGATGGTTTTCATTCATGATTCCCTAGAGTGGATTGTTTTGTCTTTTTAGGTGCGCACTTTATAATTGGCTTATATAGGTGTCGTGAGACTAAATGGTATATATATATATGGGTGTCTTCGACTAATAGGCGTTCTTTCGTCTACCACTCGACCAGTGAGCTTTGTCTCCCTCCCTTCGAGGGTTTAGGCCCACACTTTCTTTTTTTAACAAATTTATTCGCTCACTCCGTCTACAAAGAGGAGACAAAGAAGTGAGCCGGAGCATGAGGTGAGCAAGAGAAAAGGTAGTAGTGGAACACGGCAGTGTTTTGATGGAGGCGAAATGGTAAGGCACGCGTGTGCTGTGAAATGTCAGTGCATGTTGGGGATCCCCAGGTGCCCGAAATAATTCCGGAGCCCTCTACTACGGTACCTCTTCCTTTCTTATTTCACTCCCTCCTTTCTCTCTTCCCTTACGCCGCGGTTCAGGTGTCCGCCGATATGTGAGACAGGTACGGCGCCATTTCCTTTCCCTCGCCCCCCCCCCCCCAAAAAAACAATTTTCTGCTCGCGGATGGAACTTTAGAGAGCGCAACAGAGTGGAGGTTAACGCGAGGAGGTGATCGGCAGCTGCAATAGCGTATTGCTCTTGTGCAGCGCCTAACGGAGTTATCTGTTTGCGCCACCGCGGGTTAAAAACCCAGGAGGCGGCCATATTTATTTCATTTCTGTTGGTCCAGCTGGCTTCAGGCAGTCAATGGGTTTTTTTCTAGATTGTCAGCGGTAGTGCTCGCGCACTAACAATGTTTCGTAGTAGTGGTTTTATTAAAATGATAATAAAAAGGAATGATATGATTTTTGCTAGCCCCGGCATCTGCCATCGATACTGGGGCAGCGGAAATAAAGGATAGCAGGCAGAATGGAGAAATGAAAGAGGTGAGGTGGCAGGAAGAGATTGGTTGGTTTTTAAAAGCTAAACTTTACTGGCCTCGAACTTGCGATTGCGCCGTAGCGGTGCTTCGAAGAGGCACATGACGTCCCAACGCGTGCCTCCCCCCCGCATATTTCTCTCTCTCTCGCTCCCTAGTGACTACTGCGCATGCGCCACTAGTAGCACCGAGCCACAGGTGTTCCGCCGCTGCGCAGCGCCGCGCCTTTCCTCAAAATCTAACTTCCAATTTTCAGTTACCCCGCCGCGGTGGCTCAGTGGTTAGGGCGCTCGACTACTGATCCGGAGTTGCCGGGTACGAACCCGACCGCGGCGGCTGCGTCTTCATGGAAGAAAAACGCTAAAGCGCCCGTGTTCTGTGCGATGTCAGTGCACATTAAAGATCCCCAGGCGGTCGAAATTATTCCGGAGCCCTTCACTACGGCACCTCTCCCTTCCTTTCTCCTTTTACTCCCTCCTTTACCCTTCCCATACGGCGCGGTTTAGGTGTTCAACGATATATGAGACAGATACTGCGCCATTTCCTTTCCCCCCAAATCCAATTATTATCAATTTTCAGTTTTCTCTTTCTTCATTACCTCCCTTCTTTATCCCTTCCTTTACGGTGCGGTTCGGGTGTACAACGAGATATGTGAGATGGTTACAGTGCCATTTCCTTTCCTCATAAACCAAACAAAACAAGTGAGCCGACGGTGTTCATAGAGTACCTTGGCGTTAACTTTGCAAAGACTATTCATTTTCACGAAAGTAAAGGCGCACAACCGGCTCCGTGGGTCAGTGGAGACCTCAATCTCGCTTTCATGTACGTGCCGTGGCGTTGGTGTCCAACTGCAAAAGCCTGCTTTGATTGTGCTCCGCACTCTGGATAGGCAGTGCACCCTCCCTGCCACCCTGGGAGGTGGCATGCAGTTAATGGTTGATTGCATGAGATTGATCAGCAAATGAACGCTGCAACCTAGCTACAGCTGCAGTGCCGCATGTCAGCCACAACGCTGTCAGCGCTAATGCATTCAGGCCATATCTCTCACCACCGCCACACGTATCAAAGCACGAATGAGGCGACCGCCTATCCAGGGAGCCAGTTGTGCCTCCTTCCTTTGCTCAAAGCCATCGCCGTGTAGAACATTGTCAACGCCAACACCAATGAACACTGAACACCGGCATCTTTCGCTTTGTGTGTCCTGGATTACATGAGTTAATCAACATTAATTTTTATTTATGGCGGGAGCTATTATTGTGACCTTCACTGAAAAGTCGATGAAAGCGAATACGTAACGCGGGGAGGCACTTCGGCAATATGCTTTGGCAAATTTGAAATTGAAATTTTAAACTTTAAGATTTGATAGTTTATATTTGAGAACTTCTGATTTTAAAATAACAAATTATATAACTTTTCTTGCAGAAAAATCATCTTAACAGAGAAGGTTTTTCCTAAAGCAACACAATGGCCGCGCTAACCCCTTTTATGAGCAAAGTGGGGAGTGCAAACGAGTCAGTAAGCGACAGTGTTCTATTGAAAAAATCCTTGTGGTTAAAGAAACTTGCCGAATGTTGCAAGTTATCGCTGTGGTCGAATGTTCTAAATACGCCGTAGGCTGTAGTTTGATCAGTTCCGTTAAAAGGAGAAGTGTACCTATATGAAGGGTACCTATATGAAGGTCTATTTTCGCGATCCACTGGCAAGTGAAGTGTCTCATCGCTGAGGGGTTGCAGCAGTTGCCGAGTTTCCGGGTAAGCCTCCAGAGATTTTTCGCCCACGCAGGCTTCCAAGGTGTGTCTCACATGTGTTGCATGTTGAAACGCTTGCAAGTAACGCGCTTTTACAGTGCACGTCGTGGACGTACTCGATTATGATCGGCATAACGAGCGTTCTTAGTAGCTGTGCAGGTGATTGGGACCAGTTCTTCCCCTGTTCCCTTTCTTCTGAAGCAGGACAACCAACTTCTTGGCTACGTGGAATGAAAGGCTGCGGTGGCCTACACAGTATGGAGTGCCTTCGTCCTGTGGGTGCCAGGCGAGCCTTCAAGAGCCAGACTGGCAGCGTCGTGACCGCATGGTTGGCGCGGTGGACAGCTGCCAGAGGTAAGCGGAACTGTTGGTTCATGGAACGTATACTGTCTCTCGCGATTACAGTCGCTGCGAGCAGCACCAGGCGAGCAGCACCACGCAAAAGTAATCTATCGTTTTTACGGAGCGTATGTAGGAGTGTAGATATAAATTTTCGTTTGCAAGGAAATGGGTTTAAATATTGCCGCAAAGTAACAATTATCTCCTCTATTAAGGCGAAAGCCTTTAATGTCTGATCGTTGTCCGTCCGTCCGTCCGTCCGCGAAATCTGTCACACTTATAGCTGTCAATCAAATGACGCGAATTCAATAAGAAAACGATATCGTTATACACTATGGGATTCGAACCGCCATCCTTCCGTTCCGCAGTCGAGCGTGCTAACGACTTCGCTAGTTCCTGTCAACGCATATGTAGTTCTCCTTGTCCAGCGTAAGGACGCTGGAGAGTGCTTGCGGAAAGGCGTCGAATCAGACGGATCCCTCCCAAACGCTCTCCAGTGTTTTTAGCGCTTAAGATGCACAAGGATTTTTTTCTTATCGAGTTGACGTCATTTGCTTGACAGCTATAGTGTGACAGATTCCATGGACGGACGGACAAGAATGAGCCATGAAAGGATTTCGCCTTAATGAGGGGCTAATTGTGTCCTTGAGGGGATCCAACTAGCCCCAGTTGTAGCTCTTTTGATGATAATTTTGTACTTAATCAACATCTTAACCACACATCAGTGACACAAGCAGCAACACCACGTTAAAGGCTTTTGCCTCACCGCACTTTAGGACCACAAAGTGCCCCCCTGAATTTTTATTTTTCGTTTCCCTAAGAGAATGGTCTTCAGTTATCAAACTGTAGAAGGGAATGCTACAACTAACCCATCTGGGGGATTGCAAAGGTATACAGCCTTTGTCAAAAATATGCAGCTGAAGGGGCTCCTGTGAAAGTCTAGTGGTACAACCTCCAGCACCCATGCAAGTCTTAAACCGTGCGCGAGTGACGACAAGAGTTGTTCTCACCATCGAGGGATTCGGAAAGCAGGTGATGATCAACAAGCTAAACCACATGGCCACCCAGTGGACTGTATTTTTGACAAAGGCTGTACCTAGTATGCATGCGCATTTCGCGGTCCATGATGGCGGGGTTTTTGCATACAATGGTTTAGGTGTGTGCCGACAGCATGCCGTGAAATTGCTTATAACCTGATTCATGCTCTGAGGTTAGCTGCATTCAGATTTACCTACGTTCATCTTGCTGAGACCAGGAAGAGAAAAGGTTTGAATGCATACGCATCTGGTGCAAAGAAAAGGTGCGAGGTACCTATTTTTCGCCAAAGAATGAACCACAATGTCTCCAGCTAGCCTTTCGACTCACAAACCACAGGTACCTGCCCTATTTATCACGACAGAAATTTTTCAGTTGTAACAGTTTTTCTTGCAGTGTCTTAGAACATCATAACAGAAATGCTTGTCGCAACAACAGGAATTTTTGTAGTATTTTAGCAGTTTCGTATCGTAACGACCAAGCCAGTTCTGTCGACACAACAAACATAGCAGTACTACTGTCAAACATTTTCTTGTAGTATCTTAGAACCCCATAGCAGAAAATCTTGTCGTAACAACAGGTTTTTGTTTATCATGCTAGAAGTCTCCTGTTGTAACGACAGAGTCAGTTCTGCCGCAACAACAAATAACTTAGCAGTACTACAGAAAAATATGTTGTAACGGCAGAACGACAGGGATTTCATTTTGTATTCTGGGATCGGCTCTGTTGTATTTTTCGACTGGGACATGTCCTGCGCCGACGGAGGCTTTGTGTTTCTGTACCGCAGTGCCGGCCCGGCGCATCTCGCCGCAGTCGGGGTGATGGCTTTCCCGCGCACAGCGGCAAGGCCGCTTAGTCGTCATCGGCACGGGCCCCAAGGTACGTATTAGAAGGAAAGACAGTCTGTTCTGAGCTGCCCGGAATGAATCTTAACGGCGCAGCCCACATAAGTCTAATGTACCGCAACAAACTATTTTTTCTCCTAAAATCAACAAAAAAATTGGAGGACGTTTAAGCTTCGCTTTTAAGAGTGGAACGCGACAGCAGCGAAGCCAGGGAGTCCACGGAACGCATCGACCGTTCGGCGCGACGCCTTGCCCGCTAGACAAATCACTCGGAGTCTCAAGAGGCCTCTAGAAACAGCCCATAATAATAATAATTGTTTTTTGGGGGGGAGAAAGGAAATGGCGCAGTATCTGTCTCATATATCGTTGGACACCTGAACCGCGCCGTAAGGGAAGGGATAAAGGAGGGAGTGAAAGAAGAAAGGAAGAAGAGGTGCCGTAGTGGAGGGCTTCGGCATTATTTCGACCACCTGGGGATCTTTAACGTGCACTGACATAGCACAGCACACGGGCGCCTTAGCGTTTTTCCTCCATAAAAACGCAGCCGCCGCGGTCGGGTTCGAACCCGGGAACTCCGGATCAGTAGTCGAGCGCCCTAACCACTGAGCCACCGCGGCGGGTAAACGGCCCATCCGCCGCCCGAAGAAATCGTAAACAGGCTGCAGTGACGCTGCTCTCTGAATTGGCAATAATTCGTATCCGTTGTGAATTTAGAGGAAAGGAAAGGCGCAGTAACTGTCTCACATATCAGTGGACACGTCAAACACGCCTTGAACGCAGGGACCAAGTTTGTAGCGAAAGGAAAGACAGAAAGAGAGGCCGTAATAGAGGTCTCCGTCTCCGTTGTCGTCACAATCGTTCACCACATCAGCATACAGAAGCGTACATCACAGGCGCTCGGGTGGCACGGGCTCGATGGCATCGTGATGGTTGACGCCCGCACACAACATGACGTTCACAGGTCCGGTCACCGCGGCTGCGCATCTGCAGCTCGACCGCGGCGGCTGCGTTTTTACCTAGGAAAAACGCTAAGGCGCCCGTGTGCTGTGCGATGTCAGTGCACGTTAAAGATCCCCAGGTGGTCGAAATTATTCCGGAGCCCTCCACTACGGCACCTTCTTCCTTTCCCCTTTCACTCCCTCCCTTATCCCTTCCCTTACGGCGCGGTTCAGGTGTCCAACTATATATGAGACAGATACTGCGCCATTTCCTTTCCCCATAAAACCGATTAATATTATCTTTAACATGCACTGACACCGCACAGCACACGGTCGTCTTAGCGTTTTTCCTCCATCGAAAAGTAGCCGCCGCGGTCGGGTTCGAACCCGGGAGCTCCGGATCAGTAGCCGCGCGCCCTAACCACTGCGCCACCACGTCGGGTTGAGAAATAATAATAATAATAATTGGTTTTTGGGGAAAGGAAATGGCGCAGTATCTGTGTCATATATCGGCGGACACCTGAACCGCCCCCTAAGCGAAGGGATAAAGGAGGGAGTGAAAGAAGAAAGGAAAAGAGAGGTGCCTTAGTGGGGGGCTCCGAAATAATTTCGACCACCTGGGGGTTTTTAACGTGCACTGACATCGCACAGCACACGGGCGCCCTGGCGTGAGAATAATAATAATAATAATTGGTTTGGGGGGAAAGGAAATGGCGCAGTATCTGTCTCATATATCTTTGGACACCTGAACCGCGCTGTAAGGGAAGGTAAAGGAGGGAGTGAAAGAAGAAAGGAAGAGAGAGAGGTGCCGTAGTGGAGGGCTCCGGAATAATTTCGACCACCTGGGGATCTTTAACGTGCACTGACATCGCACAGCACACGGGCGCCTTAGCGCTTTTCCTCCATGAAAACGCAGCCGCCGCGTGAGAATTTGGAAAATTAGGAAAATTCGTTTTTGGGGAAAGGAAATGGCGCAGTATCTGTATCACGTTTCGACTGACACCTGAATCGCGCTGTAAGGAGTAAAGGAGGGAATGAGAGAAGAAAGGTTGAAAGAGGTGCCGTAGTGGAGGGCTCCGGAATAATTTCGACCACCTGTTTATCTTTACCGTGCACTGACATTGCATAGCACACGGGCGCCTTTGTGACTCATCTCCATCGAAACGCAGCCGCCGCGGTCGCGTTCGAACCCGGGTACTTCAGATCAGTAGCCGAAAGCCTTAACCACTGAGCAACCGCGGCGGGTATTAAGCTTGAAGACATTCTGATCTATGAGAAAGGCGCGCCTGAATGATGGCGTTCTTCGTTTGAATGTGTCATCTCTAAGTGCGGACGTTCGGCATTTGCGTGTCTAGCCACCACGGTGGCTTTGTGGTTATGGTGCTCCGCCACTGACCCAAAAAACGCGTGTTCGGTGCCGGCCACGGCGGTCGCATTTCGGTGGAGGCGAATCTGTAGACCCCTGTGGTGCGCGGTCAGTGCACGCTAAACCCCTGGTGGTTACAGTTTCCCGAGCGCTTCACTACGGTGTCCCTCATGTCCTCATTCCCACTGGGGCGTTCAAGCCCTCATAAACCATAAACAAAGAAAATCCGGCGTTGCGTTGTCAGCGAAAAATCCCAACCATGACTCTGGCAAGTGGTGCACAAAGAGCAACAAAGAATGCAGGTGGGACACCTTGATCACGTAACCTCGCGATGTTATCACAACCTGTGCAGTATGGCAGGCGACAGTTAAATGAATGATTAGCAACTTGGGTTGCACAAAGACGATAGCAAGGCGGTGGCTTATCTCTTAACCGTTCCACCACTGTGCCAGGAGGGGTATGAAGACTCCCCGGGATCTAAGAATATAGAGAACGGCCTGCATATATGGGGTACACATATTACGCTATAGTGTCTTAACTTAAGGCGAAGCTAGAGTGTCCCGTTCGGGTACTGAGCCAGAGTTCCCGAGTTCGAACCCAGGGGCGGCGGGCGGGTTTCGTTGCCGGCGAAACGCAAAAAATTCCCGTGTTCTGTGCGAACCCAGCGCAAGTTAAAGAACACAGGTGGTCGAAATTAATCCGGGGCCCTCCACTACCTGCCACCTCTTTCTTCTTTCATTCCCTCCATATCTGTTCCCTTACGGCGCGGCTCTGTTGTCCAGGGGAGATGAGAGTTGCTGCGCCATTTCCTTTCCTCACAAACCGGAAAAAAAAGCCAGCAGATGTCTCGCGACCAATTTAGAAGAGAACGACGACGCAAGGGGGAGCACGAGACCAGTGAGCGGAGAGACACAAGCGCGCGTGCATGAGCGTGATGGGCTGTGGTGACGTGGCCTTCCGCCGAGCAAGACACGTCTGCAGCATTAGTGCATAAGAATTACTGTGCGCGGTGTCCACGTCCCAGACAAATGTTCATGATGAGGCTCAGTGCGGGACCCCTGGAATTTATCGGCGGCATTTTGGAGTCCCTGTGGTTTTCCCGGCGATCGACACGTCATATATCATAAGGTGAGGCCTACGGTCCGCTTGCATAATGCGATGCGATGGCACCTCCGAAGACAGCGAGGGAAGGCAGGTGGTGCTTTAACGAGGCAATGTTTCCGACTGGAGCTCTAGCAGGAATTTGCGACCGGTAATGTGTCTTCTGGGCGTCATTGCAGCGGTTGTAGCGTACTACTTCACTCAACAATCGCAGGGTTCTCTGCCCTGCCATCGGAAATTCTAAGCGTTCCTTGCCTCGAATCTAATTCGAGGCTTTGTCTATGAATCAGAGGTGCAGGCAGCCTTCGCGTGCGCGACCCGATTCCAGATTTCTAGGTGTTCTTAACTACATAAAAACTTAACTGCCGGCTTCTTTCGACTTCTTTATGAGAGCTTCAAAACGCGTTCGTCCCGTGTGCAACGTCACGGAAGACTGAGCCGCGGCACACCAAGCCTGCCCCGCACAGGTCCCTCAGACCGCACATTATTACCCCGAAATTACTCCGCAATCTTTCTTTCTCTTCCTTCGCTTCTCCATTTCGTTGTCGCACAGATCAGTCCAGGCGCCCACCCCGAACGCTTGTACATATTTTCGAACCGCTTGCCATGTCGGTGCTCGTTGAAGAACGTCATGAGGTCGAAATTTCCTGAACCCTTTACTACAGCGTCCGTCATAGCCTGGGTTGCTTTGGGACGTTAAACACCCGTAAACCTTAAAAGCTTTTCTTTTTTTAATTCTGCAAGAACCCCCATCTTATCGTTTGCTTGAACAGCACTTGCACGTTTTTTACACACCCGCGTTCCTGTATGGCCTTCTTTCCCTTCCGTTTCGACACCGAGGACGCTGCTGGAAACTTTAGTAGGCTGTCTCGTGTTTCGTCGTCCTGGGACGATAAGCGTGCAAAAATTTGATTGCGTTAGATAGTGCGTGATGAGCTTGTAGGCTTAACGCCTCAGGAGCGAAGGAAACGATACCACAGCTACGAGCCGACACCAGAACTTAACTGCCCAGCCGTGGCTGCACGAGCCACGACCAGGTGCCGTCTTTATTCTCTTCGCAGGGTGGCGCGCGCTAGCCGGGTTGTCGGCGCCGCCCAAGAGGGCGCTACAGGGCCCCCCGCCTAGACTGGAAGTCGAAACGGACGGAGGGCCGGCGATGGCATTCGAGCGCTAGGTCAGGCGGCGCTGGGAGTCGTTCCAGGGCTGGTCCGGGAGGCGTGGGTCGCTACAGGGCTCCCCCCTCCTTTCTAGACGATTAGTCGGTATCAGTCAAGAGTCATGCAGGCCGGCCGGGGTCTGAAGGTGAGGCTCAGGAGGGCGACTCTGGCTGTGGCGTTGAGGCCGAGCTTTCGGAGGGCGTCGAGGGACGCGGAGGGGAATGTGAAGAAGATGGGTCATCGGGGTCGGCCTGCGAAATGCACCAAGTGCCGGTGGTTCAGGAGCAGCAGCTGTTGACCGACGCATGAGAGGTGCAGCAGAGGGAGCTAGGTGTGTAGCGCAGCTGACGCCGGGCTGAGCTGCCTGGTACCCAGAGGGGCGGCTACGGGAGGCGCATCGAGATTCCAGGTAGGGAGTAGCTGTGGTGGACTGCATGGGGTGCTGGGACACGCTCACAAACAGCCTTGGAGCGATTGACTTGAACGTGACGGGCGTCCGCACGAGTGGCGCCCTTGGCGCCGAGCCGTGCACGTAGGAGGACGCTGGCGAGGTAGCGGCAATAGGAGGCGCCTGGAGTGGCGGAGCTGCCTGGAGTGCCACGGCCGCCGAGAGGGCCATGAGAACCGGGAGAGCCGAGGCCACCGGGAGGGCCGAGACCGCCAGGATGGCTGTGGGCGCTGTGTGTGTCGAGGCTGTCGGGAGGGCCGATGACACCTCGTGGGCAGGAGACGCCGGCAGAGCTGGCGGCGCCGTGAGAGCCGAGGCCGAAGGGAAAGCCGAGGCTGAAGGTGGGGCCGGGGGCGCCGGGAGCTCCGAGCCTGCCGGGAGGGCTCGTGAGTAGTGACGATGGACGGCGACGCCCAAGAGAGGGCGCTACAAGCTCCTGTTGTGGGATGGATGGATGGATGGAAAAACTTTATTTTCGTCAGAGAGCATGTGTGGACGATTCCGTGTCAGATGGCCATCAACCCATGGCTGACGGCGACCTGGGTGGCCCACTCCACGGCCCTGGTCTGGACGACCGGGTCTGAGCTGGCCAACACGGCCTCCCACTGCTCGAGGGAAGGATCACGCATAATGTCCGCCGCTGGCGGTGCTATGCTACAGCTCCATAATATGTGGTCATAGGTTGCCAATTCGTGACACCATTTGCACTCCGGCTGAATGTCCGGGTAGATTTTGCTCAATACGTATGGGTTGAAGAAACATCTAGTCTGCAATCGTCGCCAGACGCATTCCTGCGCCTTCACCAATTGCTTGTCCGGGGGTGGGTAAATCCTCCGCTCAAGTCTGAAATGATTAGTAATGTCATGAAAGGATACCAGCCCATCTCTCGTGGACCTTCCCGGGACGTCCAGCTCACCTACTCGGCTGACGAAACCTCGAGCATTCATGTGAGTCGTCTCGTTCCCAGGGTTCCCAGAGTGTGCAGGTACCCAGACAATTTCCGTCTCCGTAATCCCTCGCTCCGTGGCCCGATTCAGCAACCGCGCCGCTGTGACAGATATTCTGCCCCTCGCCAAATTTCGGATGGCTGTTTAGTGCTATCGCCGCTTCCTCAGCAGTTTCTGGGGAGCGGGTTTTGACTGATCCAGAGGCGATCAAGCGTCCTCGCCCGTCCACCACCGCAATTGCAAATGCATCCTTGTCCTTATACTCGGCGACATCTACATAGACTGCCCCGTTGTACTTCCCGTACTTAGCATGTAAAGCGTTGGCTCTTGCCTTCCTGCGGTCCTCATGATGTATTGGATGCATGTTCTTGGGCAAAGGCTTTATGTACAAGCCCTTGTGCATATCCCGCCTCATCTGAATTTTCCTGTCACCGGCTGGAACGTCAACTCCAATGCCGATCCTTTTCAATATGTCCCTTCCTGCTTTTGTTTTTGAAAGCCTACCGAGCTGCATCACCAAGTGCGCCTCCCGTAGTTCTTCTAGGGTGTTGTGCACCCCTAATCCCCGCAGCCTTTCGGTAGACGCATTTTGAGGCAACCCAAGGGTCGCTTTATACGCCTGCCTAATCATAGCCTCCACCTTTCCTTTTTCCGCCGCGTCCAACTTCAAATAAGGCGTCGCATACACTATTCTACTGAGCACAAATAGCTGCACTAGCTTACACAAGTCTTTTTCCTTAACGCCTCTCTTACGATTGGCGATTCTCCTGATTAGCCGCACGGTAGCATTGACCGTATTTTTAAGCCTTTGCAAGGACTCGCTATTCTTCCTGTTAGTCTGCAGATACATACCCAGGATCCTGATCGTTTGGACCTCAGCGACCGGTACTCCCCCCACTTTCACCTCTAAAGGTGGTGGCGGCGTATAGTGCCTCGCATGTATCCCTCTTGGTTTATCCCTCAGAACAAAAAGCTCGGACTTGGGCTGAAAGCACGAGAGTCCTGCTTCCCCTGCTAGCTCCTCCACAATATCCACCGCCTGTTGTAGAGTTTCTTCCAACTGTGCGTCACTGCCTCTTGTTACCCATAGAGTAATGTCATCCGCATAAAATGTATGTTTAAGTCCCGATATCCCTTGCAGCCTGGGTGGTATCTTGATCAAGGCGAGATTAAATAGGAAGGGCGATAATACCGACCCTTGCGGTGTCCCCCTGCCCCCCAATGGGAAGGGATCCGATTTCATTTCTCCGACTACTATCTCCGCAGTCCTACCCTCCAGAAACGATCTGATATACCGGAAGGTTCTACCCCCCGGTCCTATGTCTGATAGGTTCCTCAATATTGCCTCATGGGTAACATTGTCAAAGGCCTTAGTGAGGTCGAGCCCCAAGATAGCCTTGGTGCCCGTGCCGTACCCAGGATCAACCACGTCTTTTTTGAGCTGTAACATGACGTCCTGCGTCGATAAATTAGCCCTGAAGCCAATCATTGTTTCAGGTATCAACTCATTGTCCTCTACATAACCCTGAAGTCTGTTCAAGACCACATGCTCCATCAATTTGGCCAAGCACGACGTTAGCGAGATGGGACGCAGATTCTCAATGCAGAGCTTCTTCCCTGGTTTAGGAATAAATGTAATCCTAGCATGTTTCCACTCTGGCGGAATCTCCCCGGCCGCCAAATATTTATTCATCAAATTCGTGAGTGCCCCCACTGACTTGAAATCCAGGTTCCGCAGCATTTTATTAGTAACCCCGTCCGGACCCGCTGCTGACGTGGTACGAAGCTGGCCCATTGCAAACTCCACTTCCGCCACCGTAAAGTCTGCATCCAATTCAAGGTTTTCCTCTCCCGAGTAACCCGGCAAGCAACCGGCCGCCTCTCTGTTTATGTAACGACTTCGGAGTTCATGTATGAATTCCCCAATCGTGCCTTGATACCGATGCACTAGCCTAGCCATTTGCCCCTTTTGCGCAGATTTGGTTGCGGCCGGGTCTAAAAGGTGCCTCAACAACTGCCATGTTTTTTTGCATCCGAATTGCCCATTCATCCGGTCACAAATCTGCCCCCACTGTTGACACTGCAACTCCAATGTGTAGGCTTCGATTTGTCGTTCTAGCTTGGCCATTTTCCTACGGAGGACACCATTATGCCTTTGTTTCCTCCACCTCCGAAGGAGACTCGCATGTGCTTCCCACATGTGTAACAATCTAGAGTCAGCCGTAAAGCCCTCCCCCTCCGTCGGAACCTCTTCTGTGGTACTCTTCACGGCCTGCTTGAGCGTGTCAATCCATGCTCCTAAGTCCTCGATTTCCCCGTTCACTATGTCATTCCTGTATTGCCGAAATCGGTCCCAGTCCGTCACTCGAGTTCCTTTCACCGTGTCTTTGTGCTTAGCAGCACTAAATATCGTGGAAAGGATATAGTGATCACTTCCCAGTGGCTGTCCCGTGTTTACCCACTGTGCATCCCTGATACCATTCACAAATGTGAGGTCTGGAGAGGTGTCTATGCTTACGCTGTTGCCTATCCTGGTATGATCTAGCGGGTTGTTTAAGATCGTCCATCGCAGGTCCTGGGCAACCTGCCAAAGCTTATTTCCCTTCGGGCTGGCTCGGATGTAGCCCCACTCCGGATGAGGCGCATTGAAATCTCCCACCACGATGAGTTGAGACCTAGCCGCTAGCCGTTGCGTCTTTATCAGAAGGTCTGGCAGACCCACCCCCTTATCTTTTGGAGAAGAGTATACATTAAGAACAAATAGACTCTTATCGTCCTTCCTTTTGGGCAAAATCTCCAGCAGGACGTAGTCCTCCCTGCTGCTACCTATGGTATGCTGAATCACTGTGGTGTTGCGATGGACTAACACGGCCGTGAAGACGCTCAATACGCCCCCTCGATCAATCTCTGGTGGTGTAAATGTCTTAAATCCTGGTAATTTCACCGAGCCGCTAGCCTCCTGCAAAGCTATAATGTCCGGCTTACTATCCAGATTTTGTATGTGCAACTGCAGGTTCCCCCGCTTGCGACGGAAGCCCCTGCAGTTCCACTGCCAAACCTCAATTTGTTGGCGAGGGGCCATGGTGAAGCCGTGGGTTCACTAACATCGGTTCTTGGCCGACTACGGGAGGCAATCTAACCTCTAGCATAGCATTTAGCTGTTTAAACATGTCCATTACCTGGGTCTGGAAACTCCGCATGTCATTGGTGAAGGCGTCAAGACGCTCCTCAATGTTGCCTAGTCTAGCTTCTATCCTGTCGACCCGGCGATCCAGCCTATCCTGTCTTTCTTCCAGTTTTCCTACTCTCTCCGCAACGGTAAGCATGTCTCTCTTAAGACAAGTGACTGTAAATACTGGCTGCGGCGTGTCCGCCGCCGAAGTTTCTGCTACTCTCTTTGCACGAGCTCCCTCATCTGCCGGAGGTGGCCTCTTGACCGTCCCCCGATTCTCCACTTTCTCCAATTCCATAGCTGTGTTATCGTCCACGTGAGAAGCGTTCGCTGCGCCGCTTGCTGTGGGGCTTGGGCCAACGGCGTCTGTACCCTGTCTACTCTGCCGGTTTTAAGCGCGCGTTCCATCTCTGCTATCCTAGCTTCCATCTTTTTGATAGTTTCGGCTTGCTGCAGCACCTGCCTTTGTAGCTCCTTCTCTCGAGCAGTCTCATTTTGGGAGCCCGCGTTGGGCCAGCTCACCTTTTTCCTCGTGGCACTTGGGCTTCTTCCATGACCGGAACCTTGCCCCCCTCCTTTGCCAGGCTCGGGTCCGGGCAGTGGCGGGAAGGAAGCTGACCGGTCCCTGCTCTTGCTATCGCCTCTCGCACCGCTAGATGAAATTTGGTTGGGAGCGTTTCTTCATGAAACAGCCCAGAAATATGGGCGCAATTTTTCCATCAATGGGGAAACGCGTACAGGGAACTTGCGCTGCTAAGACCAATGCCCAAACAATGCCCGAACAAACTTTATAGCTCACAGCACGCGCATGGCGACGTAAGAAATTTGGAAAATTGATTTTTAGGGAAAGGAAATGGCGCAGTATCTGTCTCACATCTCGGCTGACACCTTAACCGCGCCGTAAGGGAAGGAATAAAGGAGGGACTGAGAGAAGAAAGGAAGAAAGAGGCGCCGTAGTGGAGGGCTCCGGAATAATTTCGACCACCTGTGGCTCTTTAACGTGCACTGATATTGTACAGCACACGGGCGCCTTTGTGTTTCATCTCCATCGAAACGCGGCAGGAGCGTTCGAACCTGGACACTTCGGATCAGTAGAGGAGAGCCCTAACCACTGAGCCACCGCGGCGGGTATTAAGCTTGCAGGCATTCTATGAAAGACGCGCGCCTAACTGATGGCGTTCTTCGTTTGGGTGTTTCATATCGAAGTGCGGACGCTCGGCTGCCAGCGTCATGAGCCTCCGGGACATGATCGTTTGGGTGCAGTGGGGCCGTACGGAGGCCCAAGGACCTGCGTGTCCAAAACTCCCCTGTGTCTAATAAAGTTTCCACCACCGCCAGACGCTCGGCGTTTGCGCGTCTAGCCACCGCGGTGGCTTTGTGGTTATGGCGCTCGGCCGCTGACCCGAAAAACACGGGTTCGGTCCCGAACACGGCGGTCGCATTTCGATGGAGGCGAAATTTTATAGCGACGTGTACTGTGCGGCCAGTGCACGTTAAACTCCAGGTGGTCTAAATTTCTGGAGCCCTTCACTACGGCGTCCCTCACAGCCTAGTTCTCTTTGGGACGTTCAACCCCACATGAACCATAAACAAAGAAAATCCGGCGTCGCCGTTGTGGGTGTTGTGAGCGAAAAATCACGATCATGACTCTGGCAAGTGGTGCCCAAAGAACAATAAAGGTCACGTAACCTCACGGCGTTATCAAAACTTTCCCACCGTGGCAGGCGACATTTAAATTAATGATTAGCTACCTGTGTTGCACCAAGCCTCCCACGGATCTGCAGGGACTTACGTTTTTATGTGCCGGATTTTAAAAAATTCCTTTGTGCAAATTACTGGCCTTATCGAGAGCAAATACCGCTCACAGGGTAGACTATTATTGCCTAAGTTGTTTGATATCTAAATAAACGTCTGTACTAGGCCTGTTTTTGGTGAAATTATCGAGAAACTGCTTTCAGCTACGAGTACAGTTTTTGCAGACACGAGCCAAGCAGCCGTGCCGACAGGCTGCGCCATCTGCCGGATGATATTGCAAATCACAAGCGATGACTTATCAGATGTTAGTGTGTGCATTACAAATGATGTTACATTATGGCTGCGGTATTTAGTAGCAGAAGCAGTGATGTTTCTTGTTAAATTAATTCCGGCGGACAGACCAACCCTGTCTTCGAAGATAACGTGCTTCTCGCGTCCACCAAGCCCAGGCGTCGTTTTTCTCGCCGTCCGGCAGATGGCGCAAACTGTGAGACCGGCAGCTTGGCTCGCGTTTGCAAAAACTGTACTCGTAACCGAAAACAGTTTCTCGCTAATTCCACCAAGTACTAGCAAGTACCGACGTTTATTTACATTTCAAACAACTTAGGCAATAATATTCTACTTTGTGAGCGGTGTTTGCACTGTGTTAGGGCAGTATTTTAGGCATAGGATTTATTTAGAATCCGGAACATAAAAATAAGTCCCTGTAGGAATATGGAGAATGGCCTGCATAAATGGGGGTTAACACGTTACGCTATCGTGTCACCTTATGGCGAAACTGAAACGTCTCGGTCGCCTACTGAGCAGGAGTTCCCGACTTCGAACCCGGCCGCGGCGGCCGGGTTTCGGTGCAGGCGAAACGCAAGAAGCTCCCGTGCGCTGCGCGATGTCAGTGCGCCTTAAAGAACCCACAGGTGGCCGAAATTCCGGAGCCCTCCACTACCGCCACCTGTTTCTTCTTTCACTCCCGCCTTTTCTTCTCTCAGTCCCTCCTTTATCCCTTACGGCGCGGTTCTGGTGTCCAGGGAGATGAGAGGTACTTCGCCATTTCCTTTCCTCAAAAACCGGGAAAAAAGCCAGCAGAGGTCTCGTGATCAATTTAGAGGAGAACGACGCAAGGGGGAGCACGAGGCCAGTGAGCGGAGAGACACAAGCGCGCGTGCATGAGCGTGATTGGCTGTGGTGACGTGGCCTTCCGCCGAGCAAGACGCGCTTGCAGCATCAATGAATAAGAACCACTGTGCGCGGTGTCCCCGTCCCAGACAGATCTTCATGACGAGGCTCAGTACGGGACTCCTGGAATTTATCGGCGGCGTTTTGGAATCCCTGTGGCTTTTCCGGCGATCGACACGTCATATAAGGTGAGGCCTACGGTCCGCTTGCATAATGCGATTCGATGGCACCTCCGAAGACAGCGAGGGTAGGCAGGTAGTGCTTCAACGAGGCAATGTTTCTGACTGGAACTCCAGAAGGAATTTTCGGCCGGTAATGGTTCTTCTGGGTGCTATTGCAGCGGTCTTTGAACTTCGCTCTACAATGAAAGTGTTCTCTGCTATGCCATCGGAGGTGCGTTCGCTACCTCGATTCTACTTTCGAGGCAATGAATGATAGGTGCAGCCAGCCTTCGCATGCATGACCCGGTTCCCGACTTGTAGTTTATGGTAACTACATGCAATCTTAACTACCGGCTTCTTCCGAGGTCTTTGTGGGAGCTTCGAAACGCGTTCGAACCGTGTGCAGCGTCCCAGTAGACTGAGCCGCGTCACACCAAGCCTGCCCCGCTGAGGTCGTTCAGCCCGCACATTACCCCGAAATTACTCCGAATTCTTAATTTCTCTTCACTCGCTTCTTCACTTAATTGCCGCACGGATAAGTTCAGGTGCCCACCCTCAACGCGCATATACAAGCGACGTCGGTGCACGTTAAAGAACCCCAGGTGGTGGGAATTTCCGGAGCCGTTCACTACGGCGTCCCTCATAGCCCGAGTCGCTTTGGTACATTAAACCCACTTGAGCGTTAAACAGTAAAAACTTGTTTTAAAAAAATTCTGCACAGGAACCCCATTTTATCGTTTGCTTGAACAGCGCTTGCACGCGTTTTGCACACCCGCGTTCCTGTATGCCCTTTTTCGCTGCCGTTTCGATGACACTGAGGACGTGGCTGGATCTTTTTTTTAATGCGAAAGCATTACTAGGCTTTGTCTTGTGTTTCGTGTCGGAACTTGTGCTACTCAGCCTGCGCTGCGAATGTTCATTGCCCCAACTTTATAGCTGACATTCACGCGCAAGGCGACGTAAGCTTGAATCCATTTTGAGCTATGGGATTAAGAGGGTTTTAAATTCGGCTAGTTCGTAGTTAACATGGGTGGACCCAAGTAATTTCAAAAGCGCAATTATGTGTGACCATGATCTATGAGAGACGCGCGCCCGTCTGATGGCGTTCTTCGGTTGGGTGTTCACACGGAGTGAGGACTGTCGGCGTCTCTACGTCTAGCCACCGCGGTGGCTGGGTAGTTATGGTGCTCGGCTGCTGACCAGAAAGACTCGGGCTCGGTCGCGGCCACGGCGTTCACATTTCGATGGAGGCGAAATGCTAGAGACTCGTGTTCTACGCGATGTCGGTGCACGTTAAAGCACGCCAGGTGGCCGAAATTACCGGAGCCCTTCACTACAGGGTCCCTCATAGCTACAGTCCATTTTTGGGCGTTAAACACCCATCAGCCATAAACCTTATTAACCCGACAGCGTTAAGGAGATCGTGTCGCAGAAAAGCCGATGTCGTTGGTGTCGGCATCTCTGGCCGTGAGCGAGAATGGCGCATCTCTGTGGACACCTGTACCGCGCCGTAAGGAAAGGGATTTTTACGCGACAGCGTTAAGGATTGATGGATTTATGGATTGGTTCATGGTATAATTGATTGATTGATCAATTAGTATATTGATTGATTGATCGATCCATCGATCGATAGATCGCTTTTTCCTGCCCTTACGGCGCGATACGCGTGTCCAGCGAGAAATGTGAGACAGGCGTCATTTCCTTAAATTGTCCAACGGGCCACGCATCGCGCCGAACGGGCGATGGTCGGTGTACACCTCGGCAACGCTGCCACACGCTGTCGCGTCGAAATTATTCCGGAGCCCTCCACTACGGACCTATTTGTTCCTCTCTTCTTTCACTCCTTCCTTTATCCCTCCCTTACGGCGCGGTTCAGGTGTCCAACGATATAAGAGACAGATACAGCGCCATTTCCTTTCCACCAAAAAACCAATTATTATTATTATTATCTGGCGTCGCGAAGACGCTGCAAAGTGTCTTTCTCCGTCACAAGGCAATTCTTTGTTACAGCGCTTGATATTGGCATGAAAACGTCAGGGATGGTTCACGGCTTGAATACAGTGGGAGTGCGAAGTGGCAGCCTCCGCAACAGGCACGCTGTGCTCATGTACCCACGAGCCAATTATACAGGGCCAGAATTTTGAAGTGTGGTGCGCAGTGGACGCTGGCTCAATCCTAGCACGTTCTATTAAGCCTGCCGCCGTCTCTGGTCGCGTTTAGACATATAGAAGCTCCCGCTACCGAGGGCCAAACACAGCTCGCGTTTTTATCTTCCAAGAGATTTAATATAAATTGAATCTCAAATGACGCTTTTTGTAAGGTTGAATTTTGTGCTACAGTAAAGGGTGCAGGGGCTAGAATGGTTTGAGCCAAGATGAAACAGCAAATACGGGTCAGCACACGCCAGCAACTGTCTCCTCCGCATTTCGGAGTCCAGCTTGTGGACGTTTATAGAGTACAGGCTTAGATGTGGATGTTGCTGTCTCGCGTTTGTAGCTTCCAATGCACGGCGATGCATGGATGGAAAACTTCCTAAATCACTCGGAGAGTCGCAGGACTTTGTCATCCGCCCTCTCCCGCGGCGTCGGCCAGAGAAGGGATACATATACATACATACACGCCTGCACCCGTCTATTGGTCTTCGCTGACTGCAATTTCGTGTCACACTGCAGGCGGCTGCTCCTGTCTCCCGTCAGGCTCGTGCATCCTCGTTGCTTCTAAGGCATCGAAGGAGGATTCGGAGTCCAGGGACCCGCTTCCAGCGTATGCAGTGTTTTTGCCGCGCGGGTGCCATCTGCGACGCCGACGCACCAGCCGCTCTCGTCGTCCCACCCGAGGACATCTGGTGCAGCAGGTGAGGAACGCCACCAGCGTTGCGCCGCAGTTGATACACTGGCGATGCAGGGTGTATCAGCTGCGGCATAACACTTGCGATTGGTAACGAACTGCAGCGTCTCATTCCTCCTTCTCTCTTCAGGGTTTTTAAAGCGAAAACTTTACTACTTCCTTCCTTAGCTTGTTCGGCGTGTTTCATAACCACGCGACGTCGCCGAGCCGCAGCTGTGCCGAAAGCGATACAGAGGGGGAGCTTCGAAAGCAAAAGAAAGGTGCATGACTGGCCCCTGGGACGGCGGACAGCTGAGTCGCGCTACGGGGCGGTAGTGGCAGATGTGCACTGCATGCGTTAGCATCGACTACGTTGTGGCAGAAACGCGCCAAACGGCGCGGCACAGAGGGAACGCGTATTACAGCTATCATAGCTAAGCCTGTCCCACTCGGTCTTGATGGCTGCCCACAAAAGTCCGCGTTGGCGTTCCCTATGTGGGGCCTCGTGAGGTTGGCTTTCATAATGTCTCATACGTTCTCTATGGGGTTAAGCGTGGTTGCTGGTATCGGAGGATTCTCCAAGTATCATAAAGTGGTATTTTCCTGTGCCGCCTGGACTGTTTTTGTTTGTTCATTGCCGCTGGCATTCACAACGTTCTAGACTCCGATAACATTAAGGAAACGAAGGGCGCGTAATTGGCTCTCTGGGGCCGTGGACGCCTCAGTTCAGCTTTCAGGTACGTTGCGGTGGTGAGAGAGAGATGGGGGCTGCATGCATTAACTGGCGCTGACAGCGTTGTGGCAGGCGCGCGTCACTGCAGCAATAGGCCGCAGCGTTCAGTGGGGGACCAACCTCTCGCGATCAGCCATTAATTGAACAGGCACCTCCCAGGGTGGCAGGGTGGGATGCCCTTTCTCCAATTTCTGTTTGAAAACGATGAATATTAGCGAGCGCCTCCTGAGGCGCCCACTTCTGTTACAAATGCCATCTCTCATTTCTTCGCTTCTCTGCTGACATAGCGCTAGAAAAAATTGCTGGTTGTTTAGCTCTGGTTAACCCTGGTCGAAAGCTGAAAGCTGCATCTCCCTGGCTACGTGTGAGGTCGAGCGACTGGCGTTTTCCATAGATAGCTACACTGACACACACACAGTAGTAGGAATTTTTTATTTGTTAAACATGTTGCTTTCTTCCCAACGACATTATAGGCGCTCACACAAGACAGTAAATGATAATTGGTGTTATGGGAAATTAAATGGCACAGTATCTGTTTCACATCTCGGCGGACACCTGAACCGCGCCGTAAAGGAAGGGATAAAGGAGAGAGTGAAAGAAGAAAGGAAGAGGCACTGCAGTGGAGGGCTCCGGAATAATTTCGACCATCTCTGTGACTAGCGTCATTTCCTTTCCTTAAAATCAATTGTCCTTTCATTTTCCTTTGATCCCTTGCGGGCGCAGTTCGAATGTCCACTGAGATATGTGAGACGGGCGTCATTTCTCATAGTCTCAACTCTACCGACATACAAGGTGAAACTTGAAGGCACACTGACCTTTACCTACATTCAAGGTCAAACTTGCGGCCTTGCTGACGGATCGAAAAGCTGCCGTCGCGAAGCTTTTCGCTTCAAAACGTCTTATTACGGCGCGCATTGCAGTCGCCCTTCAAAGCGAACGTTTCCGGGCTACCCGTAGTAGCTGTGGCTGTGAATTTCAAGCGTACGAGCGCTGTTCTGTTTGGCATTCCAATTAACCTGCTTAAATAAAGTATGACAAACAGGCTGTCGCAACACAAAAATTTGGAGGACTCTTAAGCTTCGTCTTCTAGTGAGACGCGACAGCTTGTTGCAGCGCTGCCAAGGAGTCCACGGAACGCCAACGTCCGTTAGGTGCAACGCGTGGCCCGTTGGACGTTTAAAGAAAGGACGCCTGTCTCATCTCGGTGGACACCCGGACAGGGCCGCAAGGGAAGGAAATTGAAATGAGATTTGGTTTTAAGGAAATGAAATGATGCCTGTCTCACATTTCTCGTTGGACACCGTACCGCGCCGTAAGGGAAGGAAAATCCCTTCCCTTACGGCGCGGCTCAGGTGTCCACCGAGATGCGCCATTTTTCACTCACGACCAAAGACGCTGTCGATACCGGGTTTTCTGCGACGCGAGCTCCTTAACGCTATCGCGTTGAAAAGAAGCGTTGGAGGACTCCTATGCTGCGCTTATGAGTTGACGCGATAGCGTGCGTCGTTTGGGGCGTCATCTTATGCTGCTAACGCGGCGCTTTCGAAATTTTTTGACAAGATTATTTTATTAGGACGACGATATACACCGATACTTAGCATCTGTAAATATTGACTTTCCTTTCTGATCTGGTTTCAATTAATCTATTCCGCACTCTAAATTTTGTTAATTACCATCATCAAGCGTTGGCTTTTCAGAATATTCAGAGCATTTTGACAACACCCCCCTTGAACCCCCCTTGTTTCTATATTTTCATTTCTTTATTTCTTAACTTGTCAATTACAACGATTTCATTATTTATCGCCTATCACACACCAATCAATCATCAATCACTAGAACCACAAACTACCATGATATGGTTTTTTTACGGAGCCCCCGATTATTTCCGACACGCAGTGCCGACCACTACTACGCCGACAGCTTTTCGACCGAAACGAGCTGTGTACGCTATCGTGTAAAAGAATTTTAAGATTCTGCTTCGTTATGCAACGCGGTACAGAATGGTTGTTTCGACGCAGCGTTCGTTAGACTTACGCTAAGAATGTTTACACCCTTAAGGTGTGACGCTCTTATCCCACGGCTAAAAACCTTTGAGCGTGTTCACCTACTCCTTACGAGTGTTCGTGAACACCCTTGTGGCGTTGGCATCACGGACACCGTAAGGGTGTTTATGAATACACTAAAGGATGCTAGCCCTAGGACACTCTGTAAGAAATTGTGTTTCGCGTTCGAATTCTCAAAGCACGGCTGCTCGAGCCCCAAACCTACCATGAAATGATCCCCAACAAGTAAAGGCTTTGAAGCTAAAGGCTTCCGCGAAGGACGCCAGGACCCCCAAGGTCTCGTCCGCGAATCTTTAACCCCGCGTGAGAAACACGCGCATTATAATTGGGATTTACAAAAAAAAAAACGAAATCGCCAGATCAGTAATCGGAAAAGCGCGTGAGGAAATATGCTAGCGATCGTCATTCGCGTTACCATGAACGTGCAATAACCTTATATTTCTTGTAAACGAACACTGTTGAATTCGCGGTTTGTTTGAAATTTTTTCTCGGGACCACAGCGAATATGAGATGGGTTGGAAGTCACGAAAACAAGTTCCCTCCATTCATGACCTCCTTGCTCACATTTTTTTTTCTGTATTGTTAGGTTGGAACCAGCTTCCTACTGTTGTTAAACGTTGGGCACCGGAATTTTTGTTAGCCGATACTATATGACGCGTGTTATTTGGGTGTTGTTTTCCTTATTTCTGCTCATATTTCTGCTCATATTAAGTTTTCTGATATTTCAAAGAATCCTGCTGCTGATCTTTTTTATTTCATCTGAGTTCTCCGAACTACCGATAGGAGTCCCGACGCAGCATTCGTGGTCTGGAGTTCTTCCTGTACATTTATTGATGCACAGTTTATATCACAATAAGTCTTCTGAGAACGTAGTGTTTTGCGCACGCGCGAACAAAATTGTGACTTACTAAATTTCCAAGATTCTCCGTGTACGCATTGTTCTAGCTATTGCCTCGCAAGCGCGATATGAAAATTGCACGTTCTAAAGTTTTGTACTATAAACAGCGCAGCATAGCGTACCATACCGTAAAAAACTATACCGTTTTGGACATGACGTCCTGCTGAAGCTTGATAAATTAAGCTAATGTAGGTCAGCTATTTTTATGGTAAGCTATTTTTCTAACAGCGTTCACAGGTAACGCTCTTAACAGTGTAGACAGAATGCCGAACACAAAATGCAGTGTTCTACGAAAGTCGCTCTTCGTTAACTTCTTGCGAATTTTGTGACGCATCCCAAAATTGGATAAAATCCCTGCCGCAGGATGACTTTAGCCACCTGTCGCTTTGGGCGAAGACATTACGCAGGGGCGCGGATGCAAAGAAATTCATTGAAATTGCTTCTGTAAAACTCTCATAGCTCGCACTAGAATGAAAAGATGAGGTGAGCGAGGTGTGAGTTAGTACGCGCTGCTTTTTTTGTGTGTGTTGCGCGCGCGCATTTTACGGAATTAGCCCAAGTTTGTTACTTCCAGTGTACATTGAGGAGCGCAGAGACAAGGTTCACTCAAACAAAAAGTGAGTTCAATCAGACGTGGGTAGCAATAATTAAGCTTGCTTATGCACTTGTCTGTACGACTTAATGCAAAACCATCTTCCTGTCCTTTCAGAGCATGCACTTTCCTTTGGATGTGGTACTAATTTGCCGGCCCTGCAGCTGCCGTACCAATGGTGCCCAGCGGCGCCCATGGCTGAAATGCAAGGGTGAGTTCGCAGCTATGTCCTCACAGTACAACTCAGGCTAGTTCACTAAAACTTGCCGCTAATCTAGCAGCACATCGGCGCCATATACATATGGTCATTCGTACGCAGTCATTTGATCCAAGCCAAGGTGGAGGGGTTCAATACCGGCCTTGGTGGCTGCATTTCGATGGGGAAGAAATGCAAAAACGCCCATGTCCCCTGCTATATGTCGGTGCGCATTAAAGAAGACCAGATGGGGGTCGAAATTATTAGAGTCACCATTGCCCGCATGCAATTTGATGGCCTTGAATCTCGCCTAACACATGACACGCAAATAGATATTATGCAATTCCACGATGATGTTGTTGCTAGTAACATTGTATCTCCCTTTACGAGACTTACCTAAAGTCAGAGCCCCGGTGTGGAATTTTGATAGCATTGTTTCCCATTGCCTCAAGGAAGGCTTCAGCATTGCAGCTGGCATGGAACGACCGCTTCGTGCATTTCCTTATGAAAAACTCAACCATATTTGCTGTTAAATATTTTACTGATGGTTTTGGTGCTTACTCCTGCAATATGTCAGCGTGCGAGGGGGATCTCATTTATTGCAATTTTACCGCAAATGTATCTCACGTGAAGGTCGTTTTGAACGTTACTGTTAAAAGGAGGACAAGATGCAAATTTCTTAGTCTAGCTAAGCTAATGATGCATGCTTGCGACTTCAAGAGGCTGGCTGAAAGAGCTATACACTCTAACCTGTTCTGGTGAACAGCTGGTAGCACGAATTGCTAGGCAGCTAGAATCATAAACTTTTACTCTTCACAACCATTGAGAGTTAATGCAGTAACTTGTCCATGACCCCTGGGGTTGCTTCGGAGTTATACCGAGGCTAAAGTGATACACACAACACATAATCTGCCCAGCTGAGTTGGGCGTTAATTGTAGATTCGCAGCCAATACTTTCCGAAATGCTAACATCAATTTTGTGCTTCATTTACTCTATTTTCCAAAAAACATCATCCGAAATATGCGCTGATATAGCCTGTTCACAAGTAAACAAGCAATTATTAGTCAAGTGCAAGCGTCGGTCTCCCGTGTCAGTTTGTCATATCGGGCTGGAATTGTTTCCAGAGAAGTGTGCGGTCTTAGCAGGTCGTACCTGGAAGCGCAGTGGGTTTCTTGGAAAGTCTGCATTCATTTTACTTGAATTACAGGTGTGAAATTATCAGGCTGAAACGATCCATAACAGCGAGAGTTGCGTCTTAATATGTTGCTTCTTACCCAGGGTGATGAAGCTATTATCCAAGCCGAAAGGTCACTTCACAAGAAGCTTAATTGCCATGACCTTTGGGAGGTTGATCAGATTACATCACCACGACCTCGGTTGCTCCAGCACTACCAAAATTCCACCAGTCCTGCCAAATTAAAAAAACATCTAAGCCGGACTGCTGTCAACTCATACAGGCATACAGGCATATGCAGAACGACATCACGTATCCAGGCCCAAATACACTTCTTCCAGAAAGCACTGCAAAAGCATTGAAAGAACACTTCTTGCAAAAGGCATTCCAAAACCAATAAAATGTTACTTCGTTCACTACTGTAACTGATTGGCGGAGTTATACATGGGGCCCATTGTTGCCAACTGCTTTTTATTTGCTTCTTTGTTTCCAACTTCAGCCAACTGTTCGCACAGTAGAGAAACCATCGATCATAGTGATAAGAAAAATAGCGCTCAACTTCGGGCTGTTGCTAGATGCAGCTGTTTTTATTTTCGTGCATTTACGCGTGCCCTCCTGAATGTATATTTCTGGATGTATATTTTTGAATGGGGGTTTAACGTCCCAAAACGACTCGGTCCATGAGGGACGCCGTAGTGGAGGGCTCTGGAAATTTCGACCACCTGCGGTTCTTTGACGTGCATTGACATCGCACAGTGAACTGGGCTCTAGAATTTCGCCTCCATCGAAATTCGACCACCGCGGCCGGGAGCGACCCCCGTTGTTCTGGTCAGCAGCCAAACGCCATGACCACTGAGCCACCGAGGCGACTAACACCCCCCCCCCCCCCCCCCCAAATTATTAGCTCGAGTGAAGTGATTGCGGCTGTGCACTGTTCATTGCTGCAAGAATGTGCCGCTTGTTCGAGCACCGCTTTCCTACAGGGGCTCCCGAATGCTAATTCTCGTGCAGGTGTCCGACCTCGCAGCTAGCTGTCACGTAAAATACTCGCGTCGCGACTGCGCGTCGGCACTTCGGGTAAGCGAACCCTTGCGTGAGATAAGTTCATGGTTAATGCAGCCTCGCATGTAAATTATCTTGCCTAATTGGGTAATCAGCTCAAGTTGCGTCAAAAATAGTTGTTTGCTATACGACCTGTTCTGTTGCGCGATACAAGGACGGTGAAATTCCTGTTCGGCCTTTTTAGCTGAAATATGTACTGTTGCAATATTAATTCAAAATAATACGAGCATATTTGCCTATATGGCCTCTCACAAGTTCCTTCTGATATTACACCAATGAAAGTTGAATAACAATGAAAAAAAGGCGCTTAAAAGAGGTGAATTACTGAAAAGCGCTTCAGGATTTGTATACGTATATACACTTCATTTTCGACGATAACAGCAACTGCGAAACCGAAAAATGCCTGTTTATATGAAGGGTATATATGTGTGTATATATATTAGGTACACACTGCGAAAGCGAAAGATACCTTGCTCATGACAACATAGACGATGTGACTTATTTGTCATTGTGACTACCGGTCATGGCCATTTCGTGTCCCCCTCCAGGCAGCTTCCACGGCATCGCGTCAGGCTCATCTGTTCTGTCCGGAACACGCCAGGTACGTGAATTACTCCATGATGCTTCTTGGTTATAGCAGTGCCATTCCTACCGGGATGTCTATTACGTTCGAGAATTTTGGCACAGCGTGTGCTCTCACCGCGTAACACGTCGTCATCAGCCACCCTTGCGCAATGGGCCGACCGGCCGTGTGCACTCCATCTGAGGAAGCACCTGCAGGCTCGGAACCAGGAGCTTAACGTCGACGGCCGCTGTGAGCGGTGGCAGCATGCGCTGTGCTAAAGCTCTCAGTTGTATGCGTATTCTCTTTTGTCCTGAAGCAGCAAGGACCAGGCCGACCCAGAGCCTCGGGATCCTGCGCCAACATCTGCGTCACCGCTGCATTCGTCGTGTGGGTGTCTGCGACGCCCGCAACGCCAGCATGCCCCTTCTCCCAGCAGCGTAGAGGACGGGGCGAGAGGAAGACGAGATCGTGGAGGTGAGGGAGAGTGCTAATATAACAGGTCTTGCAATTTACCTTCGCATTCCATCGGAATCACTAGTTCTTGACCAGGCATACAAACCGGCCAGCAAACAGACCACTACTGATTGGTGTGTGGCTACATGTGGTCGTAAAAGCGGAAAATGCCTTTCTGTAACCTTGAGGCTGCCAGGTTGTCAGCAGCACTTGCGCATTTAGCTTTTCCAGGGTGCAGATGTAGCATGTCCTTTACAAAGCGATGCATGTTTCTGTGTTGATAGCGCTTTGTAAAAATTTCCACGACCTGCCCTATTGAAAAAAGTTGAATGAAGCAATAACCTCATGCAGGCTTCGTCTTGCAAACTTCATAATTCTTGTTATATTGTTGACATTCGTATAACAGATGTAAATGACATACAGTAATATATTTCAAAAATGAACGAAATTTGTATGGTAATTGTATCACATTTTTATGAGAAAACATATGAGGTCGTTGCGTCATGCAGCTTTCTGGGTACTACTGTCTAGTGGTTTATTAGTCTTAGCTAGTTCCCACTGCCTTCTGCAAATTATATTTGCAGCCTGATTATTTACCTCTGGCAACTCACAAACAAAATGCTTGCTCTTGTTTGGAAGTTTCTCGAGAACTTCCTTTCGCAAATGACGGCCTGGGGGGCGAGTTGCTGCACTATGAAATAAACGGCGGCACAACAAGGACACTATATTCGAAATTTTTACGAATGGTGGCGCCGTGTGGCGGCGCCCACGAGAACCCGCACCGGATGAGGGCATATCGCGACGACTACGAAGAGCGGTCGAGCTTTAGTTACTTCGTTCGCGTCCGTTGTAGCTTTCGTTTCTAACATGTTCTGTTTGCACGCGGCAAACTTGCGGACGAAATGGGCGTTTGTGAGGTTCACAAGCGTGATGGGAATGAACAGGTAGCATGGCGGCGGCCGCAATTCTGCGTCTCCTGCATTTCATGTGGTGCTCTGTAGAGCGATATGAGTTGATTGCACACGATTGTTTCAGGCGAACGGCTGAAGCGGGAAGCAATGATAAATTGCAGATTAGCAGGCCAGTAAGAAAGCCAGTGAAGGAATGCTGTGAGCACTCTCCTCCGCTTGAGTGTGTACAGCATGCATGCGATCATTTTGAAGTTTACCCCGTGTTCTACGATGTTGGGGGATGGACGCATGGTACTACTCTTGCCTTTTTTAGCTAATTGATAGCTTCATTAGGACTGCTTTTTTCGCCGAGCGCAACATTTGCTACTTCCTTGAGCGTAGCTTTCGCACCGCAGTGGCTTAGAGACTTTCAGAAGATACTTCGGGCAAAGGTCGTTCTGCCTTTGAGCCGGTCGGGTGGGATACTTGCATGCGTCCAGTCTTGGCGGCTCCTGCCATGGTTCATGGGCGGCCCCGCCTTCTGCCGAGAGAGGACTCTATGCTTAATGCTCAATGTTGGTTATGCTTAAGGTGCAGAGAATTGAAAGGTGTAACGTTAAGATACCGTAAATGGGCAGAGTGGGTCAGGTGAAAGACGCGGGTTAATCACATTTTAGTCGAGATCAACAGAAGGAAATTGCCTTGGGCCGGGCATGTAATGCGAAGGCAACACAACCACTGGTCCTTAATGGCAACGGAGTGGATTGCAACAGAAGGCAAGCGTAGCAGGGGCAGAGGAAAGTTAGGTGGATGGATGAGTTTAGGAAGTCTGCGGACATAGAGTGGGCGCAGCTGGGGAAGGGCAGGGTTTTGAGCCTTCGCTATGCAGTGGGTGTAGTCAGGCTCATGATGATGATGATTATCTTTTTTTTGCGTGTAAAACTGCAGGCGGGCTGCTGCTGTGTCCTGTCAGGCTCACACATTCCTCGCCGCAGAAGCGCGGGGCTCCTGCTATAAAAGTAGGGAGCCCCGCTGAACGCCGGGAATGCCTTCGTCGCGTGGGTGTCAGCCACGACGCCGACGAGCCCACCTGCGTCGGCCTGGCAGCTTGGCTCGGGCGGCAAAAAAGTCATTCGCCAGTGAGTAGGATCGCCGTGTCAGTCTGTAGACAGTCTATAGACTACCTAAAGATATTTTTGTAAGGGAGATTCCTTCGCCTCTTTTCTCTCTGCCATCTTCAAGCTCACGCAACCCTGTTTCTCGCTCTTATCTTCACACTAACTCTTCTTAACTCGGCTGCGGCTGTCGCGACGCCCTGCGCCCACAGGCTACAGCTGGCGCGACGCTCCTCCGAGGTTACCCGAGCTTCCTCTCAATGGCTGCAGCTGGCGTGACGCGCCTCCGAATTTCCCCGAGTTATTCCGAGGCTTCATCCGCAGACAGGACGACTGTTTCGCTAGCGACGAACCGAGTGGTAGCGCACTAATACATTTCACGAGAGTTTGTTCACGCGATATCGCGTTCATTTCACGCGAGATCTCGTTCCGCCCTGGACTGCTGCCAGAAGATGCCTTGGTTGAGTTTTTTGCGTGTTAGCACGTTTTTGAAAACAAGCAAACGTTTTCAACAAACTCTGACGTTTTAAAAATACTCCGAGGTCTTCAACAAAACCGCTGACTAATACAACAACACTGTGTATGGCTCATGATGGCCCTAGGTACTTATGTGGCGACCAATCTGACAAAATTTCTTTGCGTTCATTTGCTATTGAACACGAAAGAAATGCCGATACGAAGGTTAAAAGCCAATTGAAACCGCTCCAGAAAGGCAATATTGCCACCGATTGCGTTCCCGACTGGTGCCCGGATGCCGCCTCTTATCACTGCTCTTCTTGAGGAAGCTGCCATAGAAGACCGTGTATAACATTTCCTTTCGAAAGATTCTCGGATTCTGCCAGAGGATAGTGAGCGCTTACGTTTCGCTTAACCCAAGAGTGATTTCAATCAAACGTAAGAAACCTGCTGTCCATCGTATATGCTCTGGTCTGTGACACAGCCGACAGATTATTGTCTTTGCAGAGCAACCAGCCATCTTCGGACGTGCTACTTCATTGCCGGCCAGTTTGCGGTTGGGGACGTGGTATCCGACGGTGCCTTCTGCTGAAATGCATGGGTGAGTTTCCAACTGTTCTAGCACTGAAGTCGTGAGGGCAATTGCTCTTCAAGAATTTATTTACGAAGTTTTTTTTTTTATCAGGCCATCCAGCGCCGGCAGCCAGCTGTCCACGGGTACGTATAAAACTTTTTTAATACAGCGTGCAACGCCAAAATCAGCGTACAACCGCGCGTACGTTTTCGTCTGTAGGGCCTGTACACTTTTCTTTGTAAGTTTTCTTGGTTTGTAGAGTGATCGACCAAGCCTCAGAGATCAGTGGTGAAAATGGTTTGGCGTAATCACCGTTTGCCTTTGGAAACAACCTCGACCGACAAACACCCGTGTTCTCTCCTTACGTAGCTTATATAAACAGCTTCGCCTTGATATCTGCTAAAGCATCTGTGTAATTCTCTGGTACGCGGTAATTTGTCGTTACAGACAGGCCTCAAGTAGCCCTCAGTGCCGCATAAAAGTGCTATGCTAGAGGCTCCAGAAAGGTTATTCATAGAGGCTCCAAAAATCTCATTTATAGAGGCTCCAGAAAGGTTATTTATAGAGGCTCCAGTAAGGTTATTCATACATGCTCCAGAAAGGTTATTCATAGAGGCTCCAGAAAGGTTATCCATAGAGGCTCCAGTAAGGTTACTCATACATGCTCCAGAAAGGTTATTCATAGAGGCTCCAGTAAGGTTATACATACATGCTCCAGTAAGGTTATTCATACATGCTCCATAAAGGTTATTCATGAGGCTCCAGAAAGGTTATTCATACATGCTCCAGAAAGGTTATTCACAGAGGCTCCAGTGAGGTTATTCGTACAGGCTCCAGAAAGGTTATTCATAGAGGCTCCAGTAAGGTTATTCATACATGCACCAGAAATCTTATTCATAGAGGCTCCAGAAATCTCATTTATAGAGGCTCCAGAAAGGTTATTCATACATGATCCAGAAATATTATTCATAGAGGCTCCAGAAATCTCATTCATAGAGGCTGTAGAAAGGCTATTCATAGAGGCTCCAGATAGGTTACTCTTCTGCAGGTGATGTGTCGCTCCAGCCGATCGTGTGGAACACTTGCGTCGCGTGCGTGCGCACCTGCCATTTCGTCCCACGGCAGAGACGAGCCAGTGCGCTCCTGAGGTAAGCGGAAATTGATGTGAGAGATTTGTCGGCTTTACCGGACTCTGTCGTGCATGTGCAAGATGTGCGAAAAGCAGTAATCAAAGACGACCCACGAAGCAGCGACGGGCAGAATGCACAACAAATAATGCTTTTTTTATCGCAAAATCTCCTGACGCTGGCAAATCGTTGCGCGGGACGGTGATGATCATTTTCGGAAACCTGTAAGTCGTCTTCTCTGCAAGGCATGTTTTCCAACCAAAAGGTATCAAACCCAGACGACACACACACATTCTTCGAACCAATGATAGCTCCGGATGTTTGTAGTAGTAGTGGTTAATTTTGTTTTAATGTGAAGGAAAAGAATGTTGGCGGCCGCGGCAGTTGCTGTCTAATATATTAAGCACCCAAGCTGCAGCCGGTGGAGGTGACCGGGAAAGGAAAGCGAGAATTATAGAGTGGAGCCACATCAAGAAAGGACAGGGGAGAGCTTTGCAAAGTACAAAAATTAATGAAGTTCGCACGGCTCCCGAACTCTGCCTGCAGCAGAGTTTAGGCAGGAAAAGGAGAGAGAGACTGTCCTTTGTCACAGTGCTGTGGGGTGCTCCTTGTTCTGGCCAGGAGCGCGGCGGGGGTGGGGGGGATAGTGATGGGTGGAATTAGCAGGGACGGTCACTCGCCTCGTCCCCACAGCGGAGGTGGGAGAAATGGCACGAAGCTGATCCCGGTGAGATGAAAAACCTTCAGCGGGATGAACACTTAGGCTCCGCCTTAAGGGAATCACGCGATAGCATAGTGAATTAGGTTTTCCTATTCAGAGTAGTTTGGCATCTTTGAAGGCATTTTTCATTATTTGAATTGTGTTAATTCATCAATTGCGCGCTATAAATTTTCTTAATTAGCATTCTGACACGTTTGAACCAATTCTTTCAATTTTTTCATTTAATTAATTGTAATTATTCTATTAGCTCGTCATCACTTATCACACACCAATCTATCATCAATCACTGAAACCACAAATTTGGAAAAAAATTTCCATGGTACGATTTTTTTTACGCAGCCCCAATTATTTCCGTCACGCGGTGCCTATTACCACACCGACGGCTTTTCGACCGAACGACCTGTATACGCTATCCCGTAAAATCTTTATGGAGAACTTAAGCTCCGCCTTAAGAGTATGACGTGATGACGTTTATAGGCCCCTTCAGCGGCCTGGAGTCCTCTTTGCATATCACTTCGCAAACAAGGATGCTGTTCTTTCTCAGCCATGACATAACCCACACAGTAGAATAAAATTCGATAGCATTATAGATATATATCCATCACTGGCTGACCTCAATGTGTTGGCAGCATTCCCGATAACATCCACACTAAAATTATGAGCAACCGTTCGTCGCACAGCGTTCCGGGGGGGTGTCATAGTATTTCTGTTCGCATATAGCTTGCATGTTTTAATCAAATTGAATGCAAGCTCGCACCAGGGGTTCGAACCGATGACGAATGCACCTCCAATTGTATGCCTTCAACAAACTTTAACTCTTTCCTTAAGACGCGATTGAGGTGTCCACCAGGATGTTTATGTAAGACAGTTACTGCGCCAGTTTCTTCCGTAAGAAACCAATTTTCATATTCAAATTGTGATGCAACCGCTAGTCCTACACCCTTGCGGGTGGTGTCATACGATTTATAGTTCCATATAGCGTCCGTTTCTTAGGCTGGAGAACAGCTCCCGGTAGGTGTTCTAACAGTGTGTGGACCTTGGTGGATTCAGTGTTTGTGGAATCAGTGTTTGGAAGCGTGTCTTCATTTCTGAGTGTGCAACCTGCGTCGAGGTCTAAAGCTCGCGATAGCACACTGATGCTTTCGTATTCACAGCCCGTAAGCAGCCTATGGTCTCTCAGGAATTGCTGTGAAAAACGCTACATTTCAAATTAATTCTATCCTTAAAGCTATTCCGAAAACAAGGAACAGCTTTGCCTATCTTATGACACATCGTCATCATCATCACCATCAACATGACTACACTCACTGCAGGGCAAATGCCTCTTCCACATCTCACCAAGTAACCCTGTCCTGTTAAGCCGCAGCCACCATATCCCCGCAAACTTCTTAATCTCATCCGCCCACCTAACCTTCTGCCGCCCCCTGCTACGCTTGTCTTGGAATCTAATCCGTTACCCTTAAGGACCGGCGGTTATCTTGCGTTCGCATTACACGCTCGGCCCAAGCCCATTTCTTCCTCTTGATTTCAACTAGGATGTCATTACCCGCGTTTGTTCCCTCACCTACTTCGCTCGCATACTTCTAACAATTAGGTATATTTGTATCTATGTCTGAAGAGTACACTGCTCTGCAAGATGAGCTGAAATATAACACGAGTTAACAAAGATTTGTTTATTATTACCCTCATGACCAACGGAAGCGTGCACCTTGCAACGTGATACAAAATGAAATATTTAATTGCGATTAGACTTCTCGCGAACATGGAACAAACCTACTCTTCGTAACAGACTTGAAGAGGTGCGGTTTATTTAAAAGCAGGCATCTGTCATACAGCTGTGTACTCGGCTACATCTATAGGGTCGGTATTTTTATTCACCCGTAATAATCGTGCCTTCCGGCTGATTTAATGAAAAGGCATGCTCTTCACCTTCGTAGCCAACTTGCCCTGCTACTGCGGAGAGAAAGCCACTGACACGGAAATCCTGGCCACACTCCCAAAGCGTTCGGCCCACTCAGTGCAGGTTAGTACAGTTCAGTGCGCTTGATACATCTGTCATGCCCTCCCTCCTCCCATACCTGCATGTAACACCCGTGAATGTAACAATTTGGCAAAACTTTGTAAAGACTCCGCGCCGGGGCCTTCTAAAACGCCCCACGTTTAAAACTCACATTGCTGTCGAAAGTGGTGCATTTTAATTGAACTCAAGTCATAAAGTTTCCCCGAAAACAAGGAAAAGCTTTGCTTATTTTTTGACGGGGGAAAGAGCAGTATGTGGCCAGACTGCGACTCTAATTGAAAGCAAACCTCCTGCTACCTGTTGTTACCCGTTGTGGGACACACCGCGTCGTCATAAATATGCACAGCTGATCATCATAAAAGAACCGTACCTGTAAATTTGCATATTGGACGCAGTGGCAGCTGCTATTAGCGCTGCCCTACTGAAAAACAGAAACTTAAATTTTCTGTGGTCATAGACTTTCCTGTACTATTTTAGGCCAAGACTATGGCAGAACTTTTCGTAATGACAGTACTTTCTGTAGTATTGAGCAGTCTCCTGTCACAACGACAGAGCCGGTTCTGTCTCATCAACACGCAACTTCGCAATGCTACAGAAAAATCTGTCTTAAAAACAGGCGACAAAAATTTGTTGTATTTTGGAACCAGCACTGTTGTATTTCTAGTAGTTAAATCCTCAGGGGTTCGATGCAGATAAGAAACGTAGGAGCAAGCGAAAATGCGACTCACATCCCCGGATTGAAAAAGAAGCACAGGATAAAACTGGCAATGAGGCACAGCTGTTGATGGGCTTGAAGCCATGGAGCACTGATCGCGAGGTACCACGGAGTTTGTAATCAACGCACTCGTGCCGATCTGCTGTCAGAGCAACATTGCACAGATATGTGCGCAAATATTCAGCCTGCATACACGTGGTGCATACATGCGCATAATGGCATCTGAAGTGCTTAATAAATCAGGCAATGTAGAAATCAAGAGAAACTAAGTTCCAAGATGCAAACAAGGAACTGCGCAAACGAGTCCATGTCTCGTTTGAGCAGTTATTTATTCGCATCTATAATGGACCAACTGGCCTGACAAGTTCTACTTAACTACGTTCGACGATAGGCTATGAACAATAAGATGCAGCTACGGTCCCTACTCCACCCCATAACTAACTTACAGCGCTAGCAAATGCGGAGACCACCTCAGCCGAAGTCAAAGAAGCGCGTTAATCGTGTTATTGTTGTTGATCATTTGATATATAAGAAGTGTGGGACTGAAGTGACGCGTAGATTCGTATTCGTGGCATTTCTCAACGTCATCATACCAAAGAAAACGAAGGTAGGGCATTTATATTTTTCATGTGTATCCAACGAGGATGAATGTTCTAAATTGTTTTTCAATATTACATAGAGCGAAAGCTGGTGCCACCTTCTATGCGAGTTTCTTAAAAGCATTTTTTTTTACTCTGCACCACTCAGCAACTTTTGCTTCCGTCGAAGGAGGCGCAGCCCCAGCGTCCTGTGCCACGCAGTTGGCGCCATAATATTCATATGCGTGCTCACGCAAGGTTTTCCGGATATTAGATCAACGCTAATGGCGAACATAAGATCGGGCGCCCGGTAAGGGCTAATATCTTTACAGCGCAAGGGCGGGTATTAGGCATAGTGAACTGCGTGTGGCCTACAGATGCTGCCGTCAACTCTTCCGCGTGCACTGAATAGCTTTAGAGTTCCATGTCATGTTTAGTTGAAGTAAGGTCGTTTTTCTTTGTGTGTTTTCATCCTGGTCTTTTATTTCTCACCGCACGTCGTTTGTTGTATTTCTGCTTATGTGTTGTGAAAAAAAAACGAACATATATAATGCGAGACAAGAGTAACTCACGAACAAGTTTCCTTTACCACGACAACGGAGATATTGACTTCCACTTTTCGGGAACTAACCGCCATTTCGTACGTCTGAATGCAGGCAACAGCCCTGTCTACCGTCAGGCTCATCAAGCAACAACCACGCCCCACGGAGGTAAGTGAATAAACCCAGCAATCGGAAGAACTCCTCGCCTTCAGGGCGGCATTTTCTTTCACCTCATTCAGGACGTATGTCGAACATTCTTCGACAAAAATTTTTCCTATCGGACAATTTTAAGGCACTGTTAAGGAAGTATTGAAGGTATTGGTCCATTCTTCCTGTGCATAGCAAAATATTTCCATCAGACACATCTAGCATTTAAGACTGCGTAGAAAACCAATGGGCAACGCTTTTGATGAAAGCAAAAACCTTAATAGCAAAAACAATGCGAGCCTGTCGACGAGAGATCTGCAGATATATTGTTATAGTGAACAAAGGAGTAACCCGGACTAGTTGGTACATTCTTTGCATGGAAATCTTGCAATATATGAAAAAATTGCGTTCGTAAACACATTCCTGTTCAAAGTAATGCTTTGTTTCGGAATTCTCAGGTATGATACGCGTTCTTTTGTTTGTGCTGAAGGAGCGACCACCGCGACGGAAAGGAGGAGGATACCGCTGCGAAAGGTGCAGCCACGGCCACCACAGCGCCGAAGTGCCTTCATCACGTGGGTGTCATGGAAGGCGCCGACGCCTGCATCTACCACAGGCCGCCCGTCCACCGAGGATAAAGACGGGGAGAGCAGCGGCTGTCACGGGTGAGAGAACCTGCCTCCAGGGTGGCACACGCATTTGGCCACCGTATTGTTTCAGCCGTTTTAATCCGAAAGCATTACAAGGCTGCATCCCGTGATTCGTGCCCGCATAACTTGTCCTCGGGGTTACGTCGTACTGTGAACATAAATGTGCGAAAGTTAGATTGTTTTAGACAGTACGTGATGAGATCTTCCTGGGGGGAAAATATGGTGGATGAGATGTAACTATTTATTTAATTAAACATTAGAATTGCACTCAGACGTCACAATAGTCACGAACGTTGACATAACATCCGGACATCACAACAGCCACGGACGTCACCCGATGACGTCATGGTACGCGTACTGGCGTCATGGAAATAAGAATTAAGAAGAAACAAATACTTGCTGCAATAAAATAAATAATAACGTGAAAAGTCAATGGAATGCAGGGAGACAAAGAGAAGGATCGGTTTTCGCATTTGGACTAAAGGGCAAGCCTGTTATTTTTGAAACCGTCATTAAGAATGAAAAAAAAAGTCCCGCACAACTACTACTGATAGGTCCAAACAGGCAATGTGTATTTTTATTGTGCTAAACACTCATGTGGTATTAGCTTAACGAGTAAATTCTCTTGGGAACCGACAGCGTTTGTCTTCCTTCAACTATTGTTCTTCCAAAGACTCCAACAGACGCGCTGATAACATCCTCCACCATCTACCTCAATCTCTTAGAGAACAGCGCTAAAAAAAAAGCAACTACAAAATAAGTGCTTTAATATATAGGAAATGGAATAGTTAGAGTACGATGCATCGTCTTAAGAGGCGTGACTGGTGTCCAAGCATAGGATGTAACTGCAGCTCCAACAGGGTTATCCCCACTTTTTCGCTCGTCGTGACTCCTGGTATACCGTCAGTGTCCCTGTCCCAAGGTTCGGGCCTTCCAGGACTGAACCGTTGCTGGTGCCGCATGGGCCAGTACCGTGCCTTCATGCCTAGAATGCTTGGTTGGTGTTGCAGTGCCCAAATATTACACTTCTATAGCAACGATTTTATGCTCCAGGGGCTTTAACATTCAGCAATTTGGTCGCAGTAGGTAACGTATCTCCATATTTGTGATTCATGAAGGAAGTGCGTTATAGACGCATTGGTTTGAAAAAGCCAGATACTGCGAGCCCCAAATTGGCGAGTGATTCCACTCCGCAGCGACTAACCTTTTCAGCTTGAGAAGATCTCCAGGGGATGTGTGCTTTCGGTGCATTTTCAGCCCGCTTAGGCTCAAGGGTAGACCAAGTTTGGAATCCGTTCCGGCTCTCGGGTTGAAGGGGCGTCTGCTGGCTCGTACGCTGTAATGCAGTTCCTTTTAGAGCCAAAAGCTCCAATCCCATCATGCTGAGCCTGAAGGTCGTCTGGCACTTAGATATTACCTCTATCGGGAGGCGTGCCACATGTGCAAATTCGCGCATGGCAGGTGCCGCGGACCTTCTGCGTCGTCGCCACAGCTGATCGCTTGGCAGTCACGTCCGCCGATGCGCCGACCGCCCGTCTGGACGCTCGCTCTTGCACGTGTGGCACGTGATGCATCACGTGATTTGCTCTCGCTGAAACAATTTGCTCTCGCTGAAGTCTTCAAACAGTAAAGATGAACCAAAGCTGAACAGTGCCTAACAATGCTTAACAGTGCTTTCGCTCTGTATATCCTGGCTTAGGTGAGTTGAGGCAAAGACACTTTTTTTCTTCCAGGAGAGATTTGGTTCTGTTACTGTTCCACTACAGGCTGAAAACTGCGTATTGTTCTAACTACAATTCATTCTAATTAAAGGCTGGAGATAATGAGTAAGGGCATACATGCGCTTGCCTACCACGCACCTTTGCAGAGGTTTCGTTTCTATTTGGACGCGATACCTCGCAACATTTAATTTACCTCCCAACTGGACAAGTGGCATCCTTCCCCTGAGTTTCTAAAGTGGCTCAGTTCGCAGCTGTTCTTGCAGTTGAGTATAAAGGCTGCAGTCGACTGTTGTCACTATTCCTCGGTTGCTCTTCCCAATCAACTTCAAGGTCACGGAGAGATGCTTCGAATGCTTCCATAAAACAGGTCAACATAGGCGAAATCTGAGATCGGGGGTTTTAGTGCTCGCGCACTAAGGACGAAGTTTCTTCATTGTAGCTGCTGTTTTACCGCAAGTTATTAATGTGAAAGCTTTAAATGGGTATGCGGCGTCAGCAAAAAGCGTCTGAAAAACGTGTCCGCAAATTTTCTCCGCACAATCCTGTCGTCCAGTATGAAGAGATGTGAAAATGTTTGTGTTAGTATAGTGCATGAGTACTTCTCGAAATGGGAGAAATTTGGTTGACGAATTGTAATTAAGTTGATTTATGTAATTGCTGCGTGTGAAGTGGGTATTGTTGGAATGTGTCGATAGCGAAACCTTCTTTAAAGATACAAATAAACAAAATAAAACCCAATAATATAAATGAAAAACAAGTTATATAAAAATAGTATAGAGAATAAAATTAAAAACATAACAAAATATAAATAAAAGTAAACACAAAAATAGCATGAAATAAAAGAGAAACATTTCAAACGACGATAAAAATTAATGATAAATGAAGCAAAGAAAGAGAGGAAAGGGCAAGGCTTTTGTATTTTCGCTCTTAAGCAGAGAAGTACAATCATGAATTTTTTGGCTTCTTTGAACTTTGCTTCCTTACAGAGATTTGTAATACTTTTTCCAACGATTCCCTTTGCGCAGTTCAGGTCGGAGCGAGCCGGTCGTGTGAAATAACTGCGTCGCGACTGCCAGAAATCCCGATGCGTGCCATGCCAGAGCTACTGCGCCCCTGGTAAGTCATCTATTTCGCGGACAAATGGTGTCACTTAATCTGTTTTTGGGCACAGTTAGCTTATGTTAAGGACAACGCATGCAGCGAGCTGTGGCAAGAACGATTATACGTGTAACGTGAGAGCATAGCGGGTGAGGGAACAAACGCGGGTTAAGGATATCCTAGTCGAAATCAAGAGGAAAAAATGGGCAGGGCATGTAACCTGAAAGCAAGATCACCGGTATTCCTTAAGCGAAATAGAGTGGATTCCAAGAGAAGGCAACCGTAGCAGGGGGTGGCAGGTTAGGTGGGCGGATGAGATCAAGTTTGCGGCTGTAGGCTGGACCCAGCTGGCAAAAGACAAGGTTAATTATAGAGACATGGGAGAGACCTTTGCCCTGCACTAAGCGTAGTCAGGCTGATGAAGATTACGATGAGTGGAGCTGGAGGCTAAGAGCCGCACATAACCAGATTAGCCTTGTGAAGTGTTTCCAGCGAGCCCCTGTTTTATTCTTGCTAACTGCAATACTTTTGGGGTGTGCAGCAGGGCCGATATTGCTGGTGCTGATGCGTGGAGATGATGTCACTTACCACGTTCGCACTGATGCCTCCAATAAGTTTCAATATGACCTAAGACCGTGCACTTGGTATGCGAGTTTACAGACGCGTTGGTGTTGTCGCTGGCGTACGTTGGCTGCTGAAGAGCAGACATTGCATGCACGGTGCATCCGATTGCAACCCTCGCTTCCCTTGCACTTGCAGCCACCCGCAGCTCGTCTCGAAGCGGCACGATATCCTTCGAGGCAGCTCGAGATGGTGCAGCTTGGCGAGACCACAGGTGCAGTGCCCAGACCGGTTTTCACTCCCTACTAAGCGGGCGCTGAAGTGCGCATGCGCAGTGCGCTCACCCGCCAGGCTTAGCGGAGCTAGCGTGGCCAAGTTGAGTGTCGCACCGTAGAGAAACCACACGGGATTTCCAGTTAGCTCAAGATTTGCGGCCTCAGGTTCAGCAGTCGGGTCTTTTAGAGTTCGCTTACTTTTTTAATTATCACAAAAATCATCGAGCCCAGAATTAAAGGCATATAACACTGCTTGACGGGGCTCTGGACGAAGTAACGAAGCATCAAGGACATAAAACATAACGCCTCTAGCCAACCAGGTAATTGAAACAAATGTCGAGTACCAACAGCTGAAACAAGATAGCGCAACAACACGTTTCAATCAGAGAACAACTTTAAAATCCTGAGATAAGTTGTAGAGGAAAGGCAGTTCATTGATAACAACCGAAACAACATAGAGGTCACCTGCATACCATAGTTCAAATTAGACGAGTTGCATGACCTGCGTGTCTGAGGTTGTGTGCATCATGTTTTATGAATGTTGAATCGAAAAATCATATTTCCTAGTAAACAAGCGCAACAGTACGAAGTGAAATCATGTCTTCTAAAGGATTTATTTTTAATTATGATAATGCGTCTGTAGAAAAAGGGCGCGAGTAAAGTTTTTTTTTTTACAATAAACAATGAGGTGAGATTCTGCTTTATCACATTACACCAGACTAACAAACAATACTAGAGTGCGGATTCTATGAGCGAGCAATAAAGTAATGTTTTAAACAAGGTGGGTAAAATGTTTCTGTGTAGTATTAAGGGCATTCAAGTTTCCTCGCCTTATCACTGCTCTTATCACTTACATACATTTTTGGCACCATCAGTGCCAGGCATGGTCAAAAGTCGGATTCCTGCAGAATTCCTTGTCCTCGTACATTCATGCACGACTCGCAGCCGACAGGTACAGGTGTCCATCCTGCAATAGGCAGGTGGCATACGTTAAGGGAAATCAAGTCGTTGATGTCGTCCTGGCACTCCCCTCTCGCACCTTAAGGACTTTTATGGATTGGAAAACACGGGACTCGTGTGAGTAGTGCAACTAATAGAACCGACATGGGGAAAACAAAGCGACCTGCTCGGAACGCTTGCACGTAAGCGTGAGGACTGAGCCCGCAAGGCTGAATCGGGTGGAACGGAGCCAAAGCGCGCTCTTAGCGATACTCTAAAACAAAAAGGACTAGAGAGTAATCTGTCCTTTAGCGCCCTCCCTACGCTACAGGACAGCTTGCTGCCTTTTTGCTCCCACATAGGCATTATTGTTTTTATAGTGTAGCCGCAAACGCTATGCGTAACGAGATCTCGTTGATGCCAAGATCCAGATCTATGCGCCACCGACATGGAGGCGAAACGAAGTGAGGATTTCGTGCTTCAGCATCTTCAAGAACCGAGAAGTGCCTTACCGCCAGCCCCCCCCCCCCCCTCCCTCCCCCCCCCCCCCCCCCGACACACTACACACGGTTTGTCACTGGTTGCTTCACGTTCTCAGCATAAGCCCTTCACTAGAGTTCATCAGGGATGCTAATAGAATGCAGCGTGCTGCATTTACGCAGCAGACATCTCATATCCGGCAAGGGTATGTTCGGAACGAGATTTCGGCATGCTGTGCCACACCAGTTGCCGCTCTTGTTCTCATAACCACTAAGGGCACACGTCCCAAGAATTGGCAATTTCCGGTCTCATTTCTTGTTGAGACTGTTCCAATTGTTATCTCTTCACGAAGAGTGTTTAGTCGCGTAAGTTGTCTGAGGGCAACGAAAGACGCAGTGGAGAGCTCCAAAAGTTTCGGCCCCTTGAGAGGTGCTACAAATTCTCTACAATCTCTCTGCATCGCCTTTTTTTTCATTTCGCTTTTATTTAAATGCAGTGATGAAAATTGTGAGATCACAGTTAACAGCCAAACTTCCCTACCTCAACGCGATGCGAGTTGACGATGAAGACCTCGCAGGAGGTCGAAATTCATCAAGAGCCCTTCGCAGCCCCCTTGCAGCCAACACGTTAAGCCTCAAGTATTACCACAAAATTAGATCTTTACTTTCCAGTTGGTCTCTCGAGAACCTGAAGGATTACGCGTTCCTCGCTTTTGGAAGGATACTCGGTTTCTTTAGGAGTAATAGTTAATCTCTTCAGAGGTGATGTCAATAATTGTCTTGAAGTGAAAAGCTTCACTACTCTTATCTTAGATAAAGCAGTCGTCTCGTAGGCCGGAGAATGACCTTTAATGACCGTCAGCCCAACCACGTTATGGTTATGGTGTCGAACCCTTGACCTTAAACAATGATATTTAGTTTACATTTGACCTATGACTTTTGACATTGGGTGACATTTGGATTGACCTTTGACTTTAAGAACATTCGATAAGGTGATACGAAGCCTCGTGAAATCCAATGGGTGTGTCGTAAGTCCATGTGATTACACGTCATAGCCACGTGGTCGTTTGGGTGCATATAGAACGGTCGTCGCGAGCGTGTAGCGGAGCTGCCATGGACGAGCCTAAGACACATAGCAAACGTGCTCTCTTTTCGGTGAATTCCATTGTTAGCCAAGTTACGCCATTGCCGATTTGCTTTTTTTTCTTTCCTTTCGCCACGTAAATAACGTTTGTTTATCCGTTCTTACTATCCCTCAGAGCTAATTAACGGGATGTGCTCTACGCCTTCGCAGAAAAGGCGACCGGCGCTTTGGATGTGGCAACTCGTCGGAGGCAGCCAGGAAATCAGCTCCAGGGCTCTCCTGGCCGCAGCTCAGACGCCCCTGCGTAGCCCGGGTACGTTGGAATTAGTCAGCCTCTCTGATACCACCCTATGTATTGCGAGACCACGATGTAAACATATGGGAAAACGCTGTGAGCCACTCGGAGACTGCGAAGTGGTTGGCACCTAGGAAGACGCGGGAATACAGGCCCCCATATGAGGATCGTTCGGCATTGTTCAGAAAGTACTAAGCGCGCGTCACTGGCTGTGGCTCAGCAAATACGGGAGCAGTTTTTACATGCCATTTGTGTAACCCGCGTCGCCATCTATGCCAATTTAACATGGTCATGATATGTACACCACACACGCACACAACCGGAGGCGATGGAAGCGGCAATGGCTATCCACGCCTTGCTTCGGTGGTTTAGACGCCAGTGCCCAAGGACACCGGGCGTCAAGGTATGGCGCAACGGGCGCAAGTCATCTAGTTCATTAAAGGAAAGAAACAGTAAACTTGGCCCATAGCTAAGGATAAAGCTCCAACCAGCGAGAGACAGCTGTTGAACTACCTTGAACTGCCTAACGCACCATCTTGAGTTACCTGGTGAATTCCTGTCTATCCGCCAGTAATGTAAATACGCCTGCACAGGTGCATAAGTAGGTATTGTATGTTCAATGATCCTGTCTGTGGATCTGCCGCCGCGGTGTATCAGTAGATATGGTGCTCGGCGTCTCACCCAAAAGACTATTGTTTGATCCCGGCGGTGGCGGACTTGTGTACTGTGCTGTGCCAGTGCACGTTAAAAACCCCAGGCGGTCGAAATTATCTGGAGCCCTCCACTACGGCATCCTTCGTAGCCTGGATCGCACTGGGGCGTTTAAACTCCATATAACATAAACCATGGCTTTCAACTGGACTGAATGCCTCTCTTATTTACCCTCCTACTTAACTCTGCGCCGCCGTGGTGGCTGAGTAGTTATGGCACTCGGCTGTTGGCCCGAAAGACGCGGGTTCGATCCCGGCCGCGACGGTCGAATTTCGATGGAGGCGAAATTCTAGAGGCCCGTGTACAGTGCGATGTCAGTGCATGTTAAAGAACCCCAGGTGGTCGAAATTTCCGGAGCCGTTCACTACGGCGTCTCTCATAGCCTGAGTCGCTTTGGGACGTTAAACCCTCATAAACCTCAAACCTCAACTGGATTTGTGGTGACCTAAATACGCATTTATGTCAGATTTAGGACAGGAAGGTGTGTGGCAATTCATAGCCGACATGGAATAAGGGCGGGTGTTTTTAGGGATATAGGTATTTTGTGGTTTGTGTCGTTCCAGGTATTGTGGTGTCTATAAAACACAAATATTGCTCATTTATAAACTAGGCCTGTGTCTCGTGACCTTGACTTCTCCAGCCGGACACCAGAACCGTTGAGTCATCTAGGTGGTTCATCAATCACTACTGACCTGTATCAGAATTTTGACTCCAGCATTTCATTGAAAGGGAAGTTCGAAAACGGTGGCGTTTAGATATCCCTTGTAGCATGTTTGAAGGAATAGCCTGCTAGCAGTCGCAATTTTTTCTTTTTAGATTTTGTATCTGGACATCAGAAGGAATGATAAATTGGCCTGCTAGCAGCCGCATTTTTTAATGAGATTTTGTATCTGGACATAGTAGGAAATATCAATTGTAAGTTGGTATAGAGAGTTAGAAGCTCTGAAGAAGCTATTCTTCGTCTTCACTGTTTTCAGTGGTAGAACCTATAAATTTCTGAACTGTCTTTACATGCTTGCATTCCCCTTAAGACCCACAAGCTGGCGTGTTGAGCGCGGCATCTTTGGCATCATTGTGTTCACGCGATGCTGGCGCCTATTTTACCGTATTTTCCCGAATATAGCGTGCGTATTGTGGCACAGTATATCTCTGGTTCCTCAGTTTTCCCCTCTCTAGAATTGAGTTCCCAAAAAATTGTTCTCACGAATTTTGTTAGAAAAAAATCTACCCTAAATATGAGATCATAATATGAGAATATGTGGATCGACGTAGAGAGAGCTTGGCTAATCATTGTACAACCGGGCATTGTTATTCGTGTGAAACGAGGGTTTGTCATTTTTATTTGGCATTAAAAAAACACTTCAGCTCTCATGCACAGAAAAACAAACGAAGTTCTTGCTTGTGGTGTCCTCGAGGGGGCATTTGATAATTTCGTGGACAAAATCCCACCTGCTGCTTTCTTGAAGCCTGAATTTCTAACTGCGTCATGGTGTAGGCTGACGTAACATTCTCCATGCGCAGGCCGGCAGGGTTCCAAGGACACCGGGTCGCATGACATGCCTGCGTCACGAGTGAAGCTGTGTGGTGGAAAAGACGCCACTTGCACGCCGCAGCCTTGCGTCCACTATGCCGTAAGTTGTCACTGTCAAGTGGCGTGGCATGTCGCTGACAGCGGTGTTCAGTCCTTAAGCACGAGGTCAATCTGTTCGAACATTGTAAGGGGAAGCGAACCCTGCTATGGAAAAACACCCGCGCAGTGGAATTTTTGTAGCGATAGCTGCACAATGCTTCCTCTTCAATCCATTAAGCTTAGCCCCACTTGAGTTCCATAGCGGCGTCGTTGCAATTCGACTGAGTGAGTTCCACTCGGCCAGATGCCAGATATAGATATCGCGTCACTCCAGCTTTAACGAGAGCTAAAACACAGCCATTTTCAGAGCACTTAACCAACACTTTGAAGTCATAAATGCGTGATGTATTTTGGAAAAGGTGGTGAGGAGCGTCGTCAGACTTATGGGATGACATCACACCCCTGTGACATCACACGGCGTAGCTAATTAGCCATACTAATCATCAGTATGACCTCCGGTAATCACCTGCAATAATTAACACAATTAATTAGCAGCATTGTTTATCGCGTTATTTACATTGTTAAATACGACCGTCAATTATGGTCATTAAGTAAGGTGTAATGTTAATGACCAATGAATAATGACTGACACATTATTGTTTGATCACTGATTTTATATACTTCACCACACCACTGTTGCTTCCACATTCCGCATACACATTTTGCCAACACTGCCGGTGTCTAGAAATGCTTTCGATTATTAAAAATATTGCTTTCTTTACATACTGTGCAGCCAAGTTGACTATGCAGCAGTGGCATAAACAAAATGACACAACAGCAGTGCATGCTTATAAGATGCTTACAATGTCCTTAACGGAGACGAGATGTAAAAAAGAAAGCCTGCTGCGTGCGATGTTTGGCAGAATCCACTGCTGGATCCGTCCTTGACCTCTGGCTCTTCGCTTATGAGTAACGCCCATTCACAATAGTTGGGTCAGATTCGCCAATGAGTGTCAGAAATAAGGCACAAATGCAGATTCCTTTTGAGTCAACCAAACTATAAAGAATAATGCAATATCTCGACCAACACGCTCAATAAGCAGATGTTCGAGTAAAGCAGGGCGACAAGGGTGTACAACTACGGGCTTCAAGGTGGAACGTCGCGAACACAGGACGATGGCGATGGAAGACACAGACGCTGACTAACCCAACGGAACATGATACAAAGGTGTGGACACATTAAATGAGAGAACTTATAAGGAGTGGTGTAAATGCCCAAATAAAAAAATACAAGACATCGTTTAATTTTTCTCCTTTGATAGCAATACAGATCCCTCCCGCGGCATCCTTCACGTCCACATATGCGGAGGTGCTGATTCTCATTTTTTCTTTTAGTTTAATTACTCTCCACTTTAATTGCCGGCGACGCTGTTTGTTTATATCATTTAGTGACGACAGTCAGTCATCCTAATTATCTAAGTGTTCCTGTAATTTAATTTGTCTACTGTGTGGTTGGAGCTTCTCATACATGTCCTCAATTCATCTCACTGAACGATCTTACGTCAGTGGTGTAGAGCGAATGTGCCCGGCTCCCGACACCAAGGATAGCCGTTCGATCCCACTCTGTGGGGTAACAGGTGTAAAAGGGTTAAAATAAGTACGAGGCGAGTGATGGGTGTCGGTTGATGCTTAGAGGCGCGATAAAAATGTTAAAATATGTTAATAATAGGTTGGGTGACTACTGGAAAAGTCGCTTCATGGGAATCATGGTATCTGCATTTCCAGAGAGGTTTCCTTTTAAAAGCTACTATGTCAAGTGGACACTTGGTAATTGTTTTATCGAGAACATTTGCCACTTTTTAAGCTAGGCTTGTCTACACTCCTCCTTCTAACTTCCTTCCATTTTCCCTCTCCCTTTCTCTTTATGCCTAATGGCAAACGTCTGATTAAAAAATATAGGCAGCGGTTTCGGATGAGAACTGCATCAGTATCTGTGCAGTGCTTTTGTCCGTCATGGTCGTGGCATCATTGATATGATTGTAAGTAGAGAAAAAATGGTTTTTTTGTCACACTTGAAACGCTAGTAATGTCTCAGCTGGGAACATAATGCCTAACTGTAGTTCTCATGGCAGACCTCCGTAGTCTGGCCCTTGTTTTGGGCGAATGCTTACCCCACAGGCCTTCATGTTTACTTGAACGTACAAGCCGATATCACCAACGGCCATAATTGTTAAAAGTACCGAATGTCAATATCACCAGCAGACTGGATCACTAAACCGTACCAAATTTTATTGAAGACACAGGCTTCACTAGGCTAGATAAAGCAGTCGTCCAGTAGGCCTGGCAATGATCTTTAACGACCTTCAGCCCAACCATGTTAGACGTGTATGACTATATGTGGTACAGTTACTGGGTCGAACCCTTGACCCCTGACCCCCCTGACCTCGACCGTGACATTTAGTTGACCTTTGACCCCTGACCTTTGGGTTGACCTTTGACCTTAAGCACATTCGATGGGGTGATGTGAAGCCACGCGATGACATCCTGTGGTGTCGTAAGACCACCTGATACAACATCGTAGAAACATGGTCGTGTGTGTATCTATAGAATGGCTGTCGCTGGCGTGTACCGGAGCTGCCATGGACGAGCCTCAGACGCTTAGCAAGCCTGCATGCTTTTCGCTGAATTCCAGCGTTAGCCAAGTTAAGCCACTGCCAATTTTTTTCTGTCTTTGTCAGCTCTGAGTTCGGCGCTCATGCATCGCTTCGTTCGGCCGAACTCTCGTGCTTTGCGACGACGGTGCATGGTTGACCTAACATTCTCCTTGTTTCGCCGCTGCAGGGAAGCTTCAAACCCGCTGGTTGACGGCACGTCGCTGGATCCTTGTTTCCACTGCCAGAGCAGCCCTCGTGCTCCAGGGCCTCTACGTCCTGGCCACCACTTACCCGCAGACAGAAAGGTGAGCAAATTCAAAGATGATCCTTTCCCTTTCTTCGGAGAGGATCAGACCTTTACAAGCTTGGTTATTCGGCGGTGTTGAAGGGGGAGACTTTCCGTGTTAGAGATGATGTAGACGAGGAAATATATTTGCAAAAATTTACAACAGTGAAAACTGCAAGTTACAATAGCTGAGTCACGCAGACAAATGAGCTGCAACTTATGAACAGCTGATCTCACACAGCGAAAACACTCTGCAAGGCATTACTCATCGATCAAAAGTTAAACCCTAGGTACTTGTAGAAGTACAGTCGGGGACAAAAGTCTCTGAACCACGCGTTCCTCAAATGAAGCCGATAGCTCTGCTATTAGCCGGCGGCTGTAGACCACACTTGTGGAGATGAAAGAACAAAATTCTGACTTTTACCTTCAATAATAAAGTTGCGATGACCCCTTCGTTCTTAATAGTAGTAAGCGATATAATTACAGGTCCTTCTAACTCACGTACACCCTCTCCTTCGATTAGGTTATCCCTACGCACCCTTATATGCGCAGTTTTTGATTCTCACTTTTTTCACCCCGCCGCGGTGGCCCAGTAGTTAAGGTGCTCGGCTGCTGACCCGAAATACGCGAGTTCGAGCCCGGCCGCGGGAAGGCGTAAGGGTAGGCATGACTTCAAAAAAAGGCGGGAGCCGGGGCGTTTAATCCGATTTAATCAGAGAAATCGTCATCACAGGATAATAATTCGCCGTTTCTAAGAACGTCCGGAACGTGTAGATACATTTCCCAGGTAGAGAGACGAGTTCAAATTTCTCTTTAGTGCACCTTTAAGCTGCACCTGTTTCCAAATCCAAACCGTCAAAGCCACACGAACAACGGCTTCAACATCGCCCTCTACATTAAAATAGCGTTTTTGCGACAACGGAAAAAATCTATCTAAAAAGCACACAATTCCGCTGCTTCCGTTGCACGACTTACTATAGCTCATTGAATTTAAACGCGAAAGACAGCAGTTCGAAACCTCAATATCGGCCGCGGCGGCGACGTTCAGTAGGTGGCGCCTGTGTGCTGTGCGACATGAGCGCGCATTGAAGAAGCCTATAGTTGCCCAAAATTAATCCGAGCCCTCCAATACGGCGTCCCTCGTAGCCCCTGTGTCGCTTCGACACGTTTAAACCCTACAATTCACAGTTTTACTTTTTGAGTTTTTTAACTTGTTCCGAGAACGTGTGCTACTTTTTACTTTGCTTGTTGAGATGTTTCCTACTTTTCACAAACGCCTAATGCCCACGCAAATAATTTTCCATTCTCTCTGGGTGTCAACTACCCTCTTTCGTTGCACACATGGGCGGGATCGTGAAACCAGAAGTACTGGCGTTTTACCTTTGACAGATAAGAATTAGGCGCGGCTACTCCCGTATAAAAATGGTCTATAGACAGTCTGTAGACTTCTTAGACTATACTGCATTCGTATAGATATTTTGTCTTTTCGTAGACTATAGACTGTCTATAGACAAAAGTAGACTAAAGGTGTACGGCCATAAATCTATAGATTTATCTATAGATTTATTGATTTGTCTAGGATTTTTCTATAGAGGGTCTATAGACTTTATAGACCGAAGTCTATGGACAGGCTATAAACTGTCTAAACAAAATTTATAAGGGCTGAGTCCACAGGACCTAATCATAACAGCGTAGGTCACGCATTTTGATTGAGGCGAAATGCAAAAACTCCACGTGCTTTGCGAGTCAAGCGATCTTTGACGAATATGAGATGGTCGAAATTAATTTGCAAACATCATCCACTCCAGCATCTCTCATAGCTCATGTGCAGTGTCTGCATATTGAACCTGACATACTAGTTCCAAGTGAAATATTGAGTTCCGATTGGCTCACCTGAGAACCTGAAGAAGCCGTTTTTTGGGAGCATGCAGAACATGTCCTAGACTTTTGTAGTGATGAAGAAAGAAACTTTCTTTGCTTTCTGATAGCAAAAGTGAGTAAAGTGTGATATGCCTTCCAGCTAATTAAACAAGATTTGCTCATTGCCTTTTCAGGAATGCTACCGGCGCTTTGGATGTGGGCGCTGACCGTAGGCGCCCGGGTATACACACCCGGGACCATCTAGACCGTCGCTCAGTCTGTCATCCAGCAAACAAAAAAGGTGGCATTAGTCATTGTATCTTCCATTCGCCTACGTATCGTAAAACGAAGAAGTAACTGCATTTAAAAGTTTCGAACCACTGGATGACTGCTTCACCCCGAGACGCCTGGTTGGACGCGGAGACACAGGCCGCAATGCGGGGATCGTTCGGCGCAATTCGGAAAATCAAAAGCGCCCGTCGCTGGGTACGGCTCAGCCAATAGAAGAATAGTCGTTATAAAGGGTGTTTCATCTAAGGCTTTACATAAATTTTAAAATGTGCTTTTTTGAGTTCGAAGAGGGCTTTTTCTTTCCAAAAACGTCTTTAGACAGTCTATAGTCTACCGACTCTAAATAGACGAACCCTAGAGAAGAGTCTAAAGGCAATACAAATACTATAGACAGTCTATACACAATCTATAGATTTAATGCCGGCCATACACTATCAGGAGACTTTTGTCTATATTCAGTCCATAAACTTCCAGTAGACAAAAATGCCTATAGGAAGGCAATAGAGTCTATAAGAAATCTATACATTTTCTATAGACCATTTTTATAAGGGTTTTCAGCATAGCATTTTCAGTGATGTAGTGTGTAGGGATAGAGTTAGGATGTGCTAACCAGCAGGCTGTTTAACTGATTTGAATAGTGACTTATTGGCCGCCGTGGTGGCTCAGTGGTTATTGCGCTCGGCTACTGACCCGAAAGGCGAGGGTTCAATCCTGGCCGCGGAGGTCGCATTTCGATGGAGGCGAAATTCTAGAGGCCTGTGTACTGTGCGATGTCAGCGCACGTTAAAAAAACCCACGTGATCGAAATTTCAGGAGCCCTTCACTACGGCCGTTCCTCATAGTCTGAGTCGCTTTGGGATGTTAAACCCCCGTAAATCAAACCAGTTAACTTTTTAACTATTACTGTTTTAACTGAGAGGCATGTAGCCAACCTTAGTTAATATCCATGGCAGTTTTTAAAATTTCAAAAACTCTGCTACTCTCGGTGCTGTCGCCCAACAAATTCAGGCTACACCGCGCCAAAATACACGCGCCTTCAAGACGCTTGCAGGCAAAGCAACCTCTCCAGTGCACGTAACTCGTCGAAATAACCGAGCTGGGCCACAGCGCCGAGGGTAACAGGGTTTTCAAAATTGTAAAAACTGATATGGATATTAACTACAGTGGGGTACAGTTCAATTTTTTCTTCCTGACAGATAATTCTTGTCCATCTTTTAAAAGATTAAGATCATGCAAATTTATAGCTTACCCTAGGAGTCTACTACTTTTTAGATTGCATGGCGAGATGTTTTCAAGCCAAAATCACTGTTTGAAGAATTGGCTAGAAAAGAATGTTTACCTTTTTTTTATAATCCAAACGTTACCGGCACGCAAAGCATCTCCCATTCATCTTGAGTGCCTGCTACCCTGTTACGTCGCACACTAAGTTTTAAAACTCGAACAGGAGCCCGGGATGTGAAACCGGAAGTAGCGGCGTTATGCATTTGACGGAACGGAAATACGCATCAGCTACTATGTCCAAGACTGCGGGAACGAATCCTGACAGCGGGAGTAATTAATAATTTGCAAACATCATCCACTACGACGGCTCCCATAGCCTCTGCGCAGTATGTGGATGTTAAACCCGGCATGCTAGTGCAACATAAATATTGAGGTTCATTTGGCTCTTAGAACCTGAAGAAGTCATTGTTTAGGAGCAGAAGTATGTCCTTAAGTTTGTTACATCTTCTTGCTAATTAACCCGATTTGCTCACTGCCTTTTCAAGGAGGCTACCGGCGCTTTGGATGTGGCCGCTGACCGCAGGCGCTCGGGGACGTGCTCTCCGGACCATCATTACCGTAACTCCGGCAGCCATCCAGCAACAGAGAAAGGTTGGCATTGGTCGGCTCTCTCTTAAAGTCTCCTACGGATCGTAAAACGACGAAGTAACGCCATGGGAAAGCTTTTCGAACGCAGAAAGATTCGCATTGGCGCGACTCAAAGGACACGGAGACATAGGCCACTATACCAGGATCGTTCGGCGCCTTTCGGGGAGTCAAAAGCGCGCGTCGTTGTTGGGTGCGGCTCAGCCAGCGCGAGAACAGTCGTTAGATGTCGTTTGTGCAACACGCGCCGTGATATGTGCCTTCATAGCATAGCCGTGAGTAACCCGTACGCCACACACGCGCACAACCGGACACGTTAAGAATTGGCATTGTCTATCGAGGGCGCAGTTCGCTGGCGTAGCCAGTTACAACACGTGAGATCCAGAGTTGGGGTATATATGCTGGTACGTGCGCGAGACATTTCAGCGGTTAACAAAAAAAAGGGTGAACGTGACCGTCGGGTAGGAAAAATGCACCAGCAACATCAAGCATTTGCTTTTCATACTGAGCATTTTGACGCCTTTGAACCCCCTTATTTCATTTTTTCATTTATTTAATTATTCAGTTATTCGCAAAAGCCTCATTAACTCGTGATCGCCTATCATGCAACATTCAATCATCAATCACTAGAACCAAAAATGACCATGATACTATATTTTTATGCAGCCCCAATCATTTCCGACACGCGGTGCCGACTGCATGCCGACGGCTTTTCGACCGAACGATCCGTATACAGGCAAAAAAAAAGCGAAAGAAATACCTTTATCACTGCAACGAATGGATTTCCTTTGCATCTGTGGACATCATCGCTGACCGCCATCTCGCATGTCAGATTGCAGGCAGCTGCCCTGTCTCCCGTCAGGCTCGAGCATTGGCTCCTCATCCAAGCAGGTGACTTCAGATAAATCTGGAGCCACTGGGGGCTTTTAGTGGGGCAGCTGCTGACAGGCGGGTCGTTCAGCACGTTTTTCCCTTCCTCTAACTTTAATGAAGGGGCAAGCAGCGACGCCGATGCAGCGCCCCAAGCGGCTTCGCGGGCGCAAGGGCGTCCGTCACGTGGGTGTAAACCAACCAGGCACAAAACCTTCCGCGCCCCGCCCCTTCCCCTGCAGCAGTGAAGGAAAGAAAGAAAGGGTAAGTGACCCCGGTGAGAGGAACTACTCTCCAAAGTCGTGCATACTTTGTCCCGGTCGCTGTGACTGCATAAGGGAAAAATGAAAAAAAATTAAAAGAATGGAGAGTACACTTAAGCTCCGCCTTAAGAGTATGACTCGTTAGCGTAGTGGATTAGGCTTTCCATTCTGGGCTGTTTGACGTCTTTGAACGCATTTCTCATTTGTTTTTTTCTTTACTGTTTAAAATTCCCCAATTACACCCTCTAAATTTTGTTAATTAGCATCATCAAGCATTGGCTTTCTATTCTGACACCTTTGAACCCTCCTTTTAATTACAATCATTGCATTAACTCGTCATCGCCTATCACACACCAATCAATCGTCAATCATTGGAACCACAAATTGACATGATACAATTTTTTTACGGAGGCCCCGATTATTTCCGACACCCGGTGCCGAATACTACTAAGCCGACGGCTTTACGACCGAACGAGCTGTAACGCTATCGCGTAAAATGGTAGTGCTTTAGAGTAGAGTAGCATGGGCGAAAATGCTAAAGGCAACATCCTCAGGGCAGTGGCGCATCTCTTAACTGCTGCACCACTGAGGACTCCCGGTGATGTATATGAACATAAAGAATAACCTGCATATGTGGGAATTAACCCATTACGCTATGGCGTCGTACTCTTTTAGTGCGGAACGTGAGTTTCCCGCTTTGCTAGCAAAGGAGTGTTTTCGCACTAGAACGTAATTATATATTTTAAGAGAACAGAAGAAAAGCCTGTAACGCTTTAAATTACCGCGGGCAGTGCCAAGGTGCCAAGGGGTGTCATAAGCCAGAGCCACCTTTTTTGTTAGCTGGTGGATGTGAACTCCCTCTCGGGATGCGTGCGTGTTCGATGTGTTTCCAAGTTTAGCCTCTCCTTTCCTTGAGTTATAATATTTGATATCCGCGTGTACTGCGCACATCTGCTGCCTCTTAAAAGACCCCAGTTTCCGAGAGCGGTACGAGGGAGGATGACGTCACATTCTCCTTGCGCAGGCCGGCAGGTTTCCAAGCGTCCCGGTTGGCGTGGAACGCGTGCGTCGCTTCCTATGCGGTAAGTGATCAATGTCGTAGAACAAGGCGACTACCACGGCGGGACGGTGGCTAGCCCGTTCATCCGCTAAGCACAAGGTTACGCGTTCGAACCCCGCCACAGCAACCGGAGTTAGAAGCACATCAATCCGAAAAAGTGATTTACATTATTTCGTACCTGTCAACTGTACGGCGTACCTCGTGTAGCCTATATGTCGCTTCGGGACGTTAAACTCCACTATTTACAGTTTACATAATATTCGTGCCTGAAATTTATTATTTTTTTGCATAATCTGCAGCCCGGATGCCAGCACAGGATATGCACGAGCATAGAAACTCAGCAAACAGTACATATGATAAAGCAGCAGTGCACGGATCATGCTAACAGGAAACGAAATGAGAAGGCCGCAGCGTGGCATTTCCTTCATGGGCTTTGGAAAATTGTTGAACATAACAGGCTAGTGAGAGACAAACGCCCCTGGTGTTCATCCCCCCCCCCCCCCCCTTCTGGGAATAAACTTCCACACTGTAAAACTCAGATTGGGAGGAGTACAGTAAACGCCACCATAGCGTCCGGACTGCTGCTTCGTATTTCGTGTGTTTGTGCCTATTCCTGTGCTGACGCCACTGAAGCGTCATAAACTTGCCGTGGAGATAAAGCGGCATCCGGCGTTGTAGTCTTCACCTGCCGCGGTTTACAGGTGGGGCAGTGCGAAGAGAAGAAAATCCCCACTTTTCTTGTAGGGCATAGGAGGGGAACCTGCCACAAGACCCAAGAGGAAGAAAAGGCGGTGTTCGGCATTTTAGTGTTCGCACCTGCCTCGAATGGGAGGTGGCGAAGTAGGGATAGAAATCTCTCCCCTCCGCTTGTAGGGCAGAGACAGGGAGGTGTCTGCTGAGGGAAAAACACACAAGATGGCGCCGCGGACAGTGGCTGGTTCCCAGCAGGAACAACCGGGGGCGGTGGAAACCGTGGAAAGTGCAGGGCCAATCAGCAATTGTATTTGTTTTTAGCATTTCTTATGAAAGCTCCGTTTCTGGTGCAGGTCGTGTATATGTCGTTATAATGCGGTTATCTGCCGATACGTGCGAAACAGCTTCAAGCCGCCTCAAACTACCAGCAAGCCTCAAAGCTTGTTTGCTAAATTGAAACTCTCTAATTATCGTCCAGTGTAGCACGAGCCATAACAGCTGACATCCGCATAAAATTCTTATGCGCTGGAGCTTATGCGTCGCCCTCCCTCGCTACATGGTCTCATTGAAGAACATTCCTTTCAGTGTCAGCATTTAAAGGTCCATGTTAAGTGCTCGTTACAGCTGCGTTATATATCTATTCGCTGTGTGATCACCTCCTGCATATCGCAGCCTCGTCTGCGGTCCCGCGAGCGAGCTGCAGACGCAACCAACCGGTTCATCAGGAATGTTTTCGTCGCGTGGGTCAAGCAGCCGGCAGCCGTTCATCAGGCCAGCAGCCTTTGGTGAGTGAGTACAGTTTTCCAGAGGATGATGCGAGACAGGAGTTGTATGTCGCGGAACCTCTCGTAAAAAAACACCCCTTTGTAAGTGGGTGACGAAGAGATTATTCTTTACAGGGAGCTTTTTTTACAGCGATAGCTGTTATAGGGGCCCGTCTCTGGCTTTCTCGTCGTCGTCGTGGTCGGCGTAACCAGTGCGTGCGTTAATATCACGGTCACTTTAATGTCACGTGACCCAATGTCAATGTCAACTTGGGTTGCATGAGCCTAAGGGTGGCTCTGTTTGGAAGAGCCGCCTGCCAGTGCAGGGGTGCATCATTTGACCACTACACATGTGCGTCAAAAATATATCCCAAACACTAAACGGCTAAACGGCTATCGCTGAACATCGCGTTACACAGCCGTAACAGTCCTGCGTTCGTTCTTTTTTACTCCTATTAAGGCAGAGTGACTTGAGGGAGTAACGTGCTTCCTTCGGCGGTGGTAGTGAGATTGCTCAAACTGCACTTTCCTGGTGAATGTATCGCTGCGGCGTCAGAGCTTGCACAGCCGCAAAGAAATCCATTCATAGAAAACCTCATCCCGTACGTTGGAGGTCTACGCAGTCGTACTGCGTCACAAAATTGGCATGGTAAATTGTCGAGACGTGCGGGTATTTAGCGCACGAGATTTCTATTGTATTTTTTTAGAAATCAATCTGCACAAGACGCGGTCATTTTTAAATCCACTTTAGCGGCTGGAAAGATAAAAAAAAACTGTCAAGTAAAGCTTGAACTTGGATCTATCAGTTTTGGTAGTTTTAAGCGTTATTAATGGCAAAGCATTTGATGTATTCACAGTATTTAGCGCACTTTACGCAGAATAAGTGCCTTTACGATAATACTTCTAATTAACGCGTTTGAAAGCTTCCGATGCTATGACGCTCCACCAACACCTGTGCGGAGCGCCCTGTGATGTTCGTGGCAACACCGGTAGCATGACATCACCCTACTGGAAAAAGGTGGTGGTGTCTTCACGGTCGCGTGATGCCGACACGTGACCGGCCACGTGATGGTGACGTCGCGGTCACCTGATGTGATGTAACAACGGGATGCTTTTGTGAAGTGTTACGCTAATGATGACGCAGCTCACTTCGCAAGTGTGACAGCAACAGCTTCGCTGTAAAATAGCCATGACAGTTGCGCACGAAACGAAAGTAGCAGAGCAATAGCCGAGCCCTTGCAAAAATTTCTTTAGGCAGTCTATAGACTGTCTGTAGACTTCTGTCTACAAGGTCTGTAGGCTATAGACCCGACAGAAGTCTTATTACAAATCCCATAGAGAGTCTATAGACAATATATAGATTTATGGCCATACGCTTTGTCTATAGACTATGAATAGACAAAAAGAAATATCTATAGGAAGGCAATCGTCTCTAAAAAGTCTGTAGACTGTTTCTGGGTTGTCTATAGACCATTTTTGTAGGATTGCTCTGTCTCAGTGTCTTGATATTTTGTTTTATGTATCGCGCTGACAGCCCTCTGTTCTAATTATTCGTGCAGGCGGTCCTCCACGATGAACTCTGGGTATCCTGCCTGGAAGCACAGCAGGTGTGATGAGCAGAAGGTGAGGTCCGGCTCCTCAACTGTCGGAAGCGCCAGTTTAAGCCTTTGGTAAAACAAGCGGCCTGCAAAACACGGGGGAATAATCATGATTGCGTGGTTCCCACGATGTCCCTCGTAGAACAGTGTAGTCGGAATAAGCAAGTGTTTCGATCATGGACGTTCAAGGAGGCCTCAAAAGCCCTATCTGCATACAGGTGCGAACAGCTATTAGCTCTCACCTTCGGTAGTGCTGGTTTAGCATGCTGGTTTAGCAGAATTTTGAATGGGCGCCTCTTTTTGCGGTTATATTGGAAAAAAATATGGTGAACGAATCGCGCGGAAGGCGGCGTTTTTTTTTTAAAGAAGCACGTTGAACGCATTTCACATCACAGTGCCTATTTATGTCTTACTGTGTCTCGTCGTAAGCCTGTAGTGCACAAGCACAGGTGCACATCAGCAGGGATTCAAAATTTTCGCAAGCGGAACTGCCTATGCCACTTACTCATATTAAGCGCAACAAGGCATCAAGACTAGACAAAATAACGTATCGAATGCTGTATGGGATGGATCTATAACTCTCGATTTTTTGCTCGGGCACAAGTTTGCAGACATCGTCTTTGTTGCAAAGCTCGGTTATGTATCGCAAGTGATGCGTTGTGCAAGAACGTACAAGAGATGCACCGACTTTTCACGACCTTTGTGTGGCGCTCTCAATAAGCTATGCTTGGAGACGATTGCTTCTTCCTGTAGAGTATAGAGGAGCTGGCCTTGTTCGCTTGTTCAATAACCAGCTTGCCTCATGGCTTTTCCTGCTCAAATGTGCAATCCACCTCTTTCTGCTGGCAGCGTTAGAAAAAGTGCTTGAGTTATCTGCCTTATCTGTTTGCATTGACTAGTCATGACTGCGAGGGAGCTTTGTGGAGTTTCCTGAAGGAGGATGCCGACATTTGATTTCCTCACTCTTCGCTTTTCGTTGCTATATTTGCTCGACCTGTCAAGAAGGCAGATGACAAAGAGGCTAATCGATGATTGCCTTGTGTGATGCCGTGATGCAGTGTTTTTCTGGAACAGTGTTCGGCGGACGATTAAGAAGAACATTGAGATCTCGCCTTGCAGTAATAATGTTAGGGCACGTTCCGGCCAACTGCAGTCTGCCGCCTGTCAGCTATACCCATGGGCAAGATATGCACGTATAACCTTGACGAACACGTATCAGCTGGTTAACGTTTTTTTTTTTTTGCTCAAACCCTTACCTGTCTTTCATCACGCGCACTTGCTAGCGGAGTCATCCCTTGTTAGTATTTCCCTCCGTGGCATGCCTAACAATTTCCGACGCCACGTTGAGAGTCCTTGCCTTCGTGTATACTTGCGCGCTGCATTTTTCCTGCCGTTGTTTCTTCTTGCCTTGCGACGTTGGTCCTTTTGTGACCTTGTCTTTTTCGCTACGTGGCTGCGCCGCAGTCCACTCCTTTTAGCGCGCATTTCTCAGTGAAGAGTAATGAAAGTTGTCGTTTGATCCCCCCCCCCCCTCGCACGGATGCCAGGCAGCCATCGTCAACACTTGGCGGAGACTCGGGCGCCGACAAAGGCGAGAGTCGTGTGGAGTACCTGCACCGCGTATTGGGACGACTGGCAGCCGCAGCTGGGCTTCCATCCTGCAGCTGACGGGTGAGGAATCTCTGCAAACTTAATATGCAGTACCTTTTATCATGCTTTCTCGTCCCATAGAAACCGAAGACGGAATCGACGGGGGCGGATCACTGGTGGAAAGAGGAGCCTGCATTTGACCCCAAGCGTCGCGTTGTGTCGTTAGTGGCTATTTATCAATAAGATAACACTGGAAGGAAAGGATGTTGCTAGCCGCGGCATCTGCCATTGAAACCTGAAGCACCTGAGCTGTGGCTAGCGGGAATAAAAGGACAGGGGGCGGGGGGGGGGGGGGGGGGGGGAGAAAAGAGAAAGGATAGTGAGAACGGATAGGAGTATGGAATAATATACACTATGTACAAATACCGAATACAAAATAAATATGCTATGTTGCGTCGCGCATCATAGGAGTAATCGCGTCGCGTTCGTTTTGCCGTTTCGGGGCGTCGGTCGCGGCGAAGCGGAGGCCGCAGTGGAAAGACGCAAGCGTCGCGAGAATTGACTCGCCACCGACGTTGACATCTTTCGCGGCTGGCGAGCGTGATTGACTGGTGAAAGGCGCTCGGCAGTGACTCTCGGAAAGCAGCACCGACTTGTAATTTGAATTAAAAACTATTTTGTGGTGAGTTACCTGACGCATCTTATTAGGTGCAAACGAAATGTATTTGGGGGATCGCAGTCACTCGCAGACGATTCTATACGATATCCTGTAGGCGCGTCGAGACATCATACAAGCGCGTTATCTGAAGCGTTTCTAGTCGTGACGGCCGCTCTCAGGTTAAATCCAACAACCCAGATCGAAGTTCGCCATCGGCCACTCCTAGTTAATTCATTGTTAAGAGCGTTAGCGCTTATTCATCACGTTTCTAGATTTCTTCGGGTCTGCTACCACCTCCCTTGAATGGGAAATTTTCTGTCCGATGAATTCAAGATGGCGGCCTCCATAGTAAATCGATATAGCAACTGAATCGGTGATTTATTGGTGACGTCATTATTATATCGAATTGTGTTTGATGGAGGTCACGGTTTTGTGACGTCATAATTAACTAGTCACGTGACTGTTTAATCTGTTGCAACTCAGCTATCAATGAGATCATCACAAAATGAATTACATTGATTGAAGAGGTCATGGTTTTGTGATGTCATAATTAACTGGTAACGTCACTGTTTAATAGGTTATAACTCGGTAATTAATGAGGTCACCATAAAACTAATTAGATATTTGGAATCCTTTAGATGAGTAGAACACGTTAGACACCAATATTAACTGATGAAGTTAGTATTTAGATATGGATAAGCTTAAATTTAATTGCTCATAATTAACCGATGAAGTCATGGTGTAACTAATGGCATATTCGTAACGGGCTCAATTGGTAGAACATGTTACACCAATATCGCCTTATTAGGTTAACATTTAGCTATGGTTAGGCTTAACATGGCGGCCGTGACGTCAGCCCTCGGCAGCTCAGAAGGCGGTCGGCGCCCGCTCGCCGTTGTCTACACAGTATGGAGTGCCTTCGTCATGTGCGTGCCAGGCGAGCCTTCAGGAGCCAGACTGGCAGCGTCCTTACCGCAGATTTGGCGCGGTGGACAGCTGCCAGAGGTAAGCGGAAGTGTAGGTTCATGGAACGCATAATATCTCTCGCGATTACAGTCGCTTCGAGCAGCAGTAGGTAGTAGTAATCTATCGTTTTTATGAAGCGTATGCAGGAGTGTGGATATAAATTTTCTTAAGCAGGGAAATGCTTTTAAATATGGCCGCAAAGTAACAATTATCCCCTCTATTAAAGCGAAAGCCTTTAACGGCTCATCGTTGTCCGTCCGTCCGCGAAATCTGTCACACTATAGCTGTCAATCAAATGGCGCCAACTCGATCAGATAAAAAAGTCCTTGTGCACGATGGGATTCGAACCACCATCCTTCCGTTCCGCAGCAGAGCGTGCTAATGTCTTTGCCACTTCCTGCCAACGTATAACTAGTTCGCCTTGTCTAGCGCAGGAACGCTGGAGAGTGTTTGCGGAAAGGCGTCGAATCAGACGGATTCCTCCGAAACGCTCTCTAGTGTCTTTAGCATTCAAGATGCACCAACGATTGAGTGCTTAATCAACATCTTAACCGCATATCAGTGACACAAGCATCAACACCACACTAAAGGCCTTGCCACACTTTCGATAAGCAATGTGCCCCCCTGAATTTTTATTTTTCGTTTGTCCTAAGAAAATGATCTTCAATTATCAGACTGTAGAAGGAAATACTACGACTAACCCACATGGGGGATTGCAAAGCTATACAGTCCTTGTCAGAAATATACAGCTCAAGGGGCTCCTGTTAAAATCTAGTGGTACAATCTCCAGCACCCATGAAAGTCTTAAACCGTGCGCGAGTGACGACAACAGTGGTTCTCACCATCGAGGGATTTGGAAAGCAGGTGATGATCAACAAGCTAGAACAAATGGCCTCCCAGTGGACTGTGTATTTTTGACAAAGGCTGTACCTAGTAGGCATGCGCATTTCGCTGTCCATGATGGCGGGGTTTTTGCATGCAATGGATTAGGTGTGTGCTGAAAGCGTGCCGTGACATTGCTTATAGCCCGATTCATGCTCTGTGGTTAGCTGCATTCAGATTTACCTACGTTCATTTTGCTGAGATCCGGATGAGGAAATGAGGTCTGAATGCATACGCATCTGATGCAGAGAAAAGGTGGGAGGTACCTATTTTTCACCAACGAATGAACCACAATGTCGCCAGCTAGCCTCTAGACTCACAAACCACAGGTACCTGCCCTATTTATGACGACAGAAAATTTTCAGTTGTAACAAATTTTCTTGTAGTATCATAGAACCCCATAACAGAAATTTTTGTCGTCACAACAGGAATTTCTATAGTATTTTAGCAGCCTCGTGTCGTAACGACAAAGCCAGTTCTGTCGCAACAACAAACAACTTAGGAGTACTACTGTCAAAGATTTTCTTCTTGAATCTTAGAACCTCATAGCAGAAAATCTTGTCGTAATAACAGGTTTTTCTTTAGTATGCTAGTAGTCTCCTTTCGTAACGACAGAGCCAGTTCGGTCGCAACAACAAACAACTTAGCAGTACTACAGAAAAATGTGTCGTAACGACAGAACGGCAGAATTTCATTTTGTATTCTGGGACCGGCTCTTGTATTTTTCGACAGGGACATGTCCTGCGCCTACGGAGGCTTCGTGTTTCTGTACCGCAGTGCTGGCACGGCGAGCCTCTCCGCAGTCGGGGTGATGGCTTTTCCGCGCACAGCGGCAGGGCCACTTCGCGGAGGGTCGTCTTCGGCACGGGCCGCAAGGTACGTATTGGTAGGAAAGACAGTCCGTTCTGAGCTGCCTGGAATGAATCTTAACGGTTCAGCCCACATAAGTTTAATGTACCGCAACAAACTAATTATTTTTTCTCCTAAAAGCAACAAAAAATTGGCGGACGTTTAAGCTTCGCTTTTAAGAGTGGAACGCGACAGCAGCGTTTCCAGGGAGTCCACGGAACGCATCGACCGTTCGGCGCGACGCCTTGCCCGCTAGACAAATCACTCGGAGTCTCTAGGAGGCCTCTCAAAACAGCCCATCCGCCGCCCGAAGAAATCATGAACGGGCTGCAGTTACGTTGCTCCCTGAATTGGCCATAATGCGCCTAAGTTGTGAGTTTAGAGGAAAGGAAAGGCGCTGTAAATGTCTCACATATCGGTGGACACGTCACCCACGCCTTGAACGAAGGGAGCAAGTTTGTAGCAAGAGAAAAGACAGAAAGAGAGGCCGTAATAGAGGTCCGCGTCTCCGTGGTCGTCACATTCGTTCACCACAACAGCATACAGAAGCGTACATCACAGGCGCTCGGGAGCTACGGGTTCCATGGCATCGGGATGGTTGACGCCCGCACAAAACATGGTGCGCACAGGTCTGGCCACCGCTGACTGCGCTTCTGAAGCTCGAGGATGTCGCGAAGGTCCGTGCTGCCACCCGCAGGGGGCGAAACCATCGTTTTATCACCGGGCTCCACGTTCAGACCAGCTTACGTCGTCTGCCGATCTTCCGAATCCAAATCCACAACTCCTGTGCAATGTCAGTGCACGTTAAGAAACCCCAGGTCGCCGGATTTCCGAAGCCCTCCACTACGGCGTTCCTTAAAGCCTGAGTCGCTTTAGAACGTAGAACAGCATAAACCCAAACTCAGACCGAACCAGAATCACTGGTAGCTTAATTTTCCCAGTGACTCTAAGCAGAACACATAACGCCACCTATCGTACATCAGCGCTAGATGTTCGCATTCACTCTCATCTCTACAACATGACAGGCGCAGGAGTGCCGCAGTTCACGGCAGTCAATTTAAAATGCTTTATAGAATAGAAGGCGATTGTTATCGGGTCCCGTTTCAAAATCGGCACACTCGTCAGCTGCTGACACGAAAGATGCGGGTTCGATCCCGTCCGCGGCGGTCACATTTCAATGCAAGCGAAATTCTGGAGGCCCGTGTACTGTGTGATGTCAGTGCACGTTAAAGAACCAAAGGTCGTTGAAATCCACTACTGCGTCCATGATGCCTGAGTGTCTTGGGAGGTTAAACTCCTAAAGACTATAAATTATACTATAAACTCATCAGCAGACAAAGAAACTTCACGAAGTCAAAGACCACAACGGATTTACTAGGTCACTTTTATTCAGTTCGAACCGACCAGTCTTCGTAGTATGTTCTCCGCGTGCTTGCCTCTGAATATAAAAGACCTTGGTTCGATTCTCGGTATCACCACAAGGCTTTTTACAGCGACAGCTGTTAGGCGCCCGACCCTGGTTTTCTCGCCGCCATCGGCGTAACCGGTTGGTGCTCGCGCACCCACTGGTTGCCCCGCTCAACCTGAGTCGCACAACCCTACGGGTGGCTCTGTTTGGAACAGCCATCTGCATCACGTGACCACTACACCAGTGGTCACGTGACTAAACGCCTAAACAGCTATCGCTGAAACTCGCGTTACATAGTCGTGACCGTCCTGCGAGTTTTTTTTTAATTTTGAGATTTTCGGGTTTCATGTTACAACGCCGACAACGTCAACGACGCCGACCCCGCTTTTCCGCGACACGAGCTCCTCAAGGCTATCGCGCTAAAATGCATCCTACCCAATACAATTGTTTGTACTCTTTGCGCATAAATATCTACTCCTCTGCGGGTCTTTACGCGGGATGTTTACGCGCCCTTGACACTAGATGACCTGATGACAGGCGTTAATTTGCACTTCGCGTTTCGTGCTGCGCAGTTCGCATGTGGGCTGAATCAAACAAAAGGCTGCCAACTCAGTATTTTGCAGGTCGTCCATGGGCAATCTGTGGGTAGGAACCATGTTGAGGCCGAGGTGACTGACCCAATGTTTTGCGATGAGTATTATGGTTTACCGGTTTATAAGCGACGGTGAATGCATAAATGTCAGCCAAAAGAAAGACGTGTTCACGCGTCTCTAAATAAAGGGCTCGGCTATGCGCCGAACAAGATTATTTTAAGCAATTACATATTCGCACACGGTACGATGTTCAGTCAACGAATGTAAGCCGATATTTTGAACGTGGCCGAATAAACTGCCAATGTTTGATTTTGTATATTTTTAAGGAGGTTCAGTGTTTCTTTGTATGCAAAACTTCGCCTAAGACCATTGTGCGGCTTAAGAGGGGCTTCCTGCGCCTGAATCCAAAAATCGTGGGTGAATAGACAGCAGTATTCGCAGTGAATCATTCAGGCTACGAGCGCCTAACGCCAACGCCTGCAGTACGCTGAAAAACTATAGCTTTTCTTTGTTGCCGTATGAGTACGCTCAGATTAGGCTGAAAAATAATGCCATTAGTATCCTTGTGTTTTCGTTTTCAATGTCTGTTCGTCTGGTGTGCAGTTCAAGCGCTTTGTTTTAAGGCGTTGCGTGCAAATTCGGCCATCAGTCAATCCTGGACACGCTGTGGAGGCGAAACGCAAAAATGGTGCCCGTGGGCAGTGTGACGTTACCGCACGTCAGATAACCAGAGGAGGTCTAAATTAAGCTGGTGACATCCACAACGTCGTCCATGAACTTAAAAACGTGTGTTTAAGAACTTTTTGAAACTTCAAAAATAATTTCTAGCTTACGCTATGTTTGACACCTCAAAGCATTAGATGCTGTGGCATTGATCGAAGAAACTTAGCATAAATATATTTTCTGCTCTTTGGGTGTTTTGAGCTGTCTGTAACTAATACCTGCACATGGTTCTAAACTACTGCCTCCAAACACCAAAATACCATTACGAAGAGTGTATGTGCTGTTATGACAATTGTATGGGGTATTTACACAGGTGTGTCTTTTAACCCTCAGAACCCATCGTCAGTTAAAAACTTTTGTTTTCCACACTTACACTCTTTTGAATAAATTTCCTGTAATACCTACGCAGATTTCCTCTCTCATGAGCCTTCTTGCCATGCTATGAGTTGTGTGGCCATCTGAGTCATTTGCGGGTCCAATGTTAAAAGACTCACTGAATTGCAGATTTACGTCCAAAACCTCCGTGCGTTCATGCAGACATGCCATGCAAAATCATTTCGCATTTAAGGCGATGTACACACAAGAGATTTTAAACGCGATAGCGTTAAAACTACGAGCACAAAAAGAAATTTTATCGCGATAGCGTTAAGGCTTCCCTAGTACAGAAAATTCAGCGTCGTCTCTGTAGTCGGCGTTGTGAGCGAAAAATAGGGTGGCCTAGGTGGCCCACCTGCGTCACGTGACCTTGTAGCGTCACCAGAACCTGCCCACCGGTCTGTTAGAGAACTGTCTACCATCGCAGGTAGCTGTTAAATTAATGATCGCTCGCGAGAGTTTGCTTTGCAAAAGCAACTTGGGTCGCACAACCCACCGGTGGCCGCACCTGCCATCGCAGAGCATTGGCGCATTCTTTAATTGCTGCACCACTGCACAAGCAGTCACATGAGGAATCCCAGGGACCCATGGATGTAAAGTTGAGAATGAGCAATTCCGCATATATGGGCATTAACTCATTATCTTCATCGCGTCGTACCCTTAAGGAGGAGCTTAGGTGCCTCCTCCAGTTTTATACAAGATATGTGCAGAGTATAGCTTCTTATGTGGAAATGAACTGCCTTGCAGCAGGTTTCTACTTTCTACAACAGTGCAATAGAAAATTGCACTCTTTTATACATTACTCCAACGCACACATGGGTAAAAAAAGTGTTCACTCTAAGCCCCCATGCGTGTTTCAGGTGGTTTCCCGCTCAGACAAGTCTCTGCTTATCCGTTGTCATGGAGACAGCCAGCAGGCGTACATGGTACCAGCAGAGTGCGAACATGTACAAGTGGACATGCCGCGGCAGCCCACTTCGAGCCGATGAAGGAAACGAATGGTTAGTGCCTGGCTCCGTCTTGACGAATCGACCATTTACAGGCGCTCTTACGTCCCTTAAGCAAGATGCGCTAGGGCGAAAAACGGTGACTACTTCCCGACAGGCGACAGTCATGCTGCAGCATTTATATGAACAGGAGGGGCCAAACATGGGCTTTGGCAATTTGCTTGTCTATCGCATCGACGCCAAGCCGTACTTGGCTGATGCGTGCTAATTCGTGGATGAGAGGGAATGGCGCAGTAGCAGAGTCATTTCTTGTTGGACATCTTAAGTGAGGAGTGAAGGAGGAGAGTTAGAGGAGAGAAACTTTTTCTCCCTCTAGTTGATTCATGATGTTTAAAATAAGCGTGCGCTGAATAGACGAAGGAAGCTGTGCCCTTGTCCCGTCATTTCTGTTCCTTTAGGTTAGGTTAGGCTATGTCTTCGTCTATTGAGCGCACACTTATTTCAACTGAAATGAGAAAGGAAGAAAGAGGTGCCGTAGTGGAGGTCTCCGGAATAATTTCTACCAACTGTGGACCTTTAACATGCGCTGACATCGCACAGTACACGGGCGCCTTTTGCGTTTCCCGTGTGCTGTGCCATGTTCCTCCTAGTGGCGCCGTTTTTCGCATCAGCGCGGAGTGAAAAAGAGTAAGATAATCTAGCTGGTTCTATTTGCTGCCTTATTATAATACTGAATGCTCTAAACGCCTGAAAAAGGTGTTATTGTTGCTGCGATGTGGCAATGGGCAATCCTCCAATTTTTTCAGAGCATACGAAGCGGCCGGCAAAGGCCACGTCATACATATAAGCGCATCTTCTTCACAAAATCAGATGCGTCCCAAATCGGACCCCATAGAGTATCTGTTACGGGTCCAATTGGACTTATTTTTGGAAATGTGGCGGAGAGTTTGAAGGATGCTTCACTCCCGCCACTGGTTGGCCCGGTATTGCACTACCTCCGGGAACGGCCTTGTCTTTAGCGCGTCTTTACTATCCTGTCTTTCTATCCCATCTTTCAACTCTCCTACTATCTGCACGTGGTAGCGATTGTGGCTCGGCTTGAACCAGTGAGCAGACCTGTGCAGTTTCCTCTTCGTTCTTCTTTGCAACAACAGATAGACAGACGATATACCCGGGATGAAAAGAACCGCCTCTGGAACTTGCCGAGTGATCATTACCCCTTTCTCCATTCCATCGACACACAGCTAAAATCAAGACTACCGCTCGGGCTTCCGCGTCATCCAGAAACAATTTCTCATCGTCTGCGTCTTAATGTTGCATTTACGAACAGTCTACGATACCGTTTCAAGCAACCAGACAGTCCGTATTGTGACAAATGCGGCTCCATTGAGGATGGACCTCACATTCTCTCGCGCTGAAAGGACGAGGTCTGAAGAAAAGAAGCTTGCTTAAACTAACCCAAGCATACGTAATAAACCGCGTGAGCTATGCCACGCCTTACGTAAACATCAGGCCGGACGAGAGGAGGAAATTAGACTCACTCATTCGGCGGTGCATAAAGAGGGCCTTGGGCTTACCAATTAGCACCTCCACAGAGAAGCTCCTCTCTATGGGAGTGCACAATACCTGGGACGAAATAGCGGAGGCTGTCAGAATTTCGCAGCTCGAACGATTAAGCCGAACGACCACGGGCAGAGCTATCCTCGAAATGGTAGGCCTGCAAGCAGATAGGGGACTACGAGGCAAATCCAGCATCCCGCAGGACTGCCGAGCAAATCTAATCATTTCCCTCTCCCTCGTAACATGCATCCCATATCAAACACGGAGAGGAGGGAGAAGAGAGCAGAAGCACTAATCATACTCTTCGATTCGATGGACAGCAAGTCGGTTGCGTACGTGGACGCGGCAAGTGGCAAGTCGGGTGCGGCGGTCGCCTCGGTGGTCGACGGCCGAGGTGCCCCCGTATCGGCTGCCACCATTATAAGCCGAAACACGGAAACGGCGGAAGAAGTTGCAATAGCGCTCGCTTGCGTTGGAACGGAAGCCAATTTCATAATCAGCGATACCAAAACAGCCATCTGGAATTTTGGAAAAGGTAGGATCACGCCGGAAGCGGCAAGGATTCTGGCCGATAGACGCCTCAACAGAAAAATCAGTCTAATTTGGACCCCCGCACACGCCTCCGTTCCTAGCAACGAGGCGGCCCACGAGTTAGCCCGAGCTCTCTACTTCCGGGTGGCTGTGGAGCCGCCTGACTGCCGGAATATGGAGGAGTGTCTGCAAAATTACACGGAGATTGTTGAAAATTATAGGTTATGCAGGAGACTGGTGCCACCACCGGACAAAAATCTAAACAATAGGGAAGCAGTCGCATGGCGGCGCCTTCAACCTGGGAACATCGTAAACCCGGTCTGGGCTTATCATATTCAGACTGGTGATAGAAAAAACGATAAGTACAAGCAGTGTGGGGAGAGAGGGACCCTCGACCACATAATCTGGGAATGCGCTAGCTCACCAGGGGCTAAAGCAAACATAAATTGTAGAGAAGCCTGGGAAGCCCTGCTGTGGAGCGAGGTCTCTGCTCAGCAGCAACAAGCCATCCGCCTGGCTACAGAAGCCGCGAAGAGTCAAGACCTCTTTGCCTGCTTGTGATTGCGGAGGTCCCCGCCCCCGTCATCTAGGCCTGCGTGCCGGGGTCGGGGAGTAGGGGGCCTCCTTATCTGGTGGAATATTAAAGTTCTTATCATCATCATCAGCATGACATCCCAGACAGATCTTAATGAGGAGGCTCAGTACGGGACTCTTAGAATTTATCGGCGGCGTTTTGGAGGCCTTCTGGCACTGTCCCGGTAGCTGCTTTGCACAGCGGCGTCCTCTCCGGGTGGTCGACACGTCATGGTATAAGGTGAGGCCTATGGTTCACTTATATAATGCGAAGCGATGGCATCTTCGAGGGCAGCGTGTATAGGCAGCTAGTGCTTTAACGAGGCAAGGTTTCCGACTGGAAGTCTAGCAGGAATTCCCGGCTGGTAATTGCTCCTCTGGGTGTCATTGCAGTGGTGGTAGCATTCTACTTCGCTCGACAATCGCAGCGTTCTCTGCTCTGCCATCGGAAATTCAAAGCGTTTCATGCCGGTTTTGTCGATGTACTATCTACATTCGAGGCTTTCTTAATGAATGAGAGGTGCAGCTATCCTTCACGTGCGCGACCCGCTTCCAGATTTCAAGGTGATCGTCACTGCATGCAAACTTAACTGCCGACTTCTTCCGAGGTGTGTATGTGAGCTTCAAGACTGGTTCGTCCTGTGTGCTACGTCCGGGAAGACTGAGCCGGGACACACCAAGTTTACCTCATGCAAGGCCTTCAAGCCACAGTGGTCGCTCATTGCTTGAAGCGAACCCACAGCGGTGGCTGAGTGTTTGTGTGTTCGACTGCTTGGCGGCTTGGTTGGATGGTTGGGGTGAGAGGTAAACAGGGCGACGCATGGTTCATGCGACATCAACCGCGTTTCAGTTGAAATGGAATGCAAAAGCCTCTGCATGCTGCGCGCTCTCGGTGCTCGTTAAAGGATCCCAGGTGGACCAAAATAATGGCACTTATTAACCTGAAATCAGTCCAGAATCGTGTCTCTTTCTGCTTCTCTTCACTCGCTCCTCCATTTCTTTGTTACACAGATTACTTCAGGGGTCCACCTGTACGCGTATACCTTTGTGAACCGTTTGCTTATAACGAAAAGCCGTCGACATACCAGTAGTCCGCACCGCGTGTCGAAAAAAATCGGGGGCTGCCTAAACAAATAGTATCATGGTAATTTGTGGTTCCATTGATTATTGATTGATGGGTGCGTGATGGGCGCTTCGTGTTAATGAAATAATTTAATTGGTTAATTAAAGAAATGAGAAGCTGAAAAAAATTGGAAAAAGCGGTTCCAAGGTGTCAAAGTGCTCAGAATGAAGAAGCCAATGCTTAATGGTAATTCAACAATTTAGAGTGCGTAGTCGATCAATTAATGAAAACATTGAACTGAGGAGGCGACTGAAAAAAACTTTTTTCAGGCGACCGAGCTTAGATGGGGGCGAAGCGCCCATGTGCTGAGCGTTTTTAGCGTGCGTTAGAGAGCCCCAGGTGGTATACATAAATTCAAAAACCTAAAGTACTGCCTTCGCTCTGCGACGTTAAACACGACAGGTATAAAATTTAACAAATCAGTCTATCTTGTTTTTTGGTGAAGCAGCCTTGAAATATTCGCGCATTTTTCTCATGAACGGGAAACGCGTACAGGAAAACTGTACTGCTCAGCCTGCACTGCAAATAATCAGTGCGTAAGCAAACTCTATAGTTGACACTCATGCCTAATGGGACATGAGAAGTTTAATAATAATAATAATAATAATAATAATAATAATAATAATAATAATAATAATTGGTTTTCGGTGAAAGGAAATGGCGCAGTATGTCACATACATCGTTGGACACCTGAACCGCGCCTAAGGGAAGGGATAAAAGAGAGAATGAAAGAAGAAAGGAAGAAAGAGGTGCTGTAGTGGAGGGCTCCGGAATAATTTCCACCACCTGGGCATCTTTGACCCGCCGTGGTGGCTCAGTGGTTAGGGCGCTCGACTACTGATCCGGAGTTCCAGGATTCGAACCCGACCGTGGCGGCTGCGTTTTTATGGAGGAAAAACGCTAAGGCGCCCGTGTGCTGTGCGATGTCAGTGCATGTTAAGGATCCCCAGGTGGTCGAAATTATTCCGGAGCCCTCCACTACGGCACCTCCTTCTTCCTTTCCCCTTCCACTCCCTCCCTTATCCCTTCCCTTACAGCGCGGTTCAGGTGTCCAACGATATTTGAGACAGATACTGCGCCATTTGTTTCCCCAAAAAACCAATTAATATTATCTTTAACGTGCACTGACATCGCACAGCACACGGTCGTCTTAGCGTTTTTCCTCCATCGAAACGTAGCCGCCGCGGTCGGGTTCGAACCCGGGAGCTCCGGATCAGTAGCCGCGCGCCCTAACCACTGCGCCACCACGGCGGGTAGAGAAATAATAATAATAATTGGTTTTGGGGGAAAGGAAATGGCGCAGTATCTGTCTCATATATCGGCGGACACCTGAACCGCGCCCTAAGGGAAGGGATAAAGGAGGGACTGAAAGAAGAAATGAAAAGAGAGGTGCCGCAGTGGAGGGCTCCGGAATAATTTCGACCACCTGGGGGTCTTTAACGTGCACTGACATCGCACCGCACACGGGCGCCCTCGCGTGATAATAATAATAATAATAATATTGGTTTTGGGGGAAAGCAAATGGCGCAGTATCTGTCTCATATATCGTTGGACACCTGAACCGCGCCGTAAGGGAAGGTAAAGGAGGGAGTGAAAGAAGAAAGGAAGAGAGAGAGGTGCCGTAGTGGAGGGCTCCGGAATAATTTCGACCACCTGGGAATCTTTGACGTGCACTGACATCGCACAGCACACGGGCGCCTTAGCGTTTTTCCTCCATGAAAACGCAGCCGCCGCGTGAGAATTTGGAAAATTTGGAAAATTCGTTTTTGAGGAAAGGAAATGACGCAGTATCTGTCTCACATTTCGACTGACACCTGAATCGCGCTGTAAGGAGTAAAGGAGAGACTGAGAAAAGAAATGTTGAAAGAGGTGCCGTAGTGGAGGGCTCCGGAATAATTTCGACCACCTGTTGATCTTTAATGTGCACTGACATTGCATAGCACACGGGCGCCTTTGTGACTCATCTCCGTCGAAACACGGCCGCCGCGGTGGTGTTCGAACCCGGGTACTTCGGATAAGTAGACGAGAGCCCTGAAAACTGAGCCACCGCGGCGGGTATTAAGCTTGAAGACATTCTGATCTATGAGAAACGTGCGCCTGAATGATGGCGTTCTGCGGTTGAATGTGTCATCTCTAAGTGCGGACGCTCGGCGTTTGCGCGTCTAGCCACCACGGTGGCTTTGTGATTATGGTGCTCCGCCACTCACCCAAAAAACGTGGGTTCGATGCCGGCCACGGCGGTCGCATTTCGATGGAGGCGAATTTGTAGACCCCCTGTGGTGTGCGGTCAGCGCACGCTAAACCCCAGGTGGTTACAATTTCCCGAGCGCTTCACTACGGTGTCCCTCATAGCCTCATTCCCACTGGGGCGTTCAACCCCCCATAAACCATAAACAAAGAAAATCCGGCGTCGGCGTTGTCGTGTTGTGAGCGAAAAATCCCAACCATGACTCTGGCAAGTGGAGCACAAAGAGCAACAAAGGATGCAGGTGGGACACCTAGGTCGCGTAACCTCGCGATGTTATAAACTGTCCAGCATGGCAGGCGACAGTTAAATGAATGATTAGCAACTTGGGTTGCACAAAGACGATAGCAAGGCGGTGGCTTATCTCTTAACCGTTCCACCACTGTGCCAGGAGGGGTATGAAGACTCCCCGGGATCTAAGAATATTGAGAACGGCCTGCATAAATGGGGTAAACATATTACGCAGTAGTGTCATAACTTAATGCGAAGCTAGAGTGTCCCGTTCGGCTACTGAGCCAGTGTTCCCGAGTTCGAACCCAGGGGCGGCGGGCGGGTTTCGATGCAGACGAAACGCAAAAAATTACTGTGTTCTGTGCGAACTCAGCGCAAGTTAACGAACACAGGTGGTCGAAAATAATCCGGAGCCCTCCACTACCGCCACCTCTTTCTTCTTTCATTCCCTCTTTATCTGTTCCCTTATGGCGCGGCTCTGATGTACAGGGGAGATGAGAGTTGCTGCGCCATTTCCTTTCCTCACAAACCGGAAAAAAAGCCAGCAGAGGTCTCGTGACCAATTTAGAAGAGAACGACGACGCTAGGGGGAGCTCGAGACCAGTGAGCGGAGAGACACAAGCGCGCGTGCATGAACGTGATTGGCTGTCGTGACGTGGCCTTCCGCCGAGCAAGACACGTCTGCAGCATCAGTGCATAAGAATTACTGTGCGCGGTGTCCACGTCCCAGACAGATGTTCATAAGGAGGCTCAGTGCGGGACCCCTGGAATTTATCGGCGGCATTTTGGAGTCCCTGTGGCTTTCCCGGCGATCGACACGTCATATATCATAAGGTGAGGCCCACGGTCCGCTTGCATAATGCGATGCATTGGCACCTCCGAAGACAGCGAGGATAGGCAGGTAGTGCTTTAACGAGGCAATGTTTCTGACTGGAACTCTGTGAGGAATTTTCGGCCGGTAATAGTTCTTCAGGGTGCTATTGCATCAGCGGTCTTTGAACTTCGCTCTACTATGAAAGCGTTCTGTGCTATACCATCGGAGGTGCGTTCCCTACCTCGATTCTACATTCGAGACAATGATTGAGAGGTGCAGCCAGCCTTCGCGTGCGTGACCCGATTCCCAACTTCTAGTTTATGGTAACTACATGCAAAATTGACTGGCGGCTTCTTCCGAGGTCTTTGTGTGAGCTTCGAAACGCGTTCGAACCGTGTGCAGCGTCCCAGAAGACTGAGCCGCGGCACACCAAGCCTGCCCCACTGAGGTCCTTCAGCCCGCACATTACCCCTAAATTACTCCGAATTCTTTTAATTTCTCTTCACTCGCTCCTTCACTTAATTACCACACGGATAAGTTCAGGTGCCCACCCTCAACGCGCATATACAAGCGACGTCGGTGCACGTTAAAGAACTCCAGGTAGTGGGAATTTCCGGAGACCTTCACTACTTCGTCCCTCATAGCCCGACTCGCTTTGGGACATTAAACCCACTTAAGCCTTAAACCTTAAAAGCTTTTTTTTTTTAATTCTGCACAGGATCTCGATCTTATCGCTTGCTTGAACAGCGCTTTCATGCGTTTTGCACACCCGCGTTCCTGTATGCCCTTTTTTCGCTGCCGTTTCGATGACACCGAGGACGCGGCTGATTTTTACTGCGAACGCATTACTAGGCTTTGTGTTGTGTTTCGTGTCGGCAAAACTTGTCAACACAATTACGTCGTTCTGTGAAGGCAACTGTGGAAAAGTTTGATTGCGTTAGGTATAGTGCGTGATGAGATCTTGCTGTGGGAAAATTTGGTTAATGGTGTTTCTTCATAAAGCAGCCTAGAAATGTGCGCGCATTTTTCCCATGAAGGGGGAAACGCGTGCAGGGAACCTGTGCTGCTCACTGAGGCCTGCACTGCGAATGTTCAGTGCGCAAACAAACTTTATAGCTGGCACTCACGCTCATTGCGACGTAAGCTTGAAGCCATTTTGATCTATGAGATTAAGAGGGTTTTAAATTCGGCTAGTTCGTAGTTGACATGGGTGGTCCCAAGTCATTTCAGAAGCGCAATTATGTGTGACCATGATCTATGAGAGACGCGCGCCTGTCTGATGGCGTTCTTCGGTTGGGTGTTCACGGAGTGAGGATCGTCGGCGTCTCTGCGTCTAGCCACCGCGGTGGCTGGGTTACTGTTCTCGGCTGCTCACCCGAAAAACTCGGGCTCGGTCGCGGCCACGGCGTTCACATTTCAATGGAGGCTAAATTCTAGAGACTCGTGTTCTACGCGATGTCGGCGCACGTTAAAGCACCCCAGGTGGCTGAAATTTCCTGAGCCCTTCAATACGGCGTCCCTCATAGCTACAGTCCATTTTTGGGCGTTAAACACCCATCAGCCATAAACCTTATTAACCCGACAGCGTTAAGGAGCTCGTGTCGCAGAAAAGTCGGTGTCATCGGTGTCGGCATCTATGGCCGTGAGCGAGAATGGCGCATCTCTGTGGACACTGAACCGCGTCGTAAGGGAAGGGATTTTAACGCGACAGCGTTAAGGATTGATTGATTGATGGATTTATGGATTGGTTCATGGTAAAATTGATTGATTGATCAATTGGTATATTGATTGATTGATCGATAGATCGATAGATCGCTTTTGCCTGCCCTTACGGCACAATACGCGTGTCCAGCGAGAAATGTGAGACAGGCGTCATTTCCTTAAATTGTCCAACGGGCCACGCGACGCGCCGAACGGGCGATGGTGTTCCGTGTACTCCTCGGCAACGCTGCCACACGCTGCCGCGTTCAACTCTTAAATACGAAGCTTAAGCGTCCTCCAATTTTTGTTCGGCATCTGGCGTCGCGAAGACGCTGCAAAGTGTCTTTCTCCGTCACAAGGCAATTCTTTGTTACAGCGCTTGATATTGGCATGAAAACGTCAGGGCAGGTTCACGGCTTGAATACAGTGGGAGTGCGAAGTGGCAAGCCTCCGCAACAGGCACGCTGTGCTCATGTGCCCATGAGCCAATTATACAGGGCCAGTATTTGGAAGTGTGGTGCGCAGTGGACGCTGGCTTAATCTGAGCGCGTTAATAGCCTGCCGTCGTCTCTGGTCACGTTTAGATATATAGAAGCTCCCGCTACCGATGGCCAAACACAGCTCGCGTTTTCATCTTCCGAGGGATTCAATATAAATTGAATCACAAATGACGCATTTTGTAAGGTTGACTTTTGTGCTACTGTAAAGGGTGCAGGGGCTAGAGTGGTTTGAGCCAAGATGAAACAGCAAATACGGGTTAGCAGACGCCTGGCAACTGTCCCCTCCGCATTTCGGAGTCCAGCTTGCGGACGTTTCTATAGTACAGGCTTAGATCTGGATGTTGCTGCCTCGCGTTTGTAGCTTCCAATCCAAGGCGATGCATGGATGGAAAACTTCCTAAATCACTCGGAGAGTCGCAGGACTTTGTCATCCGCCCTCTCCCTCGGCGTCAGCCGTAACTCTCCAGGACTTAGCGGCATTCAAAGCTTGATTGACGATGCTTGTTTCCACTTCTGGGTCTGGGTTGTACATCAAAGTTGGGTTGTACATCAAAGCCTGTCATGAGCCTGGTGTGCGTGTGTTGTCTTTGAAACATGGGCATGTGCGAAGAATCCGTGATACCTTCAATCATGTGTTCTTGTCGGAGTCAGGGGCGCGTCGCAATTGTTCCATATGTGGTGTGCCTGCATGTAACCTTCGCAGCATAATAGGGGGCAGCATAGATCGCTTTGCAGTAGTCAGTGGATTTGCAGTGACCGTGTGGCGCCATCGAGTATAGAATTTGCACGTTTTGCCGTGATTTTCTTCATCGGCCTTATTTTCTTCATTGGCCTTAGGGTTGCTGTCTCAGCATCTTCTTGCTTTTGCGAGCGGCTGCCTACAACTGCCGTTGTCGATGAAATGGGCACTTCGTTCCTCTAATCCCAAACCTTGCCAGCGTTGTGTGTATTGCTGGCAGAAACAGTGCTGCCTCCAGGCAGACTGGCCTTAGCCAGTCAAGAAGGGTGACCGATGACTTTAATGATTGGGCCTCTTCTCTCAAAGTAAGCATGCATCGCTGCCAGTGCATCGCCGGACTATGGCGAATGACACTGTAAATGTCATTCCAATCCAATGACCATTAGCTTAAAGTCGTAAGGCAACGCGTATAATAGGTTCACCTTTGTTTGCAAAATGCAACGCCTATGGGTTTCCGTGCTCGCCTCACAGGCTGACTGTCCTGTTCATTTCACCGCACCTTTCATACCACGACGACCTCATCTGCGATTTTTCGGACCACTGCTGCAGGTCGTTTCGTTCCCGATGTGTGCGTATTGCTTTCGCATCAACAAGGTGGCCGAAATTTAAACAATGGCAAGGTCCAATTCGAAGGCTTCTCCAAGTGCCCAAACGCAGGGACATGGCATTTCCAGAGAAGGGATACATATACATGCATACACGCCTGCACCCGTCTCTTGATCTTCGCTGACCGCAATTTCGTGTCACTGCAGGCGGCTGCTCCCGTCTCCCGTCAGGCTCGTGCATCCTCGTCGCTTCTGAGGCAGCCAAGGTGGATTCGGAGTCCAGGGACACGCTTCCAGCGTATGCAGTGTTTTTGCCGCGTGGGTGTCAGCTGAGACGCCGACGCACCAGCCGCTCTCGTCGTCCCACCCGAGGACATCTTTGCATCAGGTGAGGAACGCCACCAGCGTTGCGCCGCAGTTGATACACTGGCGATGCAGGGTGTATCAACTGCGGCATAACACTTGCGATTGGTAACGAACTGCAGCGTCTCATTCCTCCTTCACTCTTCAGGGTTTTTAAAGCATAAATTTTACTACTTCCTTCCTTAGCTTGTTCGGCGTGTTTCATAACCACGTGACATCGCCGAGCCGCAGCTGTGCCGAAACCGATACAAGCGGGAGCTTCGAAAGCAAAGGAAAGGTGCATGACTGGCCCCTGGGACGGCGGACAGCTCAGTCGCGCTAAGTGGCGGTAGTGCGCTGCATGCGTTGGCATTGATAACGCTGTGGCAGAAATGCGCCAAACGGCGCGGCACAGAGGGAACGCGTATGACAGCTATCATCGCGAAGCCTGTCCCACTCGGTCTTGATGGCTGCCCACAAAAGTCCGCGTTGGCGTTCCCTATGTGGGGCCTCGTGAGGTTGGCTTTCATAATGTCTCATACGTTCTATATGGGGTTAAGCGTGGTTGCTGTTATCGGAGGATTCTCCAAGTATTACAATGTGGTATTTTCTTGTGCCGCCTGAACTGTTTTTGTTTGTTCATTGCCGCTGTCATTCACAACGTTTTAGACTCCGATCACATTAAGGAAAGGAAGGGCGCGTAATTGGCTCCCTGGGGCCGTGGACGCCTCAGTTCCGCTTTCAGGTACGTTGCGGTGGTGAGAGAGAGATGGGGGCTGCATGCATTAACTGGCGCTGACAGCGTTGTGGGAGACACGCGTCACTGCAACAATAGGCCGCAGCGTCCATTGGGGGACCAACCTCTCGCGATCAGCCATTTAACAGGCACCTGCAAGGGTGGCAGGGTGGGCGCGCTGCCTGTATATACTTGATAAGGGATGCCCTTTCTCCTGTTTCTGTTTGAAAACGACGAATATTTGCGAGCGCCTCCTGAGGCGCCCACTTCTGTAACAAATGCCATCTCTCGTTTATTCGGTTCTCTGCTGACATAGTGCTAGAAAAAATTGCTGGTGGTTTAGCTCGGGTTAACCCTGGTCGAAAGCGGAAAGCTGCATTTCCCTGGGTACGTTTGAGGTCGAGCGACTGGCGTTTTCATAGATAGCCATACTGACACAAACACAGTAGTAGGAATTTTTTATTTGTTAAACATGTTGCTTACTTCCCAACGACATTAAAGGCGCTCACACAGGACAGTAAACGATAATTGGTTTTATGGGAAATTAAATGGCGCAGTATCTGTTTCACATCTCGGCGGACACCTGAACCGCGCCGTAAAGGAAGGGATAAAGGAGAGAGTGAAAGAAGAAAGGAAGAGGCACCGCAGTGGAGGGCACCGGAATAATTTCGACCATTTCTGAGACTAGCGTCATTTCCTTTCCTTAAAATCAATTGTCCTTTCATTTTCCTTCGATCCCTTGCGGGCGCGGTTCGAATGTCCACTGAGATATGCGAGACAGGCGTCATTTCTCATAGTCTCAACTCTACCTACATGCAAGGTTAAACTTGAAGGCACACTGACCTGTACCTACATTCAAGGTCAAACTTGCGGCCTTGCTGACGGCTCGAAAAGCTAGCGTCTCGAAGCTTTTCGCTTCAAAACGTCTTTTTACGGCGCGCATTGCAGTCGCCCTTCAAAGCGAACGTTTCCGGGCTACGCGTAGTAGCTGTGGCTGTGATTTTCGAGCGTACGAGCGCAGTTCTGTTTGGCATTCCAATTAACCTGCTAATATAAAATATGACAGACTGTCGCAACACAAAAATTTGGAGGACTCTTAAGCTTCGTCTTCTAGTGAGACGCGACAGCTTGTTGCAGCGCTGCCAAGGAGTCCACGGAACGCCAACGTCCGTTAGGTGCAACGCGTGGCCCGTTGGACATTTAAAGAAAGGACGCCTGTCTCATCTCGGTGGACACCCGGACAAGGCCACAAGGGAAGGAAATTGAAATGAAATTTGGTTTTAAGGAAATGAAATGATTCCTGTCTCACATTTCTCGTTGGACACCGTACCGCGCCGTAAGGGAAGGAAAATCCCTTCCCGTACGGCGCGGCTCAGGTGTCCACCGAGATGCGCCATTTTTCGCTCACGACCAAAGACGCTGTCGATACCGGGTTTTCTGAGACGCGAGCTCCTTAACGCTGTCGCGTTAAAAAGAAGCGTTGGAGGACTCCTATGCTGCGCTTATGAGTTGACGCGATAGCGTGCGTCGTTTGAGGCGTTATCTGATGCTGCTAACGCGGCTCTTTCGAAATTTTTTGACAAGATTATTTTATTAGGACGACGATATACACCGATACTTAGCATCAGTAAATATTGACTTTCCTTTCTGATCTGGTTTCAATTTATTAATCGATTCCGCACTCTAAATTTTTTTAATTACCATCATCAAGCGTTTGCTTTTCAGAATATTCTGAGCATTTTGAGAACGCCCCCCCTTGAACCCTCCTTTTCCTATCTTTTCATTTCTTCATTTCTTAACTTGTCAATTGCAACTATTTCATTATCGCCTATCACACACCAATCAGTTATCAATCACTAGAACCACAAACTACCATGATATGATTTTTTTACGCAGCCCTCGATTATTTGCGACACGCAGTGCCGAACACTACTACGAGTGAAGTGATTGCGGCTGTGCACTGTTCATTGCTGCAAGAATGTGCCGCTTGTTCGAGCACCGCTTTCCTACAGGGGCTCCCGAAAGCTAATTCTGACCAGAAATTGCTGGTTGAGAGGGGCCGGATTATGATGGCGACCAATGGGTTCTCGTACTGAACCCACCCAGTTTTTGTGCTCTGAATAAATGTTTTTCCTCCTCCTCCTCCTCCTCGTGCAGGTGTCCGACCTCGCAGCTAGCTGTCACGTAAAATTCTTGCGTCGCGACTGCGCGTCGGCACTTCGGGTAAGCGAACCCTTGCGTGAGATAAGTTCATGGTTAATGCAGCCTCGCATGTAAATTATCTTGCCTAATTGGGTAATCAGTTCAAGTTGCGTAAAAAATAGTTTTTTGCTATACTATCTATTCTGTTGCGCGATACAAGGACGGTGAAATTCTTGTTCGGCCTTTTTAGCTGAAATATGTACTGTTGCAATATTAATTCAAAATAATACGAGCATATTTGCCTATATGGCCTCTCACAAGTTCCTTCTGATATTACAGCAATGAAATTGGAATAACAATGAAAAAAAGGCGCTTAAAAGAGGTGAACTACTGAAAGGCGCTTTAGGATTTGTATACATATATACACTTCATTTTCGACGATAACAGCAACTGCGAAAGCGAAAAATGCCTGTTTATATGAAGGGTATATATGTGTGTGTATATATTAGGTACACACTGCGAAAGCGAAAGATACCTTGCTCATGACAACAAAGAAGATATGACTTATTTGTCATCGTGACTACCGGTCATGGCCATTTCGTGTCCCCCTCCAGGCAGCTTCCACGGTATCGCGTCAGGCTCATCTGTTCTGCCCGGGACACGCCAGGTACGAGAATTACTCCATGGTGCTTCTTGGTTACAGCAATGCCATTCCTACCGGGTTGTCTATTAAGTTCGAGAGTTTTGGCACAGCGTGTGCTCTCATCGCGTAACACGTCGTTATAAGCCACCCTGGCGCAATGGGCCAACCGGCCGTGTGCACTCCATCTGAGGAAGCACCTGCAGCCTCGGACCCAGGAGCTTAACGTCGATGGCCGCTGTGAACGGTGGCAGCATGCGCTGTGCTAAAGCTCTCAGTTGTATGCGTATTCTCTTTTGTCCTGAAGCAGCAAGGACCAGGCCGACCCAGAGCATCGGGATCCTGCGCCAACATCTGAGTCACCGCTGCATTCGTCGTGTGGGTGTCTGCGACGTCCGCAACGCCTGCATGCCCCTTCTCCCAGCAGCGTGGAGGACGGGGCGAGAGGAAGACGAGATAGAGCAGGTGAGGGAGAGTGCTAATATAACAGGTCTTGCAATTTACCTTCGCATTCCATCGGAATCGCTAGTTCTTGATCAGGCATACAAACCGGACAGCAAACAGACCACTACTGATTGGTGTGTGGCTACATGTGGTCGTAAAAGCGGAAAATGCCTTTCTGTAACCTTGAGGCTGCCAGGTTGTCAGCAGCACTTGCGCATTTAGCTTTTCTAGGGTGCAGATGTAGCATGTCCTTTACAAAGCGATGCATGTTTCTGTGTTTATAGCGCTTTGTAAAAATTTCCACGACCTGCCCTATTGAAAAAAGTTGAATGAAGCGATAACCTCATGCAGGATTCGTCTTGCAAACTTCATAATTCTTGTTATATTGTTGACATTCGTATAACAAATGTAAATGACATACAGTAATATATGGCAAAAATGAACGAAATTTGTATGGTAGTTGTATCACATTTTTATGCGAAAACCTATGAGGTCGTTGCATCATGCAGTTTTTGTCGCTTTGGGGGTTCTTCTCTCTAGTGGTTTATTAGTCATAGCTAGTTGCCACTCACTGCCTTCTGCAAATATTATATTTGCAGCCTGATGGTTTACCTCTGGCAACTCACAAACGTAATGTTTGCTCTTCTTTGAAAGCTTCTCGAGAACTTCCTTTCGCGAATAACGGCCTGAGGGCCGAGTTGCTGCACTATGAAATAAACGGCGGCACAACAAGGACACTATATTCGAAATTTTTACGAATGGTGGCGCCGTGTGGCGGCGCCCACCAGAACCCGCACCGGTTGAGGGCATATCGCGACGACTACGAAGAAGAGCGGTGGAGCGTTAGTTACTTCGTTCGCGTTAGTAGCTTTCGTTTCTAACATGTTCTGTTTGCACGCGGCAAACTTGCGGACGAAATGGGCGTTTGTGAGTTTCACTAGCGGGCTGGGAATGAACAGGTAGCATGGCGGCGGCTGCAATTCTGCGTCTTCTGCATTTCATGTGGTGCTCTGTAGAGCGGTATGAGTTGTGTGCACACGATTATTTCAGGCGAACGGCCGAAGCGAGAAGCAATGATAAATTGCAGATTAGCAGGCCAGTAAGAAAGCCAGTGGAGGAATGCTGTGAGCACTCTCCTCCGCTTGAGTGTGTACAGCATGCATGCGATCATTTTTCAGTACCCCCGTGTTCTACGATGTTGGGGAATGGACGCATGGTACTACTCTTGCCTTTGTTAGCTAACTGATAGCTTCATTAGGACTGCTTTCTTCGGCGAGCGCAACTTTTGCTACTTCCTTGAGCGTAGCTTTCGCACCGCAGTGGCTTAGAGACTTTCAGACAATCCCTCGGGCACAGGTCGTTCTGCCTTTGAGCCGGTCGGGTGGGGTACTTGCATGCGTCCATTCTTGGCGGCTTCTGCCAAGGTTCATGGGCGGCCCCGCCTTCTGCCGAGAGAGGACTCTATGCTTAATGCTCAATGTTGGTTATGCTTAAGGTGCAGAGAATTGAAAGGTGTAACGTTAAGATACCGGAAGCGGGCAGAGTGGGTCAGGTGAAAGACGCGGGTTAATCACATTTTAGTCGAGATCAACAGAAGGAAATTGCCTTGGGCCGGGCATGTAATGTGAAGGCAACACAACCACTGGTCCTTAATGGCAACGGAGTGGATTGCAACAGAAGGCAAGCGTAGCAGGGGCAGAGGAAAGTTAGGTGGATGTATGAGTTTAGGAAGTCTGCGGACATAGAGTGGGCGCAGCTGGGGAAGGGCAGGGTTTTGAGCCTTCGCTATGCAGTGGGTGTAGTCAGGCTGATGATGATGATGATTATCTTTTTTTTTGCGTGTAAAACTGCAGGCGGGCTGCTGCTGTGTCCTGTCAGGCTCACACATTCCTCGCCGCAGAAGCGCGGGGCTCCTGCTATAAAAGTAGGGAGCCCCGCTGAACGCCGGGAATGCCTTCGTCGCGTGGGTGTCAGCCACGACGCCGACGAGCCCACCTGCGTCAGCTTGGCTCGGGCGGCAAAAAAGTCATTCGCCAGTGAGTAGGATCGCCGTGTCAGACTATAGACAGTCTATAGACTAGCTAAAGATATATTTGTAAGGGAGATTCCTTCGCCTCTTTTCTATCTGCCATCTTCAGCTCACGCAACCCTGTTTCTCGCTCTTCACACTAACTCTTCTTAACTCGGCTGCGGCTGTCGCGACGCCCTGCGCCCACAGGCTGCAGCTGGCGCGACGCTCCTCCGAGGTTACCCGAGCTTCCTCTCAATGGCTGCAGCTGGCGTGACGCGCCTCCGAATTTCCCCGAGTTATTCCGAGGTTTCATCCGCAGACAGGACGACTGTTTCGCTAGCGACGAACCGAGTGGTAGCGCACTAATACATTTCACGAGAGTTTGTTCACGCGATATCGCGTTCATTTCACGCGAGATCTCGTTCCGCCCTGGACTGCTGCCAGAAGGTGCCTTGGTTGAGTTTTTTGCGTGTTAACGTTTTTGAAAACAAGCAAACGTTTTCAGCAAACTCTGACGTTTTAAAAATACTCCGAGGTCTTCAACAAAACCGCTGACTAATACAACAACACTGTGTCTGGCTCATGATGGCCCTAGGTACTTATGTGGCGACCAATCTGACAAAATTTCTTTGCATTCATTTGCTATTGAACACGAAAGAAATGCCGATACGAAGGTTAAAAGCCAATTGAAACCGCTCCAGAAAGGCAATATTGCCACCGATTGCGCTCCCGACTGGTGCCCGGATGCCGCCTCTTATCACTGCTCTTCTTGAGGAAGCTGCCATAGAAGACCGTGTATAACATTTCCTTTCGAAAGATTCTCGGATTCTGCCAGAGGATAGTGAGCGCTTACGTTTCGCTTAACCCAAGAGCGATTTCAATCAATCGTAAGAAACCTGCTGTCGTTTGTGTATGCTCTGGTCTGTGACACAGCCGACAGATTATGGTCTTTGCAGAGCAACAAGCCATCTTCGGACGTGCTACTTCATTGCCGGCCAGTTTGCGGTTGGGGACGTGGTATCCGACGGTGCCTTCTGCTGAAACGCATGGGTGAGTTTCCAACTGTTCTAGCACTGAAGTCGTGAGGGCATTTGCTCTTCATGAATTTATTTACGAAGTTTTTTTTTTTATCAGGCCATCCAGCGCCGCAGCCAGCTGTCCACGGGTACGTATAAAACTTTTTTTTTACAGCGTGCAACGCCAAAATCAGCGTACAACCGCGCGTACGTTTTCGTCTGTAGGACCTGTACACTCTTCTTTGTAAGTTTTCTTGGTTTGTAGGGTGATCGACCAAGCCTCAGAGATCAGGGGTGAAATGGTTTGGCGTAATCACCGTTTGCCTTTGGAAACAACCTCGACCGACAAATACCCGTGTTCTCTCCTTACGTAGCTTATATAAACAGCTTCGCCTTGATATCTGCTAAAGCATCTTTGTAATTCTCTGGTACGCGGTAATTTGTCGTTACAGACAGGCCTCAAGTAGCCCTCAGTGCCGCATAAAAGTGCTATGCTAGAGGCTCCAGAAAGGTTATTTATAGAGGCTCCAGTAAGGTTATTCATACATGCTCCAGAAAGGTTATTCATAGAGGCTCCAGTAAGGTTATACATACATGCTCCAGTAAGGTTATTCATACATGCTCCATAAAGGTTATTCATAGAGGCTCCAGAAAGGTTATTCATACATGCTCCAGAAAGGTTATTCACGGAGGCTCCAGTGAGGTTATTGGTACAGGCTCCAGAAAGGTTATTCATAGAGGCTCCAGTAAGGTTATTCATACATGCACCAGAAATCTTATTCATAGAGGCTCCAGAAATCTCATTTATAGAGGCTCCAGAAAGGTTATTCATACATGCTCCAGAAATATTATTCATAGAGGCTCCAGAAATCTCATTCATAGAGGCTGTAGAAAGGCTATTCATAGAGGCTCCAGATAGGTTATTCTTGTGCAGGTGATGTGTCGCTCAAGCCAATCGTGTGGAACACTTGCGTCGCGTGCGTGCGCACCTGCCATTTCGTCCCACGGCAGAGACGAGCCAGTGCGCTCCTGAGGTAAGCGGAAATTGATGTGAGAGATTTGTCGGGTTTACCGGACTCTGTCGTGCATGTGCAAGATGTGCGAAAAGCAGTAATCAAAGACGAGTCACGAGGCAGCGATGGGCAGAATGCACAACAAATAATGCTTTTTTTATCGCAAAATCTCCTGACGCTGGCAAATCGTTGCGCGGGACGGTGATGATCATTTTCGGAAACCTGTAAGTCGTCTTCTCTGCAAGGCATGTTTTCCAACCAAAAGGTCTCAAACCCAGACGACACACACACATTCTTCGAACCAACGAAAGCTCCGCGTGTTTGTAGTAGTAGCTAGTGGTTTATTTTTTTTTTAATGTGAAGGAGAAGAATGTTGGCGGCCGCGGCAGTTGCTGTCTAATATATTAAGCACCCAAGCTGCAGCCGGTGGAGGTGACAAGGAAAGGATAGCCAGAAAATGTATAGAGGGGAGCCACAGCAAGAAAGGAGAGGGGAGAGCTTTGTACGCTGTTTACAAAGTACAAAAAGAAATGAAGTTCCCGCTGCTTCCGAACTCTGCCTGCAGCAGAGTTTTCAGCAGGAAAAGGAGGGAGAGACTGTCCTTTGTCACAGTGCTGTGGGGTGTTCCTTGTTCTGGCCAGGAGTGCGGTGGGGGTGCGGGGGAAGTGATGGGTGGAATTAGCAGGGACGGTCACTCGCCTCGTCCCCACAGCGGAGGTGGGAGAAATGGCACGAAGCTGATCCCGGTGAGATCACAAACCTTCAGCGGGATGAACACTTAGGCTCCGCCTTAAGGCAATGACGAGATAGCGTAGTGAATTATGGCTTTCCTATTCTGAGCAGTTTGGCATCTTTGAATGCATTTTTCATTCTTTGAATTGTGTTCCTAATTCATCAATTGCGCGCTATATATTTTCTTAATGAGTATTTTGACACGTTTGAACCAGTTCTTTTAATTTTTTCATTTAATTAATTGTAATTATTATATTAGCTCGTCATCGCTTATCACACACCAATCAATCATCAATCACTGAAACCAAAAATTTGGGGAAAAAAATTCCATGGTACGATTTTTATTACGCAGCCCCAATTATTTCCGTCACGCGGTGCCTATTACCGCACCGACGGCTTTTCGACTGAACGACCTGTATACGCTATCCCGTAAAACCTTTATGGAGAACTTAAGCTCCGCCTTAAGAGTATGACGTGATGACGTTTATAGGCCCCTTCAGCGGCCTGGAGTCCTCTTTGCATATCACTTCGGAAACAAGGATGCTGTTCTTTCTCAGCCATGACATAACCTACACAGTAGAATAAAATTCGATAGCATTATCGATATATATCCATCACTAGCTGACCTAATGTGTTGGCAGCATTCCCGACAACATTCGCACCAAAATAATGAGCAACCGTTCGTCGCACAGCGTTCCGGGTGGTGTCCTAGTATTTCTATTTGCATATAGCTTGCATGTTTTAATCAAATTGAATGAAAGCTCGCACCAGGGGTTCGAACCGATGACGAATGCACCTCCAATTGTATGCCTTCAAAAAACTAACTCTTTCCTTAAGGCGCGATTGAAGTGTCCATCAGGATGTTTATGTAAGACAGTTACTGCGCCCTTTTCTTCTCTCAGACACCAATTTTCATATTCAAATTTTGATGCAACCGTTAGTCCTACACTCTTGCGGGTGGTGTCATACGATTTCTAGTTCCATACAGCATCCGTTTCTTAGTCGGGCTGGAGGACAGCTCCCGGTAGGTGTTCTAACAGTGTGTGGACCTTGGTGGATTCAGTGTTTGTGGAATCAGTGTTCGGAAGCATGTCTTCATTTTTGAGTGTGCAACCTGCGTCGAGGTCTAAAGCTCGCGGTAGCACACTGATGCTTTCGCATTCACAGCAGGTAAGCAGCCTATGGGTTCTCAAGAATTGCTGTTAAAAACGCTACATTTCAAATTAATTGAATCCTTAAAGTTACTCCGAAAACAAGGAACAGCTTTGCCTATCTTATGACGCATCCTCATCATCACCATCATCATCAACATGACTACACCCACTGCAGGGCAAACACCTCTTCCACATCTTACCAAGTAACCCTGTCCTGTTCCGGCCGCAGCCACCGTATCCCCGGAAACTTCTTAATCTCATCCGCCCACCTTACCTTCTGCCGCCCCCTGCTACGCTTGCCTTGGAATGTAATCCGTTACTCTTAAGGACCGGCGGTTGTCTTGCGTTCGCATTACATACCCTGCCCAAGCCATTTCTTCCTCTTGATTTCAACTAGGATGTCTTTACCCTCGTTTGTTCCCTCACCTACTTCGCTCGCATACTTCTAACAATTAGGTATATTTGTATCTATGTCTGAAGAGTACACTGCTCTGCAAGATGAGCTGAAGTCTAACAGGAGTTAACAAAGATTTGTTTATTATTTCCCTCGTAACCTACCGAAGCGTGCACCTAGCTGCAACCTGACACAAAATGAAATATTGAGTTGCGATTAGATTTCTCATGAACTTGGAACAAACCTGCTCTTCGTAACAGACTTGGAGAGGCGCGGTTTATTTAAAAGCAGGCATCTGTCATAACGCTGTGTAATCGGCCACATCTATAGGGTCGGTATTTTTTTTAACCCGTAATCATCATGCCTTCCGGCTGAGTTAATAAAAACGCATGCTCTTCACCTTCGCAGCCCAGTTGCCCTCCGACTGACGGGAGGCAGACAGTGAGACAGAAATTCTGGCCACACCCCTAAAGCGTTCGGCCCACTCAGTGCAGGTTAGTACAGTTCAGTGCGCTTGATACCTCTGTCATGCCCTGCCTCCTCCCATACCTGCATGTAACACCCGTGCAAGTAACAATTTGGCAAAACTTTGTAAAGACCTCACCGGGGCAATCTAGAACGCCGCACGTTTAAAACGCACGTTGCTGTCGAGAATGGTGCACTCTAATTGAACTCAAGACATAAAGTTTCCCAGAAAACAAGGAAAAGCTTTGCTTATTTTATGACGGGGGAAAGAGCAGTATGTGGCCAGACTCCGACTCTAATTGAAAGCAAACCTCCTGCTACCTGTTGTTACCTGTTGTGTGACACACCGCGTCGTCATAAATATGCACAGCTGATCATCATAAAAGAACCGTACCTGTAAATTTGCATATTGGACGCAGTGGCAGCTGCTATTAAGGCTGCCCTACCGAAAAACAGTACAGTAAATTTTCTGTTCTCATAGACTTTCCTGTACTATTTTAGGCCATGACTATGGAAGATCTTTTCGTAACGACAGGACTTTCTGTAGTATTGAGCAGTCTCCTGTCGTAACGACAGAGCCGGTTCTGTCTCAACAACACGCAACTTCGCAATGCTACAGAAAAATCTGCCGTAAAAACAGGCGACAAAAATTCGTTGTATGTTGGAACCAGCTCTGTCCTATTTCTTGTAGTTAAATCCTGAGGGGTTAGAGGCAGATAAGAAACGGTGAAGCAACCGAAAACGCAAGTCACATCCGCGAGTTGAAAAAGAAGCACAGGATAAAACTGGCAATGAGGCACAGCTGTTGATGGGCTTGAAGCCATGGAGCACTGATCACGAGGTACCACGGAGTTTGTAATCAAAGCACTCGTGCCGATCTGCTGTCAGAGCAACAGTGCACAGAAATGTGCGCAAATATTCAGCCTGCATACACGTGGTGCATACATGCGCATAATGGCATCTGAAGTGCTTTATAAATCAGTCAATGTAGAAATCAAGAGAAACTAAGTTCCAAGATGCAAACAAAGAACTGCGCGAACGAGTCCATGTCTCGTTTGAGCAGTTCTTTCTTCCCATCTATAATGGACCAACTGGCCCGACAAGTTCTACTTACCTAAGTTCGACGATAGGCTATGAACAATAAGTTGCAGCTACGCTCCCTACTCCACCCCTTAACTAACCTACAGCACTAGCAAAAGCGGAGACCACCTCAGCCGAAGTCAAAGAAGCGCGTTAATCGTGTTATTGTTCTTGATCATTTGATATATAAGAAGTGTGGGACTGAAGTGACGCGTAGATTCGCATTCGTGGCATTTCTCAACGTCATCATACCAAAGAAAACGAAGGTAGGGCATGTATATTTTTCATGTGTATCCAACGAGGATGAATGTTCTAAATTGTTTTTCAATATTACATAGAGCGAAAGCTGGTGCCACCTTCTATGCGAGTTTCTTAAAAGCATTTTTTTTTTACTCTGCACCACTCAGCACCTTTTGCTTCCGTCCAAGGAGGCGTCCTGTGCCACGCAGTTGGCGCCATAATATTCATATGCGTGCTCACGCAAGGTTTTCCGGATTTCAGATGAACGCTAATGGCGAACATAAGATCGGGCGCCCGGTAAGGGCTAATAGCTTTACAGCGCAAGGGCGGGTATTAGGCATAGTGAACTGCGTGTGGCCTGCAGATGCTGCCGTCAACTCTTCCGCGTGCACTGAATAGCTTTAGAGTTCCATGTCATGTTTAGTTGAAGTAAGGTCATTTTTCTTTGTGTGTTTTCATCCTGGTCTTTTATTTCTCACCGCACGTCGTTTGTTGGATTTCTCCTCATGTGTGGTGAAAAAAATCCGAACATATATAATGCGACACAACAGGGTACTCAAGAACAAGTTTCCTTAACCACGACAACGGAGATATTGACTTGCACTTTTCGGGAACTAACCGCCATCTCGTACGTCTCACTGCAGAAAACAGCCCTGTCTGCCGTCAGGCTCATCAAGCAACAACCACGCCCCACGGAGGTAAGTGAATAAACCCAGCAATCGGAAGAACTCCTCGCCTTCAGGGCGTAGTTTTCTGGCACGACATACAGGAGGCACGTCCAACATTCTTCGACAAAAATTTTGATTATAGAAAATTTTAAGGCACTGTTATGGAGGTATTGAAGGTTTTGATCCATTCTTCCTGTGCGTAGCAAAATCTTTATTTCCATCGGACGCATCTAGCATTTAAGACTGCGTAGAAAACCAATGGACAACGCTTTTGACGAAAACAAAATCCTTAATAGCAAAAACAATGGAAGCCTGTCGACGAGAGATCTGCAGATATATTGTTATAGTGAACAAAGGAGTAACCCGGGCTAGTTGGTACATTCTTAGCATGGAAATCTGGCAATATATGAAAAATTGCGTTGGTAAACACATTCCCGCTCAAAATAATGCTTTGTTCCGGAATTCTCGGGTATGATACGCGTTCTTTCTTTGTGCTGAAGGAGAGACCACCGCGACGGAAAGGAGGAGGATACCGGTTCGAAAGATGCAGCCACGGCCACCACAGCGCCGAAGTGCCTTCATCACGTGGGTGTCTAGGAAGGCGCCGACGCCTGCGCCTTCCGTGGGCCGCCCGTCCACCGGGGATAAAGGAGGGGAAAGCAGCAGCTGCCACGGGTGAGGGAAGCTTCCACCAGGGCGGCACACGCATTTGGTCACCATAGCGTTTCAGCCCTTCTAATGCGAAAGCATTACAAGGCTACGTCCCGCGTTTCGTGCCCGCAAAAGTTGTCCTCGCGGTTACGTCGTTCTGTGAAGATAAATGTGCGAAAGTTATTGTTTAAGAGAGTACATGATGGGATTTTCCTGCGGGAAAAATATCGTGGATGAGGTGTAATTAAGTTGTAATTAAACATTAAAATTACACTCAGACGTCATAATAGTCACGAACGTCGACATAACATCCGGACATCACACCAGCCACAGACGTCGACATAACACCTGGACGTCACCCGATGACGTCATTGTACGCGTACTGGCGTCATGGAAATAAGAATTAAGAAGAAAAAAACTTACCGCAATAAAATAAATAATAACGTGAAAAGTCAATGGAATGCAGGGAGACAAAGAGAAGGATCGGTTTTCGCATTTGGACTAAAGGGCAAGCCTGTTATTTTTGAAACCGTCATTGACAATGAGAAAAAAAAAGTCCCGCACAACTACTACTGATAGGTCAAAACCAGCAATGTGTATTTTTAATGTGCTAAACACTCATGTGGTATTAGCTTAACGAGTAAATTCTCTTGGGAACCGACAGCGTTTGTCTTCCTTCAACTTTTGTTCTTCCAAAGACTGCAACAGACGCGCTGATAACATCTTCCACCATCTACCTCAATCTCTTACTGAACAGCGCTCAAAAAAAAGCAACTACAAAATAAGTGCTTTAATATATAGGAAATGGAATAGTTAGAGTACGATGCATCGTCTTAAGAGGCGTGACTGGTGTCCAAGCATAGGATGTAACTGCAGCTCCAACAGGGTTATCCCCACTTTTTCGCTCGTCGTGACTCCTGGTATACCGTCAGTGTCCCTGTCCCAAGGTTCGGGCCTTCCAGGACTGAACCGTTGCTGGTGCCGCATGGGCAAGTACCGTGCCTTCATGCCTAGAATGCTTGGCTGGTGTTGCAGTGCCCGAATATTACACTTCTATAGCAACGATTTTATGCTCCAGGGGCTCTAACATTCAGCAATTTGGTCGCAGTAGGTAACGTATCTCCATATTTGTGATTCATGAAGGAAGTGCGTTATAGACGCATTGGTTTGAAAAAGCCAGATACTGCGAGCCCCAAATTGGCGAGTGATTCCACTCAGCAGCGACTAACCTTTTCAGCTTGAGAAGATCTCCAGGGGATGTGTGCTTTCGGTGCATTTTCAGCCCGCTTAGGCTCAAGGGTAGACCAAGTTTGGAATCCGTTCCGGCTCTCGGGTAGAAGGGGCGTCTGCTGGCTCGTACGCTGTAATGCAGTTCCTTTTAGAGCCAAAAGCTCCAATCCCATCATGCTGAGCCTGAAGGTCGTCTGGCACTTAGATTTTACCTCTATCGGGAGGCGTGCCACATGTGCAAGTTCGCGCATGGCAGGTGCCGCGGACCTTCTGCATCGTCGCCACAGCTGATCGCTTGGCTGTCCCGTCCGCCGATGCGCCGACCGCCGCTCTGGAGGCTCGCTCTTGCACGTGTGGCACGTGATGCATCACGTGATTTGCTCTCGCTGAAACAATTTGCTCTCGCTGAAGTCTTCAAACAGTGAAGATGAACCAAAGCTAAACAGTGCCTAAGAATGCTTAACAGAGCTTTCGCTCTGTATATCCTGGCTTAGGTGAGTTGAGGCAAAGTCACTTTTTTTCTTCCAGGAGAGATTTGGTTCTGTTACTGTTCCACTACAGGCTGAAAACTGCGTATTGTTCTAACATTCATTTTAATTAAAAGCGGGAAATAATGAGTAAGGGCATACATGCGCTTGCCTACCACACACCTTTGCAGAGCTGGCGCTTCTATTTGGACGCGATACCTCGCCACATTTAATTTACCTCCACACTGGACAAGTGGCATCCTTCCCCTCAGTTTCTAAAGTGGCTCAGTTCGCAGCTGTTCTTGCCGTTTAGTATCAAGGCTACAGTCGACTGTTGTCACTCTTCCCTGGTTGCTCTTCCCAATCAACTTCCGGAGAGATGCTTCGAATGCTTCCATAAAACAGATCAACATAGGCGAAATCTGAGATCGGGGTTTTTAGTGCTCGCGCACTAAGGACGAAGTTTCTTCATTGCAGCTGCTATTTTACCGCGAATTAATAATGAGAAAGCTTTAAATGGGTATGCGGCGTCAGCAAAAAGCGTCCGAAAAAGGTGTCCGCAAATTTTGTCCGCACAATCCTGTCGTCCTGTATGGAGAGATGTGAAAATGTTTGTGTTAGTATACTGCATGAGTTCTCAAAATGGGAGAAATTTGGTTGACGAATTGTAATTAAGTTGATTTATGTAATTGCTGCGTGTGAAGTGGGTTTCGTTGGAATGTGTCTATAGCGAAACCTTCGTTAAAGATACAAATAAACAAATTAAAACCCAAGAATAGAAATAAAAAACAAGTTATATAAAAATAGTATAGACAATAAAATTAAAAACATAACAAAATATAAATAAAAGTAAACACAAAAATAGCATGAAATAAAAGAGAAACATTTCAAACGACGATCAAAATTAATGAGAAATGAAGCAAAGAAAGAGAGGAAAGGGCAAGGCTTTTGTATTTTCGCTCTTAAGCAGAGAAGTACAATCATGAATTTTTTGGCTTCTTTAAACTTTGCTTCCTTACAGAGATTTGTAAAACTTTTTCCAACGATTCCCTTTGCGCAGTTCAGGTCGGAGCGAGCCGGTCGTGTGAAATAACTGCGTCGCGACTGCCAGAAATCCCGATGCGTGCCATGCCAGAGCTACTGCGCCCCTGGTAAGTCATCTATTTCTCGGACAAATGGTGTCACCTAATATGTTTTTGGGCACAGTTAGCTTAAGTTAAGGACAAGGCATGCAGCGAGCTGTGGAAAGAACGATTATATGCGTAACGTTGTGAGAGCATAGCGGGTGAGGGAACAAAAGCGGGTTAAGGACATCCTAGTCGAAATCAAGAGGAAGAAATGGGCAGGGCATGTAATGCGAAGGCAAGATAATCGGTATTCCTTAAGAGAATCAGAGTGGGTTCCAAGAGAAGTCAAGCGTAGTAGGGGGCGGCAGAAGGTTAGGTGGGCGGATGAGATCAAGTTTGCGGGTGTAGGCTGGGCCCAGCTGGCAAAAGACAAGGTTAATTATAGAGACATGGGAGAGGAATTTGCCCTGCACTAAGCGTAGTCAGGCTGATGACGATTACGATGAGTGGAGCTGGAGGCTAAGAGCCGCACATAACCAGATTAGCCTTGTGAAGTGTTTCCAGCGAGCCCCTGTTTTATTCTTGCTAACTGCAATACTTTTGGGGCGTGCAGCAGGGCCGATATTGCTGGTGCTGGTGCGTGGAGATGACGTCACTTTCCACGTTTGCACTGATGCCTCCAATAAGTTTCAATATGACCTATGACCGTGCACTTGGTATGCGAGTTTACAGACGCGTTGGCGTTGTCGCTGGCGTACGTTGGCTGCTGAAGTGCAGACATTGCATGCACTGTGCATCCGATGCAACCCTCGCTTCCCTTGCACTTGCAGCCACCCGCAGCTCGTCTCGAAGCGGCACGATATCCTTCGAGGCAGCTCGAGATGGTGCAGCTTGGCGAGACCACAGGTGCAGTGCCCAGACCGGTTTTCACTCCCTACTAAGCGGGCGCTGAAGTGCGCATGCGCAGTGCGCTCACCCGCCAGGCTTAGCGGAGCTAGCGTGGCCAAGTTGAGTGTCGCACCGTAGAGAAACCACACGGGATTTCCAGTTAGCTCAAGATTTGGGGCCTCAGGTTCAGCAGTGGGGTCTTTTAGAGTTGGCTTATTTTTTAAATTATCACAAAAATCATCGAGCCCAGAATTAAAGGCATATAACACTGCTTGACGGGGCTCTGGACAAAGTAACGAAGCATCAATGAAATAACGCCTCTAGGCAACCAGGTAATTCAAACAAATGTCAAGTACCAACAGCTGAAACAAGATAGCGCAAGAACATGTTTCAATCAGAGAACAATTTTAAAATCCTGAGATAAGTTGTAGAGGAAAGGCAGTTAATTGATAACAACCGAAACAACATAGAGGTCACCTGCATACCATAGTTCAATTTAGACGAGTTGCATGACCTGCGTGTCTGAGGTTGTGTGCATTATGTTTTATGAATTTTGAATCGAAAAATTATATTTCCTAATAATCAAGCGCAACAGCACGAAGTGAAAACATGTCTTCTAAAGGATTTATTTTTCACTTATGATAATGCATCTGTAGAAAAAGGGCGCGAGTAAAGTTTCTTTTTACAATAAACAATGAGGTGAGATTCTGCTTTATCACATTACACCAGACTAACAAACAATACTAGAGTGCGGATTCTATAAGCGAGCATTAAAGTGATGCTTTAAACAAGTTAGGCAAAATATTTCTGTGTAGTATTAAGGGCTTTCAAATTTCCCTACCTTATCACTGCTCTTATCACTTACATACATTTTTGGCACCATCAGTGCCAGGCATCGTCAAAAGTCGGATTCCTGCAGAATTCCTTGTCCTCGTATATTCATGCACGACTCGCAGCCGGCAGATGCAGGAGTCCATCCTGCAATAGGCAGGTGGCATACGTTAAGGGAAATCAAGTCGTTGATGTCGTCCTGGCACTCCCCTCTCGCACCTTAAGGACTTTTATGGATTGGAAAACAGGGGACTCGCGTGACTAGTGCAACTAATAGAACCGACATGGGGAAAAGAAAGCGACCTGCTCAGAACGCTTGCACGTAAGCGTGAGGACTGAGCCCGCAAGGCTGAATCGGGTGGAACGGAGCCAAAGCGCGCTCTTAGCGATACTCTAAAACAAAAAGGACTAGAGAGTAATCTGTCCTTTAGCGCCCTCCCTACGCTACTGGACAGCTTGCTGCCTTTTTGCTCCCGCATAGGCATTATTGTTTTTATAGTGTAGCCGCAAACGCTTTGCATAACGAGATCTCGTTGATGCCAAGATCCAGATCTATGCGCCACCGACATGGAGGCGAAACGAAGTGAGGATTTCGTGCTTCAGCATCTTCAAGAACCGAGAAGCGCCTTACCGCCAGCCCCGCCCCCTCCCTCCCCCCCCCCCCCCCCCCGACACACTACACACGGTTTGTCACTGGTTGCTTCACGTTCTCAGCATAAGCTCTTCACTAGAGTTCATCAGCGATTCTAATGGAATGCAGCGTGCTGCATTTACGCAGCAGACATCCCATATCCGGCAAGGGTATGTTCGGAATGAGATTTCGGCATGCTGTGCTACACCAGTTGCCGCTCTTGTTCTCATAACCACTAAGGGCACACGTCCGATGAATTGGCAATTTCCGGTCTCATTTCTTGTTGAGACTGTTCCAATTGTTATGTCTTCGCGAAGAGTGTTTAGTCGCGTATGTTGTCTGAAGGCAACGAAAGACGCAGTGGAGAGCTCCAAAAGTTTCGGCCCCTTGAGAGGTGCTAAAATTCTCTACAATTTCTCTGCATCGCCTTTTTTTTCATTTCGCTTTTATTTAAATGCAGTGATGAAAATTGTGAGATCCCCAGTTAACAGCCAAACTTCCCTACCTCAACGCGATGCGAGTTGACGATGAAGACCTCGCAGGAGGTCGAAATTCATCAAGAGCCCTTTGTTACAGCGACCTTCCTTCGCAGCCCCCTTGCAGCCAAGACATTAAACTTCAAGTATTACCACAAAATTAGATGTCGAGTTTCCAGTTGATCTCTCGAGAACGTGAAGGATTACGCGTTCCTCGCTTTTGGAAGGATACTTGGTTTCTTTAGGAGTAATAGTTAATCATCTCCTCAGAGGTGATGTCAATAATTGTCTTGAAGCGAAAAGCTTCACTACACTAGATAAAGCAGTTGTCTCGTATGCCGGAGAATGACCTTTAACGACCGTCAGCCCAACCACGTTATGGTGTCGAACCCTTGACCGTTGACCCTAAACAATGATATTTATTTCACCTTTGACCTATGACCTTTGACATTGAGTGACATTTGGATTGACCTTTGACTTTAAGAACATTCCACACGGTGATACGAAGCCACGTGAAATCCAATGGGTGTGTCGTAAGTCCATGTGATTACACGTCATAGCCACGTGGTCGCTTGGGTACATATAGAACGGTCGTCGCGAGCGTGTAGCGGAGCTGCCATGGACGAGCCTAAGACGCTTAGCAAACGTGCTCTCTTTTCGGTGAATTCCATTGTTAGCCAAGTTATGCCATTGCCGATTTGCTTTTTTTTCTTTCCTTTCGCCACGTAAATAACGTTTGTTTATCCGTTCTTGCTATCCCTCGGAGCTAATTAACGGGATGTGTTCTACGCCTTCGCAGAAAAGGCGACCGGTGATTTGGATGTGGCACCTCGTCGGAGGCAGCCAGGAAATCAGCTCCAGGGCTCTCCTGGCCGCAGCTCAGACGCCCCTGCGTAGCCCGGGTACGTTGGGATTAGTCAGCCTCTCTGATACCACCATATGTATTGCGAGACCACGATGTAAACATATGGGAAAACGCTGTGAGCCACTCGGAGACTGCGAAGTGGTTGGCACCTAGGAAGACGCGGGAATACAGGCCCCCGTATGAGGATCGTTCGGCATTGTTCAGAAAGTACTAAGCGCGCGTCACTGGCTGTGGCTCAGCAAATACGGGAGCAGTGTTTACATGCCATTTGTGTAACCCGCGTCGCCATCTATGCCAATTTAACATGGTCATGATATGTACACCACACACGCACACAACCGGAGGCGATGGAAGCGGCAATGGCTATCCACGCCTTGCTTCGGTGGTTTAGACGCCAGCGCCCAAGGACACCGGGCGTCAAGCTATGCCGCAACGGGCGCAAGTCATCTAGTTCATTAAAGGAAAGAAACAGTCAACTTGGCCCATAGCTAAGGATAAAGCTCCAACCAGCGAGAGACAGCTGTTGAGCTACCTTGAACTGCCTAACGCATCATCTTGAGTTACCTGGTGAATTCCTGTCTATCCGCCAGTAATATAAATACGCCTGCACAGGTGCATAAGTAGGTATTGTATGTTCAATGATCCTGTATGTGGAACTGCCGCTGCGGTGGATCAGTAGGTATGGTGCTCGGCGTCTCGCCAAAAGACGATTGTTTGATCCCGGCGGTGGCGGACTTGTGTACTGTGCTGTGCCAGTGCACGTTAAAAACCCCAGGCGGTCGAAATTATCTGGAGCCCTTCACTACGGCATCCTTCGTAGCCTGGATCGCACTGGGGCGTTTAAACTCCATATAACATAAACCATGACTTTCAACTGGATTTGTGGTGACCTAAATACGCATTTATGTCAGATTTAGGACAGGAAGGTGTGTGGCCATTCATAGCCGACATGGAATAAGGGCGGGTGTTTTTAGGGATATAGGTATTTTGTGGTTTGTGTCGTTCCAGGTATTGTGGTGTCTATAAAACACAAATATTGCGCATTTATAAACAAGGCCTGTGTCTCGCGACCTTGACTTCTCCAGCCGGACACCAGAACCGTTGAGTCATCTAGGCGGTCCATCAATCACTACTGACCTGTATCAGAATTTCGACTCCAGCATTTCATTGAAAGGGAAGTTGGAAAACGGTGGCGTTTTGATATCCCTTGTAGCATGTTTGAAGGAATAGCCTGCTAGCAGTCGCAATTTTTTCTTTTTAGATTTTGTATCTGGACATCAGAAGGAATGATAAATTGGCCTGCTAGCAGCCGCATTTTTTAATGAGATTTTGTATCTGGACATAGTAGGAATTATGAATTGTAAGTTGGTATAGAGAGTTAAAAGCTCTGAAGAAGCTATTCTTCGGCTTCACTGTTTTCAGTGGTAGAACCTATAAATTTCTGACCTGTCTTTACATGCTTGCATTCCCCTTAAGACCAACAAGCTGGCGTGTTGAGCGCGGCATCTTTGGCATCATTGTGTTCACGCGATGCTGGCGCCTATTTTACCGTATTTTCCCGAATATAGCGTGCGTATTGTGGCGCAGTATATCTCTGGTTCCTCAGTTTTCCCCTCTCTAGAATTGAGTTCCCAAAAAATTGTTCTCACGAATTTTGTTAGAAAAAAATCTACCCTAAATATGAGATCATAATATGAGAATATGTGGATCGACGTAGAGAGAGCTTGGCTAATCATTGTACAACCGGGCATTGTTATTCGTGTGAAACGAGGGCTTGTCATTTTTATTTGGCATTAAAAAAACACTACAGCTCTCATGCACAAAAAAACAAACGAAGTTCTTGCTTGTGGTGTCCTCGAGGGGGCATTTGATAATTTCGTGGACAAAATCCCACCTGCTGCTTTCTTGAAGCCTGAATTTCTAACTGCGTCATGGTGTAGGCTGACGTAGCATTCTCCATGCGCAGGCCGGCAGGGTTCCAAGGACACCGGATCGCATGACATGCCTGCGTCACGAGTCAAGCTGTGTGGTGGAAAAGACGCCACTTGCACGCCGCAGCCTTGCGTCCACTATGCCGTAAGTTGTCGCTGTCGAGTGGCGTGGCATGTCGCTGACAGTGGTGTTCATTCCTTAAGCACGAGGTCTATGTGCTCGAACCTTGTAACGGGAAGCGAACTTCGAGAGGGAAAAAGGCCCGCGCAGTGGAATTTTTGTAGCGATAGCTGCACAACGCTACCTCTTCGACCCTTTAACCGTGGCACCACTTGAGCTTTATAGCTGCGCCGTTGCAATTGATTGAGCGAGTTCCACTCGGCCAGATGCCAGATATAGCTATCGCGTCTCTCCAGGTTTAACCAGAGCTAAAACGCAGCAATTTTTAGTGCACTTAACCAACACTTTGAAGTCATAAATGCGTGATGTATTTTGGAAAAGGTGGTGAGGAGCGTCGTCAGACTTATGGGATGACATCACACCCCTGTGACATCACACGGCATAACTAATTAGCCACGCTAATCATCAGTATGACATCCGTTAATCACCTGCAATAATTAATACAATTAATTAGCGGCATTGTTTATCGCGTTACTTAAATTGTTGAATACAACCGTCGATTATGGTGATTAAGTAAGGTCTAATGTTAATGACCAATGACTAATGACTGACACGTTATTGTTTGATGACTGATTTTATATACTTCACCACACTACTGTTGTTCCACATTCCGCATACACATTTTGCCGACACTGCCGGTGTCTAGTAATGCTTTCGCATTATTAAAAATATTGCTTTCTTTACATACTGTGCAGCCAAGTTGACTATGCAGCAGTGGCATAAACAAAATGACACAACAGCAGTGCATGCTTATAAGATGCTTAGAATGTGCTAAATGGAGGCCAGATTTAGAAAAAGAAAGCCTGCTGCGTGCGATGTTTGGCGAAATCCACTAAAGGATCCGTCATTGACCTCTGGCTCTTCGCTTATGCGTAACGCCCATTCACAATAGTTGGGTCAGATTCGCCGATGTGTGTCAGAAGTAAGGCACAAATGCAGAATCCTTTTGAGTCAACCAAACTGTACAGAATAACGGAACATCTCGACCAACACGCTCAGTAAGCAGATGTTCGAATAAACCAAGGTGACAAGTGTGTACTGCTACGGGCTTCAGGAAGAAACATCGCGAACACAGGATGATGGCGATGAAAGACACAGGCGCTGACTAACACAACTGAAGATGATACGAAGGTGTGGACACATTTAATGAGGGAACTTATAAGGAGTGGTGTAAATGCAGAGATCCTCCCCGCGGCATCCTTCGCGTCCACATATGCGGAGGTGCTGATTCTCATTTTTTTGTTATTTTAGTTTAATTACTCTCAACTTTAATTGCCGGCGACGCTATTTGTTTACATCATTTAGTGATGACAGTCAGTCATCCTAATTAGCTAAGTGTTCCTGTAATGTAATTCGTCTACAGTGTGGTTTGAGCTGCTCATACATGTCCTCAATCCATCTCACTGAACGATCGTTCGTCAAAGGTGTAGAGCGAATGTGCCCGGCTCCCGACCCTAAGGACAGCCGTTCGATCCCACTCTGCGCGGTGAGTGACAGGTGTAAAAGGGTTAAAATAAGTACGAGGCGAGTGATGGGCGGCGGTTGATGATGCTTAGACTCGTGATAAAAATGTTACAAAATGTTGATCATTCGTTGGGTGACAGTACTGGAAAAATCGCTTGATGGGAGTCATGGTATCCACATTTCCAGACAGGCTTCCTTTTAAAGGCCACTATCTCAAGTGGACACTTGATAATCGCTTTATCGAGAACATTTACCACTTTTTAAGCTGCGCTTGTCTACACCACCTCCTAACTTCCTTCTATTTCCCCTCTCCCTTTCTCGTTATGCCTACGGTAAGCATCTCGAATTAAAAAAAAAATAATAGGCAAGTGAACCGCCTGCTTACGCATGTGGCGCAGCGGTTTCGGATGAGGATGGCATCATGTATCTCTGTAGTTCGTTTGTCGGTCGTAGTCGTGGCATTATTGATATGATTGTAAGTGTGGAAAAAAGGGTTTCTTTCACACTTGAAACGCTAGTAATGTCTCAAATGGGAACATAATGGCTAACTGTAGTTCTCATGGCAGACCTCCGTAGTTTGGCCCTTGTTTTGGGCGAATGCTTACCCCACAGGCCTTCATGTTTACTTAAACGTACAAGCCGATATCACCAACGGCCATAATTGTTAAAAGTACCGAATGTCAATATAACCAGCAGACTGGATCACTAAATCGTACCAAATTTTATTGAAGACACAGGCTTCACTAGGCTAGGTAAAGCAATCGTCCAGTAGACCTGGGAATGATCTTTAACGACCTTCAGCCCAACCGTGTTAGGCGTGTATGCCTATATGTGGTACAGTTACTGGGTCGAACCCTTGACCCCTAACCTGGACCGTGACATTTAGTTGACCTTTGACCCCTGAACTTTGGGTTGACCTTTGACCTTAAGCACATTCGATGGGGTGATGTGAAGCCACGCGATGACATCCGGTGGTGTCGTAAGACCATGCGATACAACGTCGTAGCCACATGGTCGTGTGGGTATCTACAGAACGGCGGCCGCGAGCGTGCAGCGGAGCTGCCATGGACGAGCCTCAGACGCTTAGCAAGCCTGCTTGCTTTTCGCTCAATTCCAGGGTGAGCGAAGTTAAGCCACTGTCAATTTTTCCTGTCTTTGTCAGCTCTGACTTCGGCGCTCATGCATCGCTTCGTTCGGCCGAACTCTCGTGCTGTGTGACGACGGTGCATGGTTGACCTAACATTCTCCTTGTTTCGCCGCTGCAGGGAAGCTTCAAACCCGCTGGTCGACGGCACGTCGCTGGATCCTTGTTTCCACTGCCAGAGCAGCCCTCGTGCTCCAGGGCATCTACGTCCTGGCCAGCACTTACCCACAGACAGAAAGGTGAGCAAATTCAAAGGTGATCCTTTCCCTTTCTTCGGAGTGGAGCTGACCTTTACAAGCTTGGTTATTCGGCGGTGTTGAAGGGGGAGACTTTCCGTGTTAGAGATGATGGAGACGAGGAAATATATTTGCAAAAATTTACAACAGTGAAAACAGCAAGTTACAGTAGCTGAGTCACGCAGACAAATGAGCTGCAACTTATGAACAGCTGATCTCACACAGCGAAAACACTCTGCAAGGCATTACTCATCGATCAAAAGTTAAACCTTAGGTACTCGTAGAAGTACAGTCGGGGACAAAAGTCTCTGAACCACGCGTTCCTCAAATGAAGCCGATAGCTCTGCTATTAGCCGGCGGCTGTAGACCACACTTGTGGAGATGAAAGAACAACATTCTGACTTTTGCCTTCAATAATAAAGTTACGATGACCCCTTCGTTCTTAATAGTAGTAAGCGATATAATTACAGGTCCTTCTAACTCACGTACACCCTCTCCTTCGGTTAGGTTATCCCTACGCACCCTTATATGCGCAGTTTTTGATTCTCACTTTTTTCACCCCGCCGCGGTGGCCCAGTAGTTAAGGTGCTCGGCTGCTGACTCGAAATACGCGAGTTCGAGCCCGGCCGCGGGAAGGCGTAAGGGTAGGCGTGACTTCAAAAAAAGGCGGGAGCCGGGGCGTTTAATCCGATTTAATCAGAGAAATCGGCCGCACAGGATAATAATTCGCCGTTTCTAAGAACGTCCGGAACGTGTAGATACATTTCCCAGGTAGAGAGACGAGTTCAAATTTCTCTTTAGTGCACCTTTAAGCTGCACCTGTTTCCAAATCCAAACCGTCAAAGCCACACGAACAACGGCTTCAACATCGCCCTCTACATTCAAATAGCGTTTTTGCGACAACGGATAAAAATCTATCTAAAAAGCACACAATTCCGCTGCTTCCGTTGCACGACTTACTATAGCTCATTGAATTTAAACGCGAAAGACAGCAGTTCGAAACCTCAATATCGGCCGCGGCGGCGACGTTCAGTAGGTGGCGCCTGTGTGCTGTGCGACATGAGCGCACATTGAAGAAGCCTATAGTTGGCCAAAATTAATCCGAGCCCTCCAATACGGCGTCCCTCGTAGCCCCTGTGTCGCTTCGACACGTTTAAACCCTACAATTCACAGTTTTACTTTTTGAGTTTTTTAACTTGTTCCGAGAACGTGTGCTACTTTTTACTTTGCTTGTTGAGATGTTTCCTACTTTTCACAAACGCCTAACGCCCACGCAAATAATTTTCCATTCTCTTTGGATGTCAACTAGCCTCTTTCGTTGCACACATGGGCGGGATCGTGAAACCAGAAGTACTGGCGTTTTACCTTTGACAGATAAGAATTAGGCGCGGCTACTCCCGTATAAAAATGGTCTATAGACAGTCTGTAGACTTCTTAGACTATACTGCATTCGTATAGATATTTTGTCTTTTCATAGACTATAGACTGTCTATAGACAAAAGTGGACTAAAGGTGTACGGCCATAAATCTATAGATTTATCTATAGATTTATTGATTTGTCTAGGATTTTTCTATAGAGGGTCTATAGACTTTATAGACCGAAGTCTATGGACAGGCTATAAACTGTCTAAACAAAACTTATAAGGGCTGAGTCCACAGGACCTAATCATAACAGCGTAGGTCACGCATTTCGATTGAGGCGAAATGCAAAAACTCCACGTGCTTTGCGATTCAAGCGATCTTTGACGAATCTGAGATGGTCGAAATTAATTTGCAAACATCATCCACTCCAGCATCATTCATAGCCCATGTGCAGTGTCTGGATATTGAACCTGACATACTAGTTCCAAGTGAAATATTGAGTTCCGATTGGCTCACCTGAGAACCTGAAGAAGCCGTTTTTTGGGAGCATGCAGAACATGTCCTAGACTTTTGTAGTGATGAAGAAAGAAACTTTCTTTGCTTTCTGATAGCAAAAGTGAGTAAAGTGTGATATGCCTTCCAGCTAATTAAACAAGATTTGCTCATTGCCTTTTCAGGAATGCTACCGGCGCTTTGGATGTGGGCGCTGACCGTAGGCGCCCGGGTATACACACCCGGGACCATCTAGACCTTCGCTCAGTCTGTCATCCAGCAAACAAAAAAGGTGGCATTAGTCATTGTATCTTCCATTCGCCTACGTATCGTAAAACGAAGAAGTAACTGCATTTAAAAGTTTCGAACCACTGGATGACTGCTTCACCCCGAGACGCCTGGTTGGACGCGGAGACACAGGCCGCAATGCGGGGATCGTTCGGCGCAATTCGGAAAATCAAAAGCGCCCGTCGCTGGGTACGGCTCAGCCAATAGAAGAATAGTCGTTATAAAGGGTGTTTCATCTAAGGCTTTACATAAATTTTAAAATGTGCTTTTTTGAGTTCGAAGAGGGCTTTTTCTTTCCAAAAACGTCTTTAGACAGTCTATAGTCTACCGACTCTAAATAGACGAACCCTAGAGAAGAGTCTAAAGGCAATACAAATACTATAGACAGTCTATACACAATCTATAGATTTAATGCCGGCCATACACTATCAGGAGACTTTTGTCTATATTCAGTCCATAAACTTTCAGTAGACAAAAATGCCTATAGGAAGGCAATAGAGTCTATAAGAAATCTATACATTTTCTATAGACCATTTTTATAAGGGTTTTCAGCATAGCATTTTCAGTGATGTAGTGTGTAGGGATAGAGTTAGGATGTGCTAACCAGCAGGCTGTTTAACTAATTTGAATAGTTGACTTATTGGCCGCCGTGGTGGCTCAGTGGTTATGGCGCTCGGCTAGTTAGGATGTGCTAACCAGCAGGCTGTTTAACTGATTTGAATAGTTGACTTATTGGCCGCCGTGGTGGCTCAGTGGTTATTGCGCTCGGCTACTGACCCGAAAGGCGAGGGTTCAGTCCTGGCCGCGGAGGTCGCATTTCGATGGAGGCGAAATTCTAGAGGCCTGTGTACTGTGCGATGTCAGCGCACGTTAAAGAAACCCACGTGATCGAAATTTCCGGAGCCCTTCACTACGGCCGTTCCTCATAGTCTGAGTCGCTTTGGGATGTTAAACCCCCGTAAATCAAACCAGTTAACTTTTTAACTATTACTGTTTTAACTGAGAGGCATGTAGCCAACCTTAGTTAATATCCATGGCAGTTTTTAAAATTTTAAAAACTCTGCTACTCTCGGTTCTGTCGCCCAACAAATTCAGGCTACACCGCGCCAAAATACACGCGCCTTCGAGACGCTTGCAGGCAAAGCAACCTCTCCAGTGCACGTAACTCGTCGAAATAACCGAGCTGGGCCACAGCGCCGAGGGTAACAGGGTTTTCAAAATTGTAAAAACTGATATGGATATTAACTACAGTGGGGTACAGTTCAATTTTTTCTTCCTGACAGATAATTCTTGTCCATCTTTTAAAAGATTAAGATCATGCAAATTTATAGCTTACCCTAGGAGTCTACTACTTTTTAGATTGCATGGCGAGATGTTTTCAAGCCAAAATCACTGTTTGAAGAATTGGCTAGAAAAGAATGTTTACCTTTTTTTTATTATCCAAACGTTACCGGCACGCAAAGCTTCTCCCATTCATCTTGAGTGCCTGCTACCCTGTTACGTCGCACACTAAGTTTTAAAACTCGCACAGGAGCCCGGGATGTGAAACCGGAAGTAGCGGCGTTATGCATTTGACGGAACGGAAATACGCATCAGCTACTATGTCCAAGACTGCGGGACCGAATCCTGACAGCGGGAGTAATTAATAATTGGCAAACATCATCCACTACGACCGCTCCCATAGCCTCTGCGTAGTATGTGGATGTTAAACCCGGCATGCTAGTGCAACATAAATATTGAGGTTCATTTGGCTCTTAGAACCTGAAGAAGTCATTGTTTAGGAGCAGAATTATGTCCTTAAGTTTGTTACATCTTCTTGCTAATTACCCCGATTTGCTCACTGCCTTTTCAAGGAGGCTACCGGCGCTTTGGATGTGGCCGCTGACCGCAGGCGCTCGGGGACGTGCTCTCCGGACCATCATTACCGCAGCTCCGGCAGCCATCCAGCAACAGAGAAAGGTTGGCATTGGTCGGCTCTCTCTTAAAGTCGCCTACGGATCGTAAAACGACGAAGTAACGCCATGGGAAAGCTTTTCGAACGCAGACAGATTCGCATTGGCGCGACTCAAAGGACACAGAGACATAAGCCACCATACGAGGATCGTTCGGCGCCTTTCGGGGAGTCAAAAGCGCGCGTCGTTGTTGGGTGCGGCTCAGCCAGCGCGAGAACAGTCGTTAGATGTCGTTTGTGCAACACGCGCCGTGATATGTGCCTTCATAGCATATCCGTGAGTAACCCGTACGCCACACACGCGCACAACCGGACACGTTAAGAATTGGCATTGTCTATCGAGGGTGCAGTTCGCTGGCGTAGCCAGTTACACCCGGTGAGAGCCAGAGTTGGGGTATATATGCTGCAACGTGCGCAAGCCATTTCAGCGGTTAAGAAAAAAAGATTGAACGTGACCGTCGGGTAGGAAAAATGCACCAGCAACATCAAGCATTTGCTTTTCATACTGAGCATTTTGACGCCTTTGAACCCCCTTATTTCATTTTTCATTTATTTAATTATTCAGTTATTCGCAAAAGCCTCATTAACTCGTGATCGCCTATCATGCAACATTCAATCATCAATCACTAGAACCAAAAATGACCATGATACTATATTTTTATGCAGCCCCAATCATTTCCGACACGCGGTGCCGACTGTATGGCGACGGCTTTTCGACCGAACGATCCGTATACAGGCAAAAAAAAAAGCGAAAGAAATACCTTTATCACTGCAACGAATGGATTTCCTTTGCATCTGTGTACATCATCGCTGACCGCCATCTCGCATGTCAGATAGCAGGCAGCTGCCCTGTCTCCCGTCAGGCTCGAGCATTGGCTCCTCATCCAAGCAGGTGAGTTCAGATAAATCTGGAGCCACTGGGGGCTTTTAGTGGGGCAGCTGCTGACAGGCAGGTCGTTCAGCACGTTTTTCCCTTCCTCTAACTTTAATGAAGGGGCAAGCAGCGACGCCGATGCAGCGCCCCAAGCGGCTTCGCGGGCGCAAGTGCGTCCGTCACGTGGGTGTAAACCAACTAGGCACAAAACCTTCCGCGCCCCGCCTCTTCCCCTGCAGCAGTGAAGGAAAGAAAGAAAGGGTAAGTGACCCGGTGAGAGGAACTACCCTCCAAAGTCGTGCATACTTTGTCCCGGTCGCTGTGACTGCATAAGGGAAAAATGAAAAAAAATTAAAAGAATGGAGAGTACACTTAAGCTCCGCCTTAAGAGTATGACTCGTTAGCGTAGTGGATTAGGCTTTCCATTCTGAGCTGTTTGACGTCTTTGAACGCATTTCTCATTTGTTTTTTTCTTTACTGTTTAAAATTCCCCAATTACACCCTCTAAATTTTGTTAATTAGCATCATCAAGCATTGGCTTTCCATTCTGAGCATTTTGACACCTTTGAACCCTCCTTTTAATTACAATCATTGCATTAACTCGTCATCGCCTATCACACACCAATCAATCGTCAATCATTGGAACCACAAATTGACATGATACGATTTTTTTACGGAGGCCCCGATTATTTCCGACACCCGGTGCCGAATACTACTAAGCCGACGGCTTTACGACCGAACGAGTTGTAACACTATCGCGTAAAATGCTAGTGCTTTAGAGTAGAGTAGCATGGGCGAAAATGCTAAAGGCAACATCCTCAGGGCAGTGGCGCATCTCTTAACTGCTGCACCACTGAGGACTCCCGGTGATGTATATGAACATAAAGAATAACCTGCATATGTGGGAATTAACCCATTACGCTATGGCGTCGTACTCTTATAGTGCGGAACGTGAGTTTCCCGCTTTGCTAGCAAAGGAGTGTTTTCGCACTAGAACGTAATTATATATTTTAAGAGAACAGAAGAAAAGCCTGTAACGCTTTAAATTACCGCGGGCAGCGCCAAGGTGCCAAGGGGTGTCGTAAGCCAGAGCCACCTTTTTTGTTAGCTGGTGGATGTCAACTCCCTCTCGGGATGCGTGCGTGTTCGATGTGTTTCCAAGTTTAGCCTCTCCTTTCCTTGAGTTATAGTATTTGATATCTGCGTGTACTGCGCACATCTGCTGCCTCTTAAGACCTCAGTTTCCGAGAGCGGTACGACGGAGGATGACGTCACATTCTCTTTGCGCAGGCCGGAAGGTTTCCAAACGTCCCGGTTGGCGTGGAACGCGTGCGTCGCTTCCTTTGCGGTAAGTGATCAATGTCGTAGTGCAGGGCGACTACCACGGCGGGACGGTGGCTAGCCCGTTCATCCGCTAAGCACAAGGTTACGCGTTCGAACCCCGCCACAGCAACCGGAGTTATAAGCACATCAATCCGAAAAAGTGATTTACATTATTTCGTACCTGTGAACTGTACGACGTACCTCGTGTAGCCTATATCTCGCTTCGGGACGTTAAACTCCACTATTTACAGTTTACATAATATTCGTGCCTCAAATTAATTAATACTTTGCATAATCTGCAGCCCAGATGCCAGCACAGGAATATGGACCAGCATGGAAACTCAGCAAACAGTACATATGATAAAGCAGCAATGCATGGATCATGCTAACAGGAAACGAAATGAGAAGGCCGCACCGTGGCATTTCCTTCATGGGCTTTGGAAAATTGTTGACCATAACAGGCTAGTGAGAGACAAACGCCCCTGGTGTTCACCCCCCCCCCCCCCTATTGGAATAAACTTCCACACCGTAAAACTCCGATTGGGAGGAGTACAGTAACCTCCATCATAGCGTCCGGAATAATAATAATAATAATTGGTTTTAGGGGAAAGGAAATGGCGCAGTATCTGCCTCATATATTGTTGGACACCTGAACCGCGCCGTAAGGGAAGGGATAAAGGAGGGAGTGAAAGAAGAAAGGAAGAATAGGTACCGTAGTGGAGGGCTGCGGAATAATTTCGACCACCTGGGGATCTATAACGTGCACTGACATCGCACAGCACACGGGCGCCTTAGCGTTTTTCCTCCATAAAAACGCAGCCGCCGCGGTCGGGTTCGAACCCGGGAACTCCGGATCAGTAGTCGAGCGCCCTAACCACTGAGACACCGCTGCGGGGCGCGTCCGGAATGCTGTTTCGTATTTCGTGTGTTTGTGCCTATTCCTGTGCTGACGCCACTGAAGCGTCATAAACCCGCCGGGGAGATAATGTGGCATCCGGCGTTGTAGTGTTCACCTGCTGTGGTTTACAGGTGGGGAAGTGCGAAGAGAAGAAAATCCCCACTTTTCTTGTAGGGCAGAGGAGGGGAACCTGCCACAAGACCCAAGAGGAAGAAAAGGCGGTGCTCGGCATTTTAGTGTTCGCACCTTCCTCGATTGGAAGGTGGCGAAGTAGTGATAGAAATCTCTCCCCTCCGCTTGTAGGGCAGAGGCAGAGAGGCATCTGCTGAGGGAAAAACACAAAAGGTGGCGCCGCGGACAGAGGCTGGTTCCCAGAAGGACAACCGGGGGCGGTGGCATCCGTGGAAAGTGTAGGGCCAAACAGCAATTGTATTTCTTTTTTTTAGCATTTCTTATGAAACCCCCGTTATTGGTGAATGTCGCGTATATGTCTTTATAATGCGGTTATCTGCCGATACGTGCCAAACAGCTTCAAGCCGCCTCAAACTGCCAGAAATCCTCAAAGCTTGTTTGCTAAATTGAAAACTCTCTTAATTATCGTCCAGTGTAGCGCGAGTCATAGCAGCTGACATCCGCGAAAAATTCTTATGCGCTGGAGCTTATGCGTCGCCCTCCCTCGCTACATCGTCTCATTGAAGAACATTCCTTTCAGTGTCAGCATTTAAAGGTCCATGTTAAGTGCTCGTTACAGCTGCGTTATATATCTATTCGCTGTGTGATCACCTCCTGTATATCGCAGCCCCGTCTGCGGTCCCGCGAGCGAGCTGCAGACGGAACCAACCGGTTCATCAGGAATGTTTTCGTCGCGTGGGTCAAGCAGCCGGCAGCCGTTCATCAGGCCAGCAGCCTTTGGTGAGTGGGTACAGTTTTCCAGAGGATGATGCGAGACAGGAGTTGTATGCCGCGAAACCTCTCGTAAAAAAACACTCCTTTGTAAGTGGGTGACGAGCAGATTATTCTTTACAGGGAGCTTTTTTTACAGCGATAGCTGTTATAGGGGCCCGTCTCTGGCTTTCTCGTCGTCGTCGTGGTCGGCGTAACCAGTGCGTGCGTTAATATCACGGTCACTTTAATGTCACGTGACCCTATGTCACTGTCAACTTGGGTTGCATGAGCCTAAGGGTGGCTCTGTTTGGAAGAGCCGCCTGCCAGTGCAGGGGTGCATCATTTGACCACTACACAAGTGCGTCAAAAATATATCCCAAACACTAAACGGCTAAACGGCTATCGCTGAACATCGCGTTAAACAGCCCTAACAGTCCTCTGTTTTTTTTTTACTCCTATTGAGGCAGAGTGACTTGAGGGAGTAACGTGCTTCCTTCGGCGGTGGTAGTGAGAGCGCTCAAACTGCACTCGTCTGGTGAATGTATCGCTCCGCGTCAGAGCTCTTGCACAGCCGCAGAGAAAGCCATTCATAGAGAACCTCATATTGTACGTTGGAGGTCCACGCATTCGTATTGCGTCACATAATTGGCGTGGTAAATGGTCGAGACGTGCGGGTTTTAAGCGGACGAGATTTCTATTTTTTTTCGAAAACAATCTGCACAAGACGCGGTCATTTTTAATTCCACTTTAGCGGCTAGAAAGATCATAAACTCGGTCAAGTAATGCTTGAACTTGGATCTATCAGTTTTGGTAGTTTTAAGCGTTATTAATGGCAAAGCATTTGATGTATTCACAGTATTGAGCGCATTCTACGCAGAATAAATGCCTTTACTATAATACTTCTAATAAGGCGTTTGATCACAGCTACCGACGCAACGACGCTCCACCAACCCCTGTGCGGAGCGCCCTGTGATGCCCCTGGCAACACTGGTAGCGTGACATCACCCTACTGGAAAAAGGTGTTGGTGTCTTCACGGTCGCGTGATGCCGACACGTGACCGGCCACGTGATGGTGACGTCGCGGTCACCTGATGTGATGTAACAACGGGATGCTTTTGTGAAGTGTTACGCTAATGATGACGCAGCTCACTTCGCAAGTGTGCCAGCAACAGCTTCGCTGTAAAATAGCAATGACAGTTGCGCACGAAACGAAAGTAGCAGAGCAATTGCCGAGCCCTTGCAAAAATTTCTTTAGGCAGTCTATAGACTGTCTGTAGACTTCTGTCTATAAAGTCTGTAGGCTATAGACCCGACAGAAGTCTTATTACAAATCCCATAGAGAGTCTATAGACAATATATAGATTTATGGCCATACGCTTTGTCTATAGACTATGAATAGACAAAAAGAAATATCTATAGGAAGGCAATAGTCTCTAAAAAGTCTGTAGGCTGTTTCTGGGTTGTCTATAGACCATTTTTGTAGGATAGCTCTGTCTCAGTGTCTTGATATTTTGTTTTATGTATCGCGCTGACAGCCCTCTGTTCTAATTATTCGTGCAGGCGGTCCTCCACGATGAACTCTGGGTATCCTGCCTGGAAGCACAGCAGGTGTGATGAGCAGAAGGTGAGATCCGGCTCCTCAACTGTCGGAAGCGCCAGTTTAAGCCTTTGGTAAAACAAGCGGCCTGCAAAACACGGGGGAATAATCATGCTTGCGTGGTTCCCACGATGTCCCTCGTAGAACATTGTAGTCGGAAGAAGCAAGTGTTTCGATCATGGACGTTCAAGGAGGCCTCAAAAGCCCTATCTGCATACAGGTGCGAACAGCCATTAGCTCTCACCTTCGGTAGTGCTGGTTTAGCATGCTGGTTTAGCAGAATTTTGAATGGGCGCCTCCTTCTGCGGTTATATTGGAAAAAAATATGGTGAACGAATCGCGCGGAAGGCGGCGTTTTTTTTTTTAAAGAAGCACGTTGAACGCATTTCACATCACAGTGCCTATTTATGTCTTACTGTGTCTCGTCGTAAGCCTGTAGTGCACAAGCACAGGTGCACATCGGCAGGGATTCAAAATTTTCGCAAGCGGAACTGCCTATGCCACTTACTCATATTAAGCGCAACAAGGCATCAAGACTACACAAAATAACGTATCGAATGCTGTATGGGATGGATCTATAACTCTCGATTTTTTGCTCGGACACAAGTTTGCAGACATCGTCTTTGTTGCAAAGCTCGGTTATGTATATCGCAAGTGATGCGTTGTGCAAGAACGTACAAGAGATGCACCGACTTTTCACGACCTTTGTGTGGCGCTCTCAATAAGCTATGCTTGGAGACGATTGCTTCTTCCTGTAGAGTATAGAGGAGCGGGCCTTGTTCGCTTGTTCAATAACCAGCTTGCCTCATGGCTTTTCCTGCTCAAATGTGCAATCCACCTCTTTCTGCTGGCAGCGTTAGAAAAAGTGCTTGAGTTATCTGCCTTATCTGTTTGCATTGACTAGTCATGACTGCGAGGGAGCTTTGTGCAGTTTCCTGAAGGAGGATGCCGACATTTGATTTCCTCACTCTTCGCTTTTCGTTGCTATATTTGCTCGACCTGTCAAGAAGGCAGATGACAAAGAGGCTAATCGATGATTGCCTTGTGTGATGCCGTGATGCAGTGTTTTTCTGGAACAGTGTTCGGCGGACGATTAAGAAGAACATTGAGATCTCGCCTTGCAGTAATAATGTTAGGGCACGTTCCGGCCAACTGCAGTCTGCCGCCTGTCAGCTATACCCATGGGCAAGATATGCACGTATAACCTTGACGAACACGTATCAGCTGGTTAACGGTTTTTTTTTTTTGCTCAAACCCTTACCTGTCTTTCATCACGCGCACTTGCTAGCAGAGTCATCCCTTGTTAATATTTCCCTCCGTGGCATGCCTAACAATTTCCGACGCCACGTTGAGAGTCCTTGCCTTCGTGTATACTTGCGCGCTGCATTTTTCCTGCCGTTGTTTCTTCTTGCCTTGCGACGTTGGTCCTTTTGTGACCTTGTCTTTTTCGCTACGTGGCTGCGCCGCAGTCCACTCCTTTTAGCGCACATTTCTCAGTGAAGAGGAATGAAAGTTGTCGTTTGATCCCCCCCCCCCCCCTCGCACGGATGCCAGGCAGCCATCGTCAACACTTGGCGGAGACTCGGGCGCCGACAAAGGCGAGAGTCGTGTGGAGTACCTGCACCGCGTATTGGGACGACTGGCAGCCGCAGCTGGGCTTCCATCCTGCAGCTGACGGGTGAGGAATCTCTGCAAACTTAATATGCAGTACCTTTTATCATGCTTTCTCGTCCCATAGAAACCGAAGACGGAATCGACGGGGGCGGATCACTGGTGGAAAGAGGAGCCTGCATTTGACCCCAAGCGTCGCGTTGTGTCGTTAGTGGCTATTTATCAATAAGATAACACTGGAAGGAAAGGACGTTGCTAGCCGCGGCATCTGCCATTGAAACCTGAAGCACCTGAGCTGCGGCTAGCGGGAATAAAAGGACAGGGGGCGGGGGGGGGGGGGGGGAGAGAGAAAAGAGAAAGGATAGTGAGAACGGATAGGAGTATGGAATAATATACACTATGTACAAATACCGAATACAAAATAAATATGCTATGTTGCGTCGCGCATCATAGGAGTAATCGCGTCGCGTTCGTTTTGCCGTTTCGGGGCGTCGGTCGCGGCGAAGCGGAGGCCGCAGTGGAAAGACGCAAGCGTCGCGAGAATTGACTCGCCACCAACGTTGACATCTTTCGCGGCTGGCGAGCGTGATTGAATGGTGAAAGGCGCTCGGCAGTGACTCTCGGAAAGCAGCACCGACTTGTAATTTGAATTAAAAGCTATTTTGTGGTTAGTTACCGGACGCATCTTATTAGGTGCAAACGAAATGTATTTGGGGGATCGCAGTCACTCGCAGACGATTCTATACGATATCCTGTAGGCGCGTCGAGACATCATACAAGCGCGTTATCTGAAGCGTTTCTAGTCGTGACGGCCGCTCTCAGGTTAAATCCAACAACCCAGATCGAAGTTCGCCATCGGCCACTCCTAGTTAATTCACTGTTAAGAGCGTTAGCGCTTATTCATCACGTTTCTCGATTTCTTCGGGTCTGATACCACCTCCCTTGAATGGGAAATTTTCTGTCCGATGAATTCAAGATGGCGGCCTCCATAGTAAATCGATATAGCAACTGAATCGGTGATTTATTGGTGACGTCATTATTATATCGAATTGTGTTTGATGGAGGTCACGGTTTTGTGACGTCATAATTAACTAGTCACGTGACTGTTTAATCTGTTGCAACTCAATGAGATCATCACAAAATGAATTACATTGATTGAAGAGGTCTTGGTTTTGTGATGTCATAATTAACTAGTAACGTCACTGTTTAATAGGTTATAACTCGGTAATTAATGAGGTCACCATAAAAATAATTAGATATTTGGAATCCTTTAGATGAGTAGAATACGTTAGACACCAATATTAAATGATGAAGTTAGTATTTAGATATGGATAAGCTTAAATTTAATTGCTCATAATTAACCGATGAAGTCATGGTGTAACTAATGGCATATTCGTAACGGGCTCAATTAGTAGAACATGTTACACCAATATCGCCTTATTAGGTTAACATTTAGCTATGGTTAGGCTTAACATGGCGGCCGTGACGTCAGCCCTCGGCAGCTCAGAAGGCGGTCGGCGCCCGCTCGCCGTTGTCTACACAGTATGGAGTGCCTTCGTCATGTGCGTGCCAGGCGAGCCTTCAGGAGCCAGACTGGCAGCGTCCTTACCGCAGAGTTGGCGCGGTGGACAGCTGCCAGAGGTAAGCGGAAGTGTAGGTTCATGGAACGCATAATATCTCTCGCGATTACAGTCGCTTCGAGCAGCAGCAGGTAGTAGTAATCTATCGTTTTTATGAAGCGAATGCAGGAGTGTGGATATAAATTTTCGTAAGCAGGGAAATGTTTTTAAATATGGCCGCAAAGTAACAATTATCCCCTCTAATAAAGCGAAAGCCTTTAACGGCTCACCGTTGTCCGTCCGTCCGCGAAATCTCTCACACTATAGCTGTCAATCAAATGGCGCCAACTCGATTAGATAAAAAGTCCTGGTGCATGGTGGGATTCAAACCACCATCCTTCCGTTTCGCAGCCGAACGTGCTAATGTCTTCGCCACTTCCTGCCAACGTATAACTAGTTCGCCTTGTCTAGCGCAGGAACGCTGGAGAGTGTTTGCGGAAAGGCGTCGAATCAGACGGATTCCTCCCAAACGCTCTCTAGTGTCTTTAGCATTCAAGATGCACCAACGATTGAGCGCTTAATCAACATCTTAACCGCATATCAGTGACACAAGCATCAACACCACACTAAAGGCTTTGCCGCACTTTCGATAAGCAATGTGCCCCCCTGAATTTTTATTTTTCGTTTGTCCTAAGAAAATGATCTTCAATTATCAGACTGTAGAAGGAAATACTACGACTAACCCACATGGGGGATTGCAAAGCTATACAGTCCTTGTCAGAAATATACAGCTCAAGGGGCTCCTGTTAAAGTCTACTGGTACAACCTCCAGCACCCATGAAAGTCTTAAACCGTGCGCGAGTGACGACAAAAGTTCTCACCATCAATGGATTTGGAAAGCAGGTGATGATCAACAAGCTAAACCACATGGCCACCTAGTGGACTGTGTATTTTTGACAAAGGCTGTACCTAGTAGGCATGCGCATTTCGCTGTCCATGATGGCGGGGTTTTTGCATGCAGTGGATTAGGTGTGTGCTGACAGCGTGCCGTGACATTGCTTATAGCCCGATTCATGCTCTGTGGTTAGCTGCATTCAGATTTACCTACGTTCATTTTGCTGAGATCCGGAAGAGGAAATGAGGTCTGAATGCATACGCATCTGATGCAGAGAAAAGTTGGGAGGTATCTATTTTTCGCCAACGAATGAACCACAATGTTGCCAGCTAGCCTTTAGACTCACAAACCACAGGTACCTGCCCTATTTATGACGACAGAAAATTTTCAGTTGTAACAAATATTCTTGTAGTATAGTAGAACCTCTTAACATAAATTTTTGTCGTAACAGCAGGAATTTCTGTAGTATTTTAGCAGCCTCGTGTCGTAACGAAAAAGCCAGTTCTGTCGCAACAACAAACAACTTAGCAGTACTACTGTCACAGATTTTCTTGTAGAATATTAGAACCTCATCGCAGAAAATCTTGTCGTAATAACAGGTTTTTCTTTAGTATGCTAGTGGTCTCCTTTCGTAACGAGAGAGCCAGTTCTGTCGCAACAACAAACAACTTAGCAGTACTACAGAAAAATGTGTCGTAACGACAGAACGGCAGAATTTCATTTTGTATTCTGGGACCGGCTCTTGTATTTTTCGACAGGGACATGTCCTGCGCCTACGGAGGCTTCGTGTTTCTGTACCGCAGTGCTGGCACGGCGACCCTCTCCGCAGTCGGGGTGATGGCTTTTCCGCGCACAGCGGCAGGGCCACTTCGCGGAGGGTCGTCTTCGGCACGGGCCGCAAGGTACGTATTGGTTGGAAAGACAGTCCGTTCTGAGCTGCCTGGAATGAATCATAACGGTTCAGCCCACATAAGTTTAATGTACCGCAACAAACTAATTATTTTTTCTCCTAAAAGCAACAAAAAATTGGCGGACGTTTAAGCTTCGCTTTTAAGAGTGGAACGCGACAGCAGCGTTTCCAGGGAGTCCACGGAACGCATCGACCGTTCGGCGCGACGCCTTGCCCGCTAGACAAATCACTCGGAGTCTCTAGGAGGCCTCTCAAAACAGCCCATCCACCGCCCGAAGAAATCATGAACGGGCTGCAGTGACGTTGCTCCCTGAATTGGCCATAATGCGCCTAAGTTGTGAGTTTAGAGGAAAGGAAAGGCGCTGTAAATGTCTCACATATCGGTGGACACGTCACCCACGCCTTGAACGAAGGGAGCAAGTTTGTAGCAAGAGAAAAGACAGAAAGAGAGGCCGTAGTAGAGGTCTGCGTCTCCATGGTCGTCACATTCGTTCACCACAACAGCATACAGAAGCGTACATCACAGGCGCTCGGGCGCTACTGGTTCCATGGCATCGGGATGGTTGACGCCCGCACAAAACATGGTGCGCACAGGTCCGGCCACCGCTGACTGCGCTTCTGAAGCTCGAGGAGGTCGCGAAGGTCCATGCTGCCGCCCGCAGGGGGCGAAACCATCCTTTTATCACCGGGCTCCACGTTCAGACCAGCTTACGTCGTCTGCCGATCTTCCGAATGCAAATCCACAACTCCTGTGCAATGTCAGTGCACGTTAAGAAACCCCAGGTCGCCGGATTTCCGAAGCCCTCCACTACGGCGTTCCTTAAAGCCTGAGTCGATCGCTTTAGAACGTAGAACAGCATAAACCCAAACTCAGACCGAACCAGAATCACTGGAAGCTTAATTTTCCCAGTGACTCTAAGCAGAACACATAACGCCACCTATCGTACATCAGCGCTAGATGTTCGCATTCACTCTCATCTCTACAACATGACAGGCGCAGGAGTGCCGCAGTTCACGGCAGTCGATTTAAAATGCTTTATAGAATAGAAGGCGATTGTTATCGGGTCCCGTTTCAAAATCGGCACACTCGTCAGCTGCTGACACGAAAGATGCGGGTTCGATCCCGTCCGCGGCGGTCACATTTCAATGCAAGCGAAATTCTGGAGGCCCGTGTACGGTGCGATGTCAGTGCACCTTAAAGAAGCAAAGGTGGTTGAAATTACCGGAGCTCTCCACTACGGTGTCCCTGATAGCCTGAGTTGCTTGGTAGGTTGAACTCCTAAAGACTATACACTATAAACTCATCAGCACACAAAGAAACTTCACGAAGTCAAAGACCACAACGGATTTACTAGGTCACTTTTATTCAGTTCGAACCGACCAGTTTCGTAGTGTTTTCTCCTCGTGCTTGCCTCTCAATTTAAAAGACCTTGGTTCGATTTTCGGTATCACCACAAGGCCTTTTACAGCGACAGCTGTTAGGCGCCCGACCCTGGTTTTCTCGCCGCCGTCGGCGTAACCGGTTGGGGCTCGCGCACCCACTGGTTGCGCCGCTCAGCCTGGGTCGCACAACCCTACGGGTGGCTCTGTTTGGAACAGCCATCTGCATCACGTGACCACTACAATAGTGGTCACGTGACTAAACGCCTAAACAGCTATCCCTGAAACTCGCGTTATATAGTCATGACCGTCCTGCGAGTTTTTTTTAATTTTGAGATTGTCGGGTTTCGTGTTACAACTTCAACGACGCCGACCCCGCTTTTCCGCGACACGAGCTGCTCAAGGCTATCGCGCTAAAAGGCATACTACTGGATATAATTGTTTGTACTCTTTGCGCATTAAATATCTACTCCTCTGCGGGTCTTTACGCGCCCTTGACACTAGATGAACTGATGACAGGCGTTAATTTTCACTTCGCGTTTCTTACTGCGCAGTTCGCATGTGGGCTGAACCAAAGAAAAGGCTGCCAACTCAGTATGTTGCGGGTCGTCCATGGGCAATCTGTGGGTAGGAAAAATGCTGAGGCCGAGGTGATTGGCCCAATGTTTTGCGATGAGTATTATGGTTGACCTGTTTATAAGTGACGGTGAATGCATAAATGTCAGCCAAAAGAAAGACGTGTTCACGCGTCTCTAAATATAGGGCTTGGAAGTGCGCCGAACAAGATTATTTTAAGCAATTACATATTCGCACACGGTACCATGTTCAGTAAACATATGCAAGCAGATATTTTTGACGTAGCCGAAAAAGCTTTTCCAATGTTTGATTTTGTTTATTTTTAAGGGTCAGTGTTTCTTTGGATGCGGCACATCGCCGAAGACCATTGAGAGGCTTAAGAGGGGCTTCCTACGCCTGAATCCAATAATCTGGGTGAATAGACAGCAGTTTTCGCAGTGAATCATTCAGGCTACGAGCGCCTAACGTCCACACCTGCAGTGCGCTGAAAAAACTGTATAGCTTTCCTGTGCTGCCATATGAGTGCGCTCAGATTTACGCTGAAGAATAATAACATCAGTGTCGCCATGTTTTCGTTTTCTCCGTCTCTCCGTCTGGTGTGCAGTTAAAGCGCTTTGCGTTAAGGCGCTATGTGCAAATTCGTCCATCAGTCAATCCTGGACACTCTGTGGAGGCGAAACGCAAAAATGGTGCCCGTGGGCTGTGTGATGTTACCGCATGTCAGAGAACCGGAGGAGGTCTAAATAAAGCTGGTGACATCCACGACGTCGTCCATGCACTTAAGAACTGTGTTTAAGAACTTCTTTGAAACTTCGAAAATAATTCCTTGCTTACGCTGTGTTTGACACGGGAAAACATTAGATGCTTTGGCGTTGATCGAGACCACTTAGTATAGATATATTTTCGTCTCTTTGGGTGCTTTGAGCTGTCTGCAACTAACACTTGCACATGCTTCTAAACTATTGCCTGCAAACACCAAAAAAGCATTACGACGAGTGTATGTGCTGTTATAACAATTTTATGAGGAATTTACAGTGGTGTGTCTTTTAACCATCAGAACTCATCGTCAGTAAACACATTTGTTTTCCACACTTACACTCTTCTGAATAAATTTCCTGTAAAACCTACACAGATTTCCTCTCTCATGAGCCTTCTTGCCATGCTATGAGCTGTGTGGCCATCTGAGTCATTTGCGGGTCCACTGTTAAAAGACTCACTGAATTGCAGCTTTACGTCCAAAACCTCCGTGCGTTCTTGCACACATGCCATGTAAAATCATTTCGCATTTAAGGCTATGTACACACAAATAATTTTAAACGCGATAGCGTTAAAACTACGAGCACAAAAAGAAATTTTAACGCGATAGCGTTAAGGCTTCCCTAGTACAGAAAATTCTACGTAGTCTCTGTTGTCAGCGTTATGAGCGAAAATAGGGTAGTGTAGAGCGCTCTAGGTGGCCCACCTGCGTCACGTGACCCTGTAGCGTCACGAGAACCTGCCCACCGAGTTGTGAGGGAACTGTCCACCGTGGCAGGTAGCGGTTAACTTAATGATCGATCACGAGAGGTTGCTCTGGAAAAGCAACTTGGGTCGCACAAGCCCCACCAGTGGCCGCGCCTGCCATCGCAGAGCAGTGGCGCATCGCTTAATCGCTGCACCACTGCGCAAGCAGTGACATGAGGACTCCCATGGACCTATGAATGTTGAGAATGACCAATTCCGCATAAATGGGCACTAACTCATTAACTTCATCGCGTCGTACCCTTAAGGAGGAGCTTAAGTGCCTCCCCCAGTTTTATACAAGATATGTGCAGAGTATAGCTACTTATGTAGAAATGAACTGCCTTGCAGCAGGTTTCTACTTTCTACAACAGTACAATAGAAAATTACACTCTCTTTTCTACATTATTCTAACGCACACATGGGTGAAAAAGCGTTCACTCTAAGCCCCCATGCATGTTTCAGGTGGTTTCCCGCTCAGACAAGTCTCTGCTTATCCGTTGTCATGGAGACAGCCAGCAGGCGTACATGGTACCAGCAGAGTGCGAACATGTACAAGTGGACATGCCGCGGCAGCCCACTTCGAGCCGATGAAGGAAAGGAATGGTTAGTGCCTGGCTCCGTCTTGACGAATCGATCATTTACAGGCCCTCTCACGTCCCTTAAGCAAGATGCGCTAGGGCGAAAAACGGTGACTACTTCCCGACAGGCGACAGTCATGCTGCAGCATTTATATGAACAGGAGGGGCCAAACATGGGCTTTGGGAATTTGCTTGTCTATCGCATCGACGCCAAGCCGTACTTGGCTGATGCGTGCTCATTCGTTGATGAGAGGGAATGGCGCAGTAGCAGAGTCATTTCTTGTTGGACATCTTAACTGAGCCGTGAAGGAAAAAACTCAGAGGAGACAAACTTTTTCTCCCTCTAGTTGATTCACGATCTTTGAAATAAGCGTGCGCTGAATAAACGAAGGAAGTTGCGCCCTTGTCCCGTCATTTCTGTTCCTTTAGGTTAGCTTAGGTTATGCCTTCGTCTATTAAGCGCACACTTATTTCAAGTGAAAGGAGAAAGGAGAAAGGAAGAAAGAGGTGCCGTAGTGGAGGGCTCCGGAATAATTCTTCCAACTGTGGACCTTTAACATGCGCTGACATCGCACAGCACACGGGAGCCCTTTGCGCTTCCCGTGTGCTGTGCAATGTCCCTCCTAGGGGCACCAATTTTCGCATCAGTGCGGATTGAAAAAGAGTAAGATAATCTAGCTGGTCCGATTTGCTGCCTTAATGTAATACTGAAGGCTCTAAACACCTGAAAAAGGTGTTATTGCTGATGCGATGTGGCAATGGGTAATCTTCCACTTTTTCCAGAGCATACGAAGCGGCCTGCAAGGGTCTACAGCGTCGTACCTATAAGCGCATCTTCACAAAATCAGATGCACCCCATATCGCCAAACAATATACCCAGGATGAAACGAACCGCCTCTGGAACTTGCCGAGTGATCATTACCTTTTCTCCATTCCATCGAACCAGAGCTAAAATCAAGACTACCACTCGGGCTTCCGCGTCATCCAGAAGCAATTTATCATCGTCTCCGTCTTAATGTTGCATTTACGAACAGTCTACGATACCGTTTCAAGCAATCAGACAGTCCGTATTGGGACAACTGCGGCTCAATTGAGAATGGACTTCATGTTCTCTTCAAGTGTCCAGCGTGCGCCTACCAACGTGCGCACTAAGAACAATGCATGCAGTCCGTCACAGTCACCTCTTCGCGCACTTTGCGCGCACTACGAGACACCCTTAGAGCGTGTGTGGGTAGCGGTCTCGGCCACAGAGGAGATGCCCTCGACTCAGCGTGGCAAGCTCACCCGGAGACCAGCTATCAAGTGACAAGGGGGCTGGTCGTTTGGTGCTCAGCTTTCGCCGGTCGCAAGCCAGAGAATGGGAACAGAGCCGAAGGTTCACAAAACAAAACAAAGTTTATACAGCAAGGAGATGATACATAATAATTGGCTTTTGGGGAAACGAAATGATGCAGTATCTGTCTCATATATCGTTGGACACCTGAACTGCGCCGTAAGGGAAGGGATAAAAGAGGGAGTGAAAGAAGGAAGGGAGACGATACAGAATATTTCACAATCACTCGTACGAGCCCATACAAAGTGATTTACAAATGCTATGCAACTCGTGCAAAGTAACACCTGAGAGATTACAATTCAACAAAATATTTGCACCAAGAGTGCACCAACACAGAGAGAGACAAACAAACAAAACACATTTTGTTCACCGGCCCTGCGACGGTCCGGCGACCTGAGGAGCACGACGGGGCCGACACGCAGACTGGCGCACGTTGCCTCGCTGGTCCGTTCTTGGCTGGTCGAGTGGCGTTCTCCCGGGAGTCGAGCAGGCGCGCTTCTCTGAAGCTTTTAACGGCCGCTCGGGCTGACAAACAGCGGTCCGCGTCTGTTCATTCTTCGTGCCAAGGCAGGCGCGCACATACACGCAGTATCTACTGCTCAATTTCCTTCTCCTTCTCGCGCCGGGCGCGCGACCCCATTGGTCGAGCGCAGAAACCGCCTTACAGAAGATTCTGGGTCCTTCTCGCGATGAGAGCCGCCGGCGCGCGAGCGAAGGGGAGAGGGCATCACTTTAGCGCGGTCCAGGGTTGTGCCCTCTCCGTCGGCAGTGGGTAGAAACTACTCGGACATTCTAGAAAAATGGACGGCGCGAGCAGCCATGTTTCCTTTGGCGCCTCGCCGGCGAGCTGAGTGGAAAGGGCAGCAGCACACGCAAAGTTGAGCACTCTCCGGGGTTCCTTCTCCGCTGTTTTGTTTTATTTTACAGCTCGCGGGCGCGAGTGCTTCTGCGCAGCGCTGTTTTCTTTTTCGAATATGCGCTGATTTTTGTGACAGTCACCCAAGTGCCACTCAGTGAACTCTTTATTAGGTTATTTTGGCTGCAAAGAAAGCAGTGAACTGCAATTATATTCTTATTTGCCTGTGTAGATGGTACTGGTGTTTTAGGCAAGCTCTAAATTGCCCGAACACTTTATGACCCCGCTGTACATGCACAGAACTTGACTGCGGTCTCATCCGGAGAAGCCATCATGCAGTGAATTATCGCGTTAGGAAACTCTTCAATGACCGCACTCTTTTCTAGCACCCTTCTTCCATCTTTAGTCCCTAATTCACTCCCCTACGCATAGTAGCATGTCAGCTAATATTCACGGCGGCTGAAATTTGTTTTTTATTAAAGAGCTCTCTCTCTCTCTTCTAAGATGTGATGTGAGCTAAAAAGTTGCACGAGTCGTGTGTTAGCATCTTTTTTAAGAGCTCGCAGTTTCACACCATTAGAATTAAACCAAAAGTTTTTAATGAAGAGAAAAACCGAACCTCGACCACTGTCATGCGCCGAAGAAAAAGCTTCAGGAGATGGCCAAGTGAGGAGTTGCTGCAGTGAATAAGGGCTCAGCCATAAGAAGCTGTTTGGCACGCACCAAATCATGGCGAGGAGGTAGGAGCAGAGGGTGTCAGATTTCTTGCGTAAAGCTTATGCGAACTGGGAATTTTTGCCTGCTAGTTGATGCATGGTTTAGAGGGAAAAACAGCGTAACTGACAAGCACGTGACAAGACGACACAGCGCCTATGTAGTCTTATCACGCTTATGTCATTTGCTCCATTGGCCCGAGATAACTTGATTGAACTGAATGTTCTCGTCGTTATTACGTAAACATTAAAGCAACTGAAAAATGCTGTCCGTAAATTTAATTCTGTATAATCGTCTTGGAACAATGCAGAATGCGTTCGGAGTGGCTGCCTCCCAATCCTCGATACAGTTAAGGCACTTTTAGCGGAAAATATTCCCAAATGTTCCGGGCTTTTGCAGGCTTGGATAAAGGGGACAATCATTCATTTTCACGAAGAAAGCTGACTGATCCATCGGTGACCAGTGCCGCTTCGTCTTGTGAACACATCGGGCCCCAGCAGAGTGTGACTAACATGTCCAGGCGGGCAAGCCAAGACAAGGGAAAAGGAGAACAGCCAATGGTGAGCACCTGGAGGACAACTGCACCTAGTTTTTGTTTTCAGTAAAGCTAGGTCGCTTGCCTTTCTTTGTGGACTTTATTTCGGCCACGGAAGAATTGTTGCTAAGCAATCTTCAACTGAAAATCGCGTCATTTTCCCTCATGGCAGCCTTGTGAATGCAAATTGCTTAGTGCATCGAGGTACAAATCCGATTGTCACACATTTTATCTCACTACGTGTCAATCAAAAGTCATTGTGTAATGGCAGGCAACACATCCTAGACAGCCAAGACAGTCAGCGCCTGGGACAAGCAATCTTGTTGCTTTCTAAGAAACAGCAAGCCAATAATTCGTGGACAATAAAGAAAAAATAAGTTGCCCTATTCAAAAATGCTTGCAGATTTTAATGGGTCAGCAAATAGGATTATGCCAAATTTGGTTTGGCTGTATAGGACTAACATCCCAAAGCGACTGAGGCTATGGCGAACGCCATAGGGATGGGCTCCGGATAATTTCGACCACCTGGAGTTCTTTAACATGCACGGACATCGCACACTACCCGAAAGTCGCGGGTTGGATCCCGCCCGCAGCAGTCGCATTTGATGGAGGCGAAACGCTAGCCCCCCACGTTCTGTGCGATGCCAATGCACGTTAGTAACCCCACGTGGTTGAAGTTATCAGGAGCCTTCCACTACGACATTTCTCAGCCTAAGTCGCTTTTGGTTCTTTATCTAAACCAAATGTGTCATGACCCTACTTGCATACCCAGTAAAACCTATACACATTTTCAATGAGGCAATAAGACATTGATTACATAACAAATTGGATATTCTATTTTCAAAGCGTAACCGTATGCGCCTTTTGGCTGTACACGATAGACACTGCAGCATAGATTTATGACGGCTTGATTGAACACAGAAGAGCAATGGACACGTGATTCGTGTCGCAGTAAATAGGATGTGAACGTGTGTGGCTTCATTAATGGAAGGGAAGGCTTGTGGTTCAACAGCTGTCGTTTCCAGCGTCCGTTAATACAGAAGCTCTCATCCGTATGTTCCCTAACATTTCCAGCGCCTGAAGCGATGTCATCTCTACTACCAGTCAGGTGGACACCAAGTCGACAACCACCAACTGACCACCACGCCCACAAGTGAACCGACGACAGAGTCTGCCGAGAACTTTTTCGGTCACCGTTCGCAAGGTAACGATGTTTTCAGGAGTTCCGAGAAGCGTGCGAGTTAGAGGGGACACTGACTACACACGTGCACAAATGTTTCTGTTCGCGAAAAAATAGCGATAGAGCCGCAACGACGGGTGCCAGGTTTTGTGGGAAGACACCCGTACCTTGCCCCGGGTACTGACAGGCGTTTTTACAGCGACAGCTGTTGGTACCACTTTCCTCAGGAGTGCGCAACCGTGGTCCATATCGCGAGGATAGAGGGAGGGAGTTACGCGCTGCAGCCACCACGGGCGCGCTAGTGTCGCCGTACTTGCGACCAATGGCAGGTAGGGTCGACGATGACGCAGCGCGCAGACATATGGCGCGGATAACACTGAACGAACTCGTAGCCGCCCTACTTGGAAGGAGCCGAACCACATGAGAGCGGTGCTCAACATCGCACGCGCGGTCGACAGAAAAAAGGTAGAGCCCACAAGTAGTCGAAGTTTCGTGTGGTCGAGGTAGTGAAAACGCGGTAGCGCTGCAAAGGACCCGCTTCATCTGACATCGACACAGGCGCGAGGACTCGCGCTGGAACAGCGATTGGTTGCACTTCCGCAGCAGCAAGTTAATGACGACGACACTAACAACTGACAAAACTTAAAACATTTAAATAATCGACAAAATTAGACTTACTATGTAATAGTTTTTCTGCAACGGATCATTTTCCCTCTCATCATTTTGTCCCTTAATTATTGGTTCTTCCCGCCTGCGACATAGGAGCCAATAATAGCTAGTGAGCAGTGTCATTCGCCTATTCTGATAAAGCTGGCAGGATATGCAAACAGCAAGAAGGCGAAAATATAGTCGTAGGGATTTACCGTAGTTAAACCAAGCAGATCGTGAGAAAGAACTTTAGGCAACGCCGCCTCAAAAACAACCGCATGCAACATCAAGGTCAAGGGCCAAAGGTCAAATGTCGAAGTCAAGGTAAAACTTTGAGGCTTCACCCATACATAGTGTTTTTCAGCTTTTTAATGAAGTAATGTTTTCGCACTAAAAATTGACCTCACAAGGATTCCTTAAAGCGCGACTTGGGTGTCCACTGTCCCAAGGGGCCAGTTGCGCGCCTTTCCTTTGCTTTCGAAGCGCCCTCTCTTTGTCGGTTTCGGCACAGTTGCGGCTCGGCGACGTCACATGGTTATGAAACACACGTCAGATAAGGTACAGAATGGAGTAGTAAAGCTTTCGCTTTAGTAATATTACCGATGCAAATTCCGTTATAATTATCCTTTACCGCGAGCGTACTTCAGCAAACTGCTGCGGAAGCCCCAAAGCTCGCAAGGTAGCGATGAGTCTGATAACGCATCTAGAGGCATTCTCTCCAGGCTCCAAAGAATTCCGTGGCTACGATAATGTTCTCGGCACAACTGCACGCCTCTGGTAGAGCGTCTTCAAGATTTTACGGCATTCCTATATTCGGAAAGGCTTAAGAGGTCTTGTGTTTGTAGAGCCGCAGAGTGAGTGCCTGATTCATCTGAACCATTAGTATTTCATAGAAACCTGGGCGATGTTCAGTGAAGATATGGTGCGCCAGTCTGTGATATACCCAGAAATTCTGGACGAAAGCATTTTTGAACTGGAAACCACTTATGAACGCAATTTTTAATAATGTAAGATTTCATTATAACAATCAACATAACTGCATCTTCCGACGACAGTCTTCAATTTTTTTAATGTTAACTTTTGTGCTATGGTCAGAAGCGTTTCTAATTGGTTTTCTGTGGGAGTCTGAACTGTTCAATGCGACCGATGGAAGCACTTTAAAAGAGAGATTTTCCTACATATCAGAAGAATGGACTATTATATTCAATATTACCATGAAAGTATCTTACAATTTTCTAAATTTCAGAATTTTCGTTCGAAATTGTGGACATGTATGAGCATGAAATTGATTCTTGGCAGAGCCGGCTACCGTTTTGACCTGGTACCTCGGCGCCGGCAGAAAATTACTACTGTGTACTGAAGCTGAAATGTGTGGGTGAGTTAGTAGCTATGTTCAGTGTGTGTCAGTCCGGTGTGCACAACGAAAATCAGATATGTCCATACGGAGGCGCGAACATCTGCTACTCGCGCATATCTCCCGGTCATTCATTCGTTGTTGCATACAACTAAGCGCTAAGTGATACGAAGTTACGCTGTAGCAGCACGAGTACCGCAAAAGCAGCACTGTTAAAAGGAGATGGGGAAAAATTGCACTGCATCGCCATGCCGGTCATAAGGCGAACATCAAAAGCATAGACCCTAAAACAGTTAGACCTAGCTGCATTTACTATCAAAACAGAACTAAGTTATGTGTTGGAGGAGTGTGAGGAAACTGGTGGTGACGTCATTTTGTAGCGATAGCTGCATTACGGTAGCATTTCGAGCCTTCAGTATGGTGGCGCCGCCATCCTGTCGGTGCGCCGCCACGCTCTCACGTGGTGCCGAGCAGCTGCCGGCGGCGCGGCACCGTGGCTGATCAGGTGGTTCGTCACGTGGTTGGTCACGTGACCAAGTTTCACTCGGCCGGCTGTAGCTGCCGCGTCACTCCAGGTTTAACCAGGCCTAAACCACCGCCATTTTTTTCGTTGAGAGTTCAGATGTCCGCTGCCCTCGTCCGCATGCTGCACGCCACGCGTCTTCCGATGCCGCCAAACAATGCTTCGGGAATTTCACCTTCGACGACATTCATTTTCTTCTTTGAAACAACCGCTTCTTCGCCGGAAACTTAGCGCCGCAGTACGTACGTGAGGTCATCGTAGCGGCCCCTGCCTGTTGCTGTGTACCGCAGAGAAACCAGAATGCCGACGCCACTTTAGTCGATGATTACGTCACCATTTCAAATGCTAGCGCGAAAAAGATTTCACATGCTTTACCCGCAAGTTTCACACATTTGGCTAGTTTAAAACCATGAGATTCTAAAACCTCTTCAGTTGCACTTCCAGTGTGTAACGCGTTAGCCTCCATTGGTCCCTTCAGTGGCCCGAGGTCCCCATTGCACGTCTCAGATGCAGGCGCTGTTCTTTATTTTCTGAAGTTATTTTTATCTTAGACTACTTTTTTATTTACCACAAGGCACACAAGTCCTTTTAACGAAGTAGAACGAACATTCCTCGGTGGACAGCGCACCCGGCCCACGACCAAAGGAGCAGCGGCTCTAGTGCCGGTTCGACCCCCACGTTTCTTCTCAGCGCAATCACTTCTCTTTCTTCGGAGGGAGCGGAATGACGTCACGACCCTGAAGGCCAATGAGAAATTGTGCAATGAAGTCAGCACTGTTGTACCGTGACAGCGTGCTGAAGTGTTTGAATTACCCGCGCGAGGTCATGTCTTTGTGATGTCACCGCCCTCTCGACCAATCCGGATGTTCTCCACACGCACACGCCAACGCCTGCGTTCCGCTGATTGGAACGCTTAATGCAGTCATTTTAATGCATGTGAGAAGAAAAAACACGACCATAGCGCTATCAAGTGACCGCTTGTTCGCAAAAATCCAGAGCTATGAGCTCTTTTGAATCTGTTTTCAAATTAGCAGGGCAGCTGATGGTTGGCGGTCAGTTTGTCTCTTCTTTATGTTTGTGCCGTTCATTTCGCCACTGAATACCGTAAATCGCGCATAAATTGTGCGTATTTGATTTCTACTAACAGCGTGCACTCTTAGGAGTGCGATTGTGCCCCCATTACTTGTACCGCCTTTGCCAGAAGTAATCGAGCAACGGTGCATTGCTTCTTAGCCGCGTAGCGAAGAAGTTCTGGCAGCCCTTAGGCTCTGAATGTTTGTAAAGTAAGCTTAACCCTTCTTCTCAAGTTCAGATGCATTTCGGTACTTAGTGGTACCGTCAAGGTTCCGTCATGTGGTTTACTAGCGAAAACTTGTGTCTCGGTTACTTTAGGCAAAGGGGGTACACCGAAATCAGAATTTAGGAAAAGCTTTCGGCAAATTTGCGTACGTGATTCACAGCTCTGTATGGCTGTTGCTCCTTACTTGTTACCTTACCATTATTTGTTTCATGTTATGCTCATTCAAACTTTGTGTCTCATTTCATTGTGTCTCTTCAACGCAAACGTTTCTTCCTTTTCCCGCATCAGCCATGAATCAAACTTTTTGCCCGCCTTTCCTTTTTGCTATTGAGAACTTGATGTCCCATTGAACCCACTGAAGAAACGCCACTTTTGTCGGCCAGCTGGTGCACATTCACAACGAGAAACAGCAGCTGCAAAGAAACACTTGCACGAGGCGAGCCGGTTTGTTTCTCTGGTGTTCCAATGCTCGCACGTCAGAATAGGAATTCATTCAGGCTAACTTTTTGGCTTGGGTGTCGCCGTGTCTCACACTTCTAACGACGCTTTCTGTTCGAATCATTCTATGGCATCATTACCTCTTTAACTGCGTGATATTTCGCCTAAACTTGCAGAGTGCCTTTTGTGGACCCGACGTGAATACAAGGACGCGGTGCCCCCGGCGTGCATCGACCACTTCGTGGACGCCTGCGGTGTTGTACTTCCTCCACCCAGCAGGGACCTCTGCCCCAATGGGGAGGGCCACTACTAATCTTTCATGCGAGGAAAAAGCCCCACTGTTGTGCTCCACATGATGCCTGTGTCAGGGCCTTTCTCCCTTTTTGGTGGCACTGATGAAGGTGTCGTATGTCGTAGCAGGAAACTGTCGTCTTTGCCTGCTAGGAGACTCGATTGGTATCATCTTTATATCCCGAAAAAGGCACGCACACAAAGGGAAGATGACTAAATATAATATTTAGACCATTAAGAAATTTCTGGTCGTTGGAATAGCTCACAGTGGTACGAAAATAAAATATGGAACACTCTCCGTGTGGTGGTGAATTGAAAACGCAACTTTTCTTGCTCTTTAAGGGACGTCATTAACAATTTACATTTACTTGTACAAGTCTTATTTTACCCTAAAAGTAAGGTTACATGATTGTGGATACTTGAGTGTTTCACTAAGTTTTATTACTGTTGCCGTAGTATTGATGAATTATTAAAAAAATCTTAAAACCTCTTTTCGCTTTCTGTTCTGTTTGTTCCACATCATGTGACTTGTTAAATTTATTGCCATTTTTTTATGCACCTTTTTATTCTGCATGTGTAAGAGTTAAAATTTTACAACATGATCATTTCTGGCAAAGTACCGCATCGCTAAGGGCCAATACTAACTTGTTATCTATCTTTTGTAATCAGTTTTAAATGTAAATAGCAAATTGAATTGAGTTTATATACTTGGGGATTTACACCGCACAGGAATTGTGAGCAGGTCAGGGGACGCTGTCGACAATGAGCCATCAACTGTCACATGATGCAGGTATGCTTTGGCTGGTTAGGAAATTTTGAGTGGACACTACTTTGACTTACCGGTAACAGTCTTGAGCAGGTGGAAAATTCACTTTGAATTGCTAATGTGAATAGAAGTCTACATACTGTCTTCTAAAGATGTGTATTCAAATTGTTATTTTGAATTTGAAAAGTCTTTAGACTGTCCGTAAACTGTCCACAGACTGGCTGTGCTCAGTTCATCGATACAGCACATATCGACATAGCAGGGTGTCAGTGGATACAGTCCCTGTCGACAGTCAGTCTATAGAGAGTCCATACACTAACACCCGTAGCGTTCACAGTTCGTTTCTGTGTTATAAACAGCCATAGTTGCCTCTTTGGAGTGTCTAGCTGCATTGGCTCAGTCTATATATAGGGGCAATTTTTGTTCAAACATTTGTGCAAGGAGTAAAGGAGCTTTCACTGTGTAACAGGGGCTGGTTTTACATTTCGCTTCTCCAATCACCGCCTCCCATGGTGTGTTTGAATTTTATTTTATTGTGTGGAGGCCTGCTGAGGTTGGAGGTTGGCTCAGGGTGGAGGCTTTCTGGGTTGATAAAATGTGAAGCCCTTCTAAGTGAGCAGGTAGGAGAATAGGTGGGTAGAAGTGGCGGTGAGTGGTGAAGGCTTTAATTTTTGTTCATTTGAGCAAATGTTCACTTCGTCACCAGATAGTTAAATGTGCATATGCTGGCCTGTGCCGGCTATAAATGTAAACAAGTGCTTCTGGTGGGTCCAAACTTCTAGAGGATAGCAGCGGATGATTGGGTGATCGGGAAGACATACAATCTAGTGCTCGGAACAAACGCTTTTTGATGCGCCTTCGTACTACTATATGGTTTTGAAGCAAAAGCTTCACTACGCTACAAGTAAAGCGGATTTCGCCGTACTTTGCCGGTTGATGTTCAAGTGAGCCAGAAGTCAAGACCGTGGTGTCACACCACTTGACCTTTGACGTTCACCTCTGACCTTTCAATTCGCTGGAGGGGGGGGGGGAATATAAGCCGAAGCCATGCGTTCATTTGGTGACCATTAATTTAACATTAATTTAACAGCCACCTGCCAGGCTGGCAAGGTGGACGCGCTGCTTATCTAGTGTGTGCAACGCACTCACTGTTACAGACGCCAGGCCGCGTTTAGTTGCCGGATACACCACAGCTTACGCTTTCTTACCGGGTTCAGCAGTAGTTAAACCGCAGTTAATTTTTTGTTTTAAATTCTGCAAAAAAATAAGAGGCAGTGCGGGCTTAGGAAGAGATACTTCGCTCAGAGGCTCAGGAACCACTTCTCTGCAAGATGGGATATCGTCGTGTCGTGTTTAATTCATTGGAAACATTTCTGAAATGTCACGGAGCACCTTAAAGGAACAGTGAGGAGAACTCTATCGATAATTTTTTTTTGTAAGCAAAATCTTATAGCTCGGCATTTCATGGCTTTGTTGCCGCTTTTCCAAAAGCGAAAGGTGCATTTATTTCAAAGAAATGTGGATTCGAAGTTGAAAAAGTTTTTCCGGCCCTCCGATTCAAGCTCGGTGCACTCTTATAACGTCACAGGACGTAGTGACGTGAAACGTGACGTAAATGCAGACTGCGTGATACCTGGTGGCTAGCGGTGTGGTCTAGCAGCAACCGAAATGAAAGCTACCGCCGCCGCACGTTGAAGGCATCTATCGGGGGTCGCTACCGTCGCTTCGTTTACGTTTGCACCGGCGTCTTGCCGGCTTTACAATGGATACCGTTCTCGAACCCGACAACGAAGTTCTCGCAAAAACTGCGGCCTGCATTTCAGCGACCACAGCCCCACAGAGCGCGCGATGCTTTTGAGAAAGCACGGTTAGGTTAGGCGCCGGCGGGTCGTTTCCCCTTTCCTCAGTGAGCAGCCGTTGGCAATTAAATATCTTAAACCCCAGCGCGGGGAGTCGCGAGGGGCGAGGACAAGGTCGGCACGTCGCGCCCATCGGAGGCTGGCCGAGGCTTTGGGGCCAATGGATTGTGATTCCTTGAAAGGCGCTTTTGCACGGTGCAGCAGACGGCGCCGAGGTTGTTTCTCACGGTTGCCAGGGCGAGGTTATTTTTTTTTTGCCAATAAACGTATGGTTGCTCCAGGGCGCAGGCGTTTAAAGTTGGCGGCTTGAAAGCAAAACCGGCGCACGACGCTTCAACGTGTTCCGCGCGTTTCAGGAGGTACGGAGTCCACTGGATCGGGTTCTCTCGCCCACTTGCATGTACCTTCATATGTGTACTGTGAATGGATTAAATTTGCCGAGAGCTCGAAGAGAACAGCTCCGCCCAACTGTCGAGGCTATTGGATGGAGCCGCAAACAAACGAGTCGGCAGAGAGCGGAGTCATGGTCTCTGCAGGCTCCAATTCTCTTTCAAAGCGAAAGCTTTACTGGCCGCGAACTTGCGATTTCGCCGTGGCGGTGCTCCGAGGAGGCACATGACGTCACAACGTGCGCCTCGCCGCAGAGTCGAACCGGTCTGGCCGGGCCAGCGGCGGCTGGCGCACTCGGCGCGAAAAAGACTTGCTCCAACTCTCCGCCAGTGCGGTCAGAGTGTGCTGAAGCTGCCGAACGCGTCGGCGGTCAAGCGCAGTTTGAGTATAGAGGGTCTCGCTTTGGCTGATGTGACGTAGCCGTGCAGCGCGCGTGCGCGCGTTACGCCGGAGTATAAACGCGCCTTAACAAAGCCTGTGCTTAACCGCTAACCAACGTATTCGGTGGTGGCATCTACGGGAGCCACTTCGCAAGTCCGGTTCGGGTGAAATGCACGATAGCTTTAATAGTCATATTCGCAGGCCTTTGGCTGCAGGCTTCCTTTGTTCGGTCCTAACGGCAGTAGCACAGCCCTCCTAAAGAAGCTTGGGCCCCGACGAACGGTGGCTGCAACTGAACGCGCAAGGGCCAAACCTGAGGTGATGCCTTACGTTCAAAAGGTTTCTCATAACCTCAAGAAACTGCCCAGCAGGCACAATGTGCCGCTTATTTTCTCGGCGCCAAATAAGTTCGCTAAACTATGCCCTCGTATCTGCAGGGAGGTTGATTGCGGTTGCAAGGAGAAACATCAAGAAGCCTTCGTCAAATGTGCCTTGGGAGTGGTCTACATCATTCCCCTGTCCTGCTGAAAATGCTATATTGGGCAGACGGGGCGCTGTCTCAACGACCGTTTAAGGAAACATGCTCTAAAAATAGCACAAGATAAGCTCGCGAATTTAGTTTCGCATGTTCTGACGTGGAAGTGTGAGCACCACTTTAAAGAAGCAACGATTCTGGGCAATAGCGCAAACACAAAATCCAGAGTTTTGCTGGAGGCTTTCCACATTAACAAAAAATCGAGTCATTGCATTAGCGACGTGTCTATAAGTTTGTTCGCCTCCGAGCGCGCTTTTCTGGAAAGTTTTCTGTAAGAATAACTCCGCCTCTTTCGTGCGTGCCTGTTTTTCTTTAGGTTTTTTCTGTAGGTTCATCTTCAATGCCGCTTTCCCCCCCCCCTTCTTTTTTTCGCTTATGATACATCTTGATACCCGTTCTTTTTGCGATTGTATATATTTAGTCAGATTTCTCTTTTTTCTGTCAAGAAGCCCGGAGCCGACCTAGCGTCGTGTTCGCATGCGATGCATACACCTATATATTGATAACTGTTACGGATAATAAAGCCAGTTTTTAGTAGCGTTCCTGTTTGTGGCGTCTTCCTCGTCTCTTTTGTGCCACATTTTATACAAGTATGTGTCACTAACTATCCCAGCAACAAGTTTTATTGGAAGGGAAACCTGCTGCCAAAAGCCGGCGCACCTGGTTGTCAAAGCTTCCGTGCGTTTTATGCAAGCTTGATTTTCTTAGGGCTGTCATCAGGACGCTATGCCCCTTCTATTGTCTAGTGTTTGCGCTCATTGTTCACCATAGGAATATTTTACACCAACTAGCCCCAAGAAAAAGTTTTGATGTGAAAGCGTTTCTTCCCTCATGGATGCGTGACCACAAGATGGGTACACGCGACGATAAGAACGAGGTTAAGTAAAGATAAGCAGGTAATTAACAGGTGTAAATCATTCAAATAAAACAGGCAATAAACAATGACATAAAATAAAGGCAGGTAATTATTAATAATAAAAAGTGACCCTAATAGTGACAATGATAGGTAGTGGCTGTAAATGTTGGTAATAATATAAAAATGTTTTATGAGCCCAAAAATAATACACAGTTCCTGAATTAAGGGGGTCTGTCAATGCCACCAATGGCTTGAGGGACTAGGCCCGGTAAAGTTAGCGGACGAGCATGCGACAGTTAACATCGACGTAAGGAACCAACAGTTGGAAAATTAACACAAACAAGAAGGGAGTCACAAAATAATAAACAACTGCAGCACCAGGTGCTTGACGGCAAGACGAGAGGCACCAGAGCAATTCTCGGCCTCGACCTTGAAACCGCGTCCGATAGATTCGCGCACTCGGCGATCTTACACCAGATATCGCGGCATAACCTAGGTGTACGCTCGTACAACTACGTTCAAGATTTTTTGACAGACAGGCGAGCTTTTTTAGTGGCAGGGGATATCCAGCTAGAAGAGCAAACGCTGGGAAGCACCGGCACCCCGCAGGGCTCCGTCATCTCGCCCGTGCTCTTCAACCTCGTCCTGATCGGGCTAGCAGAAAAGCTACAAGAACTCGAAGACGTCCGGCACACCATATACGCCGACGACATAACACTCTGGGTGCACGAAGGCAGCGACGGTCACATCGAAACGGCACTTCAACTAGCAATCGAGACAATAGAGGAATACCTTGTGGGTACGGGATTACGATGTTCGCCTACAAAGTCGGAACTCCTACTCTACCGCCCTACGCAGAGGGCCAGACCACCCGGGTGTGGTCGGAATGCGGCAACGACAAGACGCGAATACGAAGAGATCAGACTACGCACGAGCAACGGAGCAACCATCCCGATAGTGCACAGAATTAGGGTCCTTGGCATGATAATCGAAGCCAATGGCGTCAACGGCGGAACGATCACTAAACTACAGCACAAGACGGCTAACGCCATGCGAATCCTCAAGAGGGTCACCAGCAGAAGAAACGGAATGAGGGAGGCGAGTCTCACACGACTCATACACTCTTTCGTCATGAGCCATATTGCGTACGACGCGTCATTCCACAACTGGTACAAGGAAGAAGCCAAGATCAACGTCCTCATCCGCAGGGTGTACAAGATAGCACTGGGTCTACCCGAGTCCACCAGCACGCAACGCTTGCTCCAGCTCGGGCTTCACAACACGCTTACCGAAATCGCCGAGGCACAGCGCACGTCACAACTAGAAAGATTAGCGGGCACGAGAGCAGGACGCCAGATCATGGAAAGTGTCGGCATCCGTTACCATGCGCAACAAGGCCAGAAAGTCGCTGTTCCGGACGCGATCAGACAGACCCTAAGAGTCGGCCCGATTCCACGGAACGTCCACCCAGAACACAACCGGGGAAGAAGAGTGGCCAGGGCCAGAGCTCTCCTATACAGCCACGGAGACGAAACGGGGACAAGGCTCGTTGACGCCGCGGAATACGCAGAACGCTCGCGATTCGCGGTTGCGGTCGTCGATTCGAGTGGCGAAACGCGCATAACGGCAAGTGTAGCGTGCCAGCGCGCAGACGAAGCGGAGGAAGCGGCGGTGGCCCTCGCCCTCACGGATCCGACGTGCACCGCAGTTCTCTGCGACTCGCGACAAACGGTCAAAAACTTCGCCAAATGATGGATCTCGCAGACGGCCCGAATCCTGTGCAATTGAAAAGTCCAGTGGGAGGAAGCTTTTCAAACAGGAATCCAGTGGTTCCCAACGCACATGGGAGAAGTATCGGACACATATCGCAACCGAAACGAGACGGCACACGCCAAGGCGCGTGAACTCGCGAACCGCGCCGGCGATCGTCGTCCTTGGGACAGCACCAAAGACTGTCTGACCAGCTACAACGAAATTACCAAGGCCCTCTGCCTGGCCCGCCGAACCTTCCCTCCGCCCAACGACAAGCTGGACAAGGCACACGCGGTGGCCCTTAGACAACTGCAGACGCTCACGTACCCCAACCCGGCACAATACCACAGACTCTACCCCGGAACATACCCGACAAATATATGCAAGGTCTGCCACACTGCTATAGCAACTTTACCCCACATGCTCTGGGACTGTAGCAAAAACCCTGACGGTGCTAACTCCGGAACCCTCCCGTCGCGGTGGGCCGCTGCCTTGCGCAGCCCCAGCCACGGTGACCTACTCAGGGCCGTCCAGCAGTCCCGCGAGGCGACGGTGAGGCAACACCTCGACGTCCCCACGTGGGAGACCTAAGGTCCCGTCGGCGAAAGCTCTGCAGGACTTTTGAATAAAGTTGTTACCAACCAAAATTCAGATAAATAGCGCCTACATATTACAGAAATAATGGCACATTTTAAACTGTTACAGAGAAGTTTGCGCGCTTTTTAATGCACCTCTTGATGTAACTAAGAATACCTCATTGGCAAATAATTTAGAATGCTCGGTGCATAAACACAACGTCTAGTTTCGCCATATCTCGTGGAAGAGCGTGGAACAAGAAAAGGAACACTACTACGTACGATGACTTCGGGGAGCAGTGTAAAATATTTCAAAGTAACTGGACCAAAAATGTCTTAGCACCAGAGTTGGCACAGAGTCCAGAAGCATAGAAGGCCAAGTGCTGCGAAGATGTTAGGATTTGTAATTAACGGAGTGTTGTATGCTATATTCTTTAGTGTGTTCTTTAACAAAGAATCAACACGGTTTTGCCATCGGGTGGGACAAGACGCAAATACAGTGATACCATATCGAAGAGTACTGTAGACATGAGTATGCGCAATAGTTTTTTATTATTATTTGAACCAGAATAACAGATTTACTGTGAAAAAAATAACCATGCAGGGCTCTTAAGCTTACTGAAAGAAGTGTCATAGGTGTGTGTGCCGCGACATATCACCGTCGAAGAATACTCCTACGTATTTCACCGAGGTCATGCATGTGACTGCGGCGTGCACAAACAGGTATGATAACATTTTCATCTGACTCCAAGTTTCTATCGGAGGACCGATTTTTTCAAGAGTGATTTCGTCTTCGCTGGTGTTTCCCCTTTTATACGTGCTGGACACAGAACAGGTGAACGAGAAAATACTAGAGAGTACAGAAAAAAGTAGACGGAAGAAAAAATATATAAATACAACTAAAAGTAAAGAAATAAATATGGACAGGAAAAGGCAGAAAAGGGAAATGTGAGCCGCACGAAAAATAGGTCCCACCGACGTGGTGGCGGTGTACTACAGCTGGTATCAAAACAGTTCGCATGTGCTGTACAGCCAGACTTTTCTGAAATTAATGCTGATTACGAGGTTATAACAACTCAAAGTGAAAATAAGTTGTTTGCTGTCATTTACCGACCACCTAATGGGAACATAAACCGCTTTTTTAAGTTTTTAGAAACGCTCTTGAATTTCACAATTACAAATAAGCTGCAAATCATTATAGGTGGTGACTGTAACATTAATCTGTTGGGTAACACTGCTGCCTCGCGTGAATTTCAAATTTTGCTTACTTCTTTATCTTGTGGCAACGTCATAACAGAGCCAACACAAATCACCGATCATTCAGAGAGCCTTTTAGATGTATTAGTGACTAATAATATGAGTGACTGTGTTAAGTCGGGCCGAATAATTACGGGACTAAGTGATCACTTTCCTATATACATGATCTACAAATGTAATACATTTCTTAAGAGAAAGATTAGCCACTCCGATTCGTACACTGTCAGAGGTATAAGTTCCAGGACCCTAGAGTTGTTTAGGAATGAAATAAGCAGTATAAAATGGAGTCCGGTTTTTGCGTGCCAAAATGCTCAGCAAGCATATGAAATATTTCTCTCATCATTTAAGTCATGCTATCACACATGTTTTAGGCTGAAAACTGTAAACAAATCTAAAAAGTTACGCAAGCCTTGGATGACAGATGAGTGCTTTAAAATGATTAAGAGAAAGGAACAACTATACGCAAAGTTCGTGAAGACAAGGAGCTTAGATGACCTCTCAGCTTTCAAAAAATACAGAAATTCTGTCACAACCACTTTGCGTAAAACGAAAAATGCGTATTTTGAAAACTTATTTAACAATTCAACTAGTCAGACTGATGTTCTATGGCGCGAACTTAACAAAATATTGAATACTGGCACACGCAACAATCAAGTACTTCAACTAACAGTAAATGCTAAAACACCACAAGGGAAGGACCTAGCTGACGAGTTTAACAAATACTTTACAAATCTTTCCTCGGGAACACTTATACAAGACAGCGCTGAAATTAAAAAATATTTAGGTGCACCCAATCCTAAATCTGCCTTTTTTTTTAACCGACTACTGATGAAGAAATTTACTCTACCTTTATATCCTTAAAGAATAGTAAAGCCCGGGACATTGATGATCTTGAAATTAAACCCGTTAAATACGTCTTAGACCTGCTGACTCCAGCTCTTTGTCACATTTACAATACGTGTTTACATACTGCTACCTTTCCAGATATTATGCAGTGTGCAAGAGTAGGAGTGATATATAAATCAGGCGATCAAAATAACTTTTCAAATTATCGACCGATCTCAGTGTTACCCGTTTTTTCCAAAGGTCTAGAAAAAATAATATGCAAGCGAATCACCTGTTTCTGTGATAAGCACAAGCTTTTATCTCTACATCAATTCGGGTTCCGTCGAGGTATGTCCACTGAATTAGCTTTGTTGACGCAGAAGGAATTAATACTTAGAGGGTTTGAAAATAACAAAATGACCCTAGGTATTCTGATCGATTTCTCGAAAGCATTTGACAGAATTGACCACAAAATTTTATCTACAAAGTTAGAGCATTATGGATTTCGAGGAGATTCTGGTAACCTTCTCAAGTCATATTTAAACCACCGTAAACAATGCGTCGTGATTAACAAAGCTCACTCTTCCCTATTAAATGTCACTTCAGGTGTGCCGCAAGGCAGTATACTCGGACCGGTTTTATTTAATATTTACATAAATGATATAGTAAACACCAGCACACTTGCATCTTACATCATTTATGCAGACGACACAAGCATTTTTTTCCAGTCAGCCAGTATTGAAGAACTCACTGATTTCGCAAATGTTACACTTGAAAAATTCTCTCAATGGACTCAAATAAATAGTTTACAAATTAACGTTGCTAAAACAAGAGCCATATTATTTACTCCTGTACAAAAGGTTATCAGTCGGGATATCGACATAAAAATCGGTTCCGAACAAATAAAAGTCGTTAAAGAAATAAAAACATTGGGTGTGACGTTCAATCAACATCTAAACTGGAATGCCCACGTGGAACGCGTGGCGGGAAACCTGGCAAGAGCTTGTGGCGTACTGTGTAAGTTTAGAACGATGCTTCCGACTAAAATTAAGTTAATCCTTTATAATTCAATTTTCGCTCCCCATATTAACTACTGCAGTCTTGTATGGACGGACACAACTCAATCCAACCTTACCAAATTGATGCTATTACAAAAGAAAGCAATTCGTCATGTAGCAAATGCCTCATATGACGCCCATACAAGAGAACTTTTTGCTTCGTTTAATGTACTCCCCATACACCACATACATAAACTTAACCTCATTATGAAGTACAAACACAGTGTTCAAACTAACAACGAAACTTTCCTCAACTTATATAATTTACATCGACCTTTAGAAGTGCCCTACATATTCAGAAACAGAGAACACTGGTCTATACCTTCTTCCCGCACTAATCAGGGTCGGCACATGCTGCAGTACCACATGCCTACATATTTGAATTTCCTACAAAATAAAAATATAGATATACATAACCTTAGCAAATACAAGTGGCAGAAATACCTTATTCTTGAAGACATATGAGTTTAATTATGTTTCTCCGACACAAACTGCTTTTGTATTGCGGATGTATTGTATCTTTTTATCATCGTCTATTTTCCTGCTTCTATTATGTGAACTTGTGTACACCCGATTATATTTGACCCTTTGGAGCTGTTGACGCGATTTTTTTGTTTTCCTGCTAGATATGTTTCTTTCATTTTCTGTGCGTTGAATTGTAATCTTCATATGTATAAATAGTCTGCGACGAGTTAACACAGATACATGTTCATTTCTCACATCAAAACTATTTCAGATATAGCACCTGTCTTACTGCACATTCCATTGCATACTTTTTTTTTTCGCTGGTTCTAAGTCCTGCATGTGTATATATATATATATATATATATGTGTGTGTGTGTGTGTGTGTGTGTGTGTGTGTGTGTGTGTGTGTGTGTGTGTGTGTGTGTGTGTGTGTGTGTGTGTGTGTGTGTGTGTGTATGTAATAACGTGACAGTCTGTTGCTTTGTCAATTAGGGGTGGGAGCCTCGTCAAGCTACGGAGTTTGTGGCTTTTTGCTCCTACCCTAGCATTTTTTTCTGTTCTTCAGGACAAAAAATGCTGAATAAAGTTGATTGATTGATTGATTGAAGTGTGAGCAGTGCATGTAAGCAGTAGGGAAATACAATACCCAGATGCGACCCCTGCTTTGTTAAGTACTGCACGCTTGTTTATGGACCAGACTTGTTGCTTATCCTGGCTGGGAGGGGGAGGGAAGAATCTTTGTCCATAAACAGAGGAAGCAGTGGGGAAAAAGTGATTTTTCTCTACACTGGGCAATATTGCAGCCGTCGCTGGTTTAGCCGATGAAGATGGATTATGACAAACAAAAAAGACAGGCCGTGGGAAGGTACACGAAGCAATGTTGCCAGTGTAAAATAGGTCCGCTTATAGAGTAGCCAGAAAGGAAAAATGGTAAAAAAAATAAAATAAAAGGGAATATGTGGCCTCCGTAAGATCAGAAGATGAGCCAAACTTGGCGGGGGGGGGGGGGGGGGGGGGGGTGGAAATAACTACCAAAATGTGGCCGCAAAAAGGGGTACTACATCAGAAGACGTGGTCAGTAGCGCTCTGTATATTAGAGTGTAAATTTTCGTAGGTCTCTGACCTCGGAAGAGAGGTGAGGATACCGTAGCGTTCGTTAGTGTCCTTTGTAGAGTAGAAACCTAAAGAGATGGCTCTCATTCGATCATATGAAGGGCCCGCTGTTTAAACCAATATCGTCTTTCACATTGGGTGCCTCGATCACCTGCCAGCTTCGCGAGCTTTCTCATGTTACGGACTTCCTGATTGACAGATGTTTTTTTTTCGCTGAAGTTTCGCATCCTCATTGCAACTCAGGGATTTAGAAGATCCTCTCTAAGATCCACCTTGTCATCAGTGCATCGAATGCGATGCACACCATTTCATCGATGGTGAGGTTGTACACGTCAGGCATATTTTAGAAAGACTGCTTCGGCTGACATAACCACAGTCTCAAAACACGATAACATGGTCGGTGTGAAGAATGGGCTTTCGCCACGCTTACAGAGGAGTTCCGGCTTTGGGATGCGCTGAAGAGTGACACCTGCTCCGTGCAGATCACGCAGCCCCTATTGCAGCCAGGGATATATAACTTCCCTCCCCCTGTTAAGACATAATTATGCATTTCTTGCAGTGGTGAAGCGCTCAAAAATGAGCTACGCCTAGATTATTCCACTGCCGGAATACATGCGTGCTGACCCATGCTCTGTTGCCATAAACAAAGTACAGTTTTTGAGGTAACTTACTTTTAATCACGCGTGTGTTCTGTGCTGTCGCGCAGGACAACAAGTAACGGCCTGTAGTAACTGAATAAGACACATAGTTCATGCTGGTTACATCGAAATGTCGTGCAAAGATGAAATTAATGCAAGATGCACTTCTGGCTGTTGCTTGAAGTGGGTTAACAATTGTGACCCCGAGCAGCTTGCGCATGAACACTGGAAACCACTGTGATTTCCTAGCGCCGACATTAAAATTGCCGCAGATTATGAGCGGAGCGTCTGGCGCCCGCGCAATTCAAGTGGTCACATGCACACGCGGATTTTCAGCCACACTGCGGACAAGCCGCGCCATCTGCTGCCATTACCGCGAATCTTGTTTGAACGGCGCACGCGCTAGAAACTCTCCTCGACTAACAATATTGTGCCTTTACAATGTCGTTATCAATCCGAAAGCATTACGTCGTTCTGTGGAGATAAACGTTAGTTAAAGCAAACTCGCGACACTAACTGCCCGTGTTAAAAAACTGCTTCCACCGAAGGAACTCCTACTAATAAACTTTTACCACCTAGCGTCACTTGAAAAAGTTCGCAGTGACTCAAGTGCCGGCGAGGTCTTCGTTTGCTTTTACCATCCGATAGCAAAATCACGACATATCGTCATCACCATCTACGCTGCGTTGTAACGCGGTCGAAACCGCGTGCGAAGAGACGAATATCGTTCCAGCCACGTCCCAAGCCCAGCAGTTGTAGCGTACTATTGCAGAAGTATCAAACAGCGTGCGTTTGACGGGCTCAGAGGCGAAGAAGGAAAAGTAAGCATGGACGAGACGTGTGAGTCGCGGGATCGCAACGAGTTTTCATGGCGCCTAAAATCACTGAGGCCGGTGCAACGCCAGCCTACGTTAAATGTCGAAGGTAGGTACAAGCTGAGCCAGCGGGAAGCCGAGCTCCTTGACCGTGTACGCTTCGAAGACTGCGTGGTGGCCCTGGCAACGGTTCAACTGCAGCGTCAGCTCTTCCTCGCAGCCATCTATGCAGAACGTTCGCAGCGCGCCGTCATCATTGGCGAGCGTATATCCGAGGACGACGATTTTTGCACCTCCCTGGATGCTTTGCTGCCAGTCGATGTTCACGTCTTGCACTCAGCTTCGCGCTCCAGAGACAGCCTAGACGGCGTGTACCTAGCGGAACCTGACCTCTTCGCCACTTGCCTGGATGACGGAATCTCGTGGACAAACGACATTCCCCTCGTGATTATCCGTGACTTCCAGCGCTATCTGGACCCGAATCATCCATATCGCAAGATCATTGCCTCTTTTATAGAGAGTCGACGGCGAAAAGCGTCCTCTAAAACAAGGCTTCTAGCGGTAGTGGAGAAACTGGATGTCTGCGACCTCGAAACTCTTGAATCGGAACTCAAAAGCCTGCGCACGCCACTGAGCCTGACTTGCTTCCTCGGAACGTCTGCGAGGCCTTACGTGAAGGATGTCGTCATCGAGGTCCGCCTTGTTCGTCTGCACCACCACTCTCTGGACACGGGCAAGCTTCCCTGGCTTGACGAATGGAAACTCCAGTCAGTCGGTGCAGCGTTACGAGAGTGGGGCATCATGACCGCGCGCAGCCAAGCCCAGAAGGTAGTCGCCGGCAGGCCACCAGCAGAACTGCGAGACTTCTTATCCCAGTACAAGAGGCTGCTTATCAAGGCCAAGGCAAAGGCTGTCCTGGACTGCGTGCAAGGCCGGTCGGTTGCCTTAGTGTCTACTAAAGCTTGCCGGATCGCATTGAAACACGAGATCCGCTCTCAGAAGTCTGGGGCGCTCATTGGCGATCCCAGAAACGCAGCTATCGCCTCACCTGCCGTCCTTGTAGCCACAATGGCGGACGTGTCTACTCTGGCAGGTTACTTCTGGAACGCAGTGCTGCTGTGCGATGTGCCCGCCGGTGTCGACTGCGATGAACTGTTCAGGAACGCCCATCGCAAGATTGCCGTGGCCACCGAGCCGGAGTGGATGAGTTGGGAGCAAGCTCTAAAGCTTTACGATGACGTAGAGGAGGTTCTTCAGCGCGTGAACGGCTGAGATTGTGAAATAAATCTGGATACACCGGTTTTCTTTGTCCATATGTTATCTGACGCGTTGTAATATGTATATTGTCTTGCATAATTTAGTAACAGGTTCTATTACGGACATAAACTGCTGCATTTCTGAGGCATTTGTGACTTATGAAGGCGGGAAATGAGGCAGTTAGAGAGGTTGACTGTATTAGCCCCTATGGGTGCATTACAGATTCACAAACTTTTTGTTCCATTCCAAAGGTGTCTATGAATCAATTGGTACTTAAGTTTGGTTTATGGTTTATGGCGCTTTAGCTTCCAACGGCGACTCAGGCTATTAGGGACACCGTTGTGAAGGTGTCCGGAAATTTCGGCCACCTGGGGTTCTATAACGTGCACTGACATAGCACAGTACACGGGGCTCTCGAATTTCGCCTCCATCGAAACTCGACCGCCACGGCCGGGATAAAACTATCGTCCTTAGGGTCACAGCCGAGCCCCTTCGGTACTTAATTGTAGCGACACGTTATTTCACGAATCTCACTCTGTGACGTCTACCTGCAGGTTTGCTCACACTTGGCAGTTAGATATATGTACTCTATCGATATGGGCAGCGTGGACTGCACGTCTTCATTTCCTGTTGGTAAACTCTAGGAACCGTGCCCTGGGACGGAGTGTCAGCGTCCCATTGTACTCTTCCATGCATGCATAATTCATGCGAGCGTTGCGATGAGTATATTTTTCAGCAGTACAACTTGTTGGAACAACAAGCGTTATTTGTGTTTCAGCACCTTTGCTTTCTCTATGCTACGGTGGCAGCTGGTTCCCATCAACGTAGTCAAGACATATGGGTAGCAGGACGATAATTTGCAAGGAATCACTTGATCTGTGGGAAAAAATTGTTTTTTACAGCGAAACTGTATTCCTCTAGTGTCCAAAAAATTGTTCTTGTTGTCAGCGTTGTCAGCAAAAAACGCCAGGCTAAAAATTGAATGCTACTCCCAGAGGAAAAGGGCACCGACCGCATAGAAATCGTATATGACACTAATCATAAAGCAATCGTAATGAAAAAAAAACACAAACAAAAATTAAAATACATCAAAATAACGACAAGAAAATATACAGTAAAATATTTCAAACATTCAACCACAACAATAGACAATCAAAATACGCCAGAATGGTAAAACTCCTTTAAAAACAGGCATACAATATACAGCTCAATGCTTGTTTTCATTAAGAAACACGTAAAAGAAGCATCAAAACCACATGATGGATGTGAACGCGCTTTGTGCAACTCAACCAACCACCATTCATGGTTCATGCATTGATTTATCCTTAGCAAAGAACACCTCTACAGTTAGAATTGAATATCTCAGTGTATATCATACTGATCATAAAGTTGTCATGAATGTCATTGTGAACTAATAAAGGGTAATTTAGTAGAGTCGATCACACTTGTCTAGAACGCTCGAGCGGCCCCACCCGGTGGAAAAAAAAGCGAAATTCTGAAGTAGGTATTGACTGTCACTGATAATAATTGCGTTGGAGAGCAGCCTAATAGACATGAATCGCACAGGCACCAGTGCCTCATCCCCAGCAAAATAGCTGCGATAAGATTTAATTTAATTTGCTCCACAGCACATCACTCAAGCGCTCTAGACAACTGTGATCGACTCTGTACGTTTCACTTGTTTCTGATTTCGCTCTTTTTAGAGCTACGTGTGTTAATTTTCAGGTGACGTCGCAATGGGCAATTGGGTGTCGATTTACAGCTTCGCTGTCCAACCACCTTCAAAGCGCGGATTGGAGACACATTTTTTTGTGAAATGTTAATGGCGCAGTAATGCTCTCACATTTCAGTGGACAGGTGAAGGAAGCAAAGGCGTAATGGGGTCCTGAGTACGAAGGTGGCCAAGCTAGAACGAGAAATCGAAACCTACGCGTTGGACTTGCAGTGCAGACAATAGGGGCAGTTTTGTGACCGGATGAATGGGCAATACGGATGCAAAAAAAAAAACATGGCAGCGGTTGAGGCACCTTTTAGATCCGGCGGCAACCAAATCGGCCCAAAAGGGGCAAATGGCTAGGTTGGTGCATCGGTATGAAGACACGACTGGGGAGTTCATTCACGAACTCTGAAATAGTTACATAAACTCGGTAGAGGAAAAACCTAGAATTAGATGCGGATTTTATGGTGGCGGAGGTGGAGTTTGCAATAGGACAGCTTCGTACAACGTCGGTAGCGGGTCCGGACGGGGTCACTAATAAAATGCTGAGGAACCTAGGTTTCAAATCAGTGGGGGCGCTCACGGACTTGATGAACAACTATTGGGCGGCCGGGGAGATCCCGGCACAGTGCAAGCATGCTGGGATTACATTTATTCCTAAACCAGGGAAGAGGTCTGTGTTGAGAATCTGCGTCCTATCTCGATGACGTCATGCTTGGCCAAATTGATGGAGCATGTAGTCCTCAACAGGCTTCCGGGTTATGCGGACGACAAGAAGTTGATACCTGAAACCATGATTGGCTTCAGGTATAATTTATCAACGCAGGACGTCATGATACAGCTCAAAAAGAACGTGGTTGATCCTCGGTACGGCACGGGCTACAAGGCTATCTTGGGGCTCGACCTCACTAAGGCCTTTGACAACGTTACCCATGAGGCAATATTAAGGAACCTATCGGACATAAGACTGGGGGTAAAATATCCCGGTACATCAGATCATTTCTGCAGGTTAGGACTGCGGAGATTGTAGTCGGAGAAGTTAAATCGGATCCCTCCCCGTTGGGGGGCAGGAGGGACACCGCAAGGGCCGGTTTTATCGCCGTTCCTGTTTAATCTCGCCTTGATCAAGATACCGCCGAGACTGGAAGGAATATCGGGACTTAAATATACCTTTTATGCGGATGACATTACTCTGGTAGCTAGGCGCAGCAACCCGCAATTGGAGGAAACTCTACAACAGGCAGTGGATATTGTGGAGAAGCTAGCAGGAGAGGCAGAACTCTCGTGCTCTCAGCCGAAGTCCGATCTTTTTGTGCTTAGGGATGTGCATAGGGATGTAAGCTGGTAAAGGCGTTTGTGCTCAGTAGAATAGTGTATGCGACGCCTTATATGAAGATGGACGCGACGGAGAAAGGCAAGATGGAGGCTATGATTAGGCAGGTGTCTAAGGCGGCTCTTAGGTTGCCTAACCATGCGTCTACCGAAAGGCTGCTCGGATTAGTGGTGCACAACACCCTGGAAAAACTACGGGAGGCGCACTTGGTGATGCAACTAAGTAGACTTTCAAAAACGAGAGCAAGAAAGTATATATTGGACAGCATCGACACTGGAGTTGATGCTCCAGCCGGGCACATGAAAATTCAGGTGAGGCGAGAAATGCACAAGGGCTTGTACATAAAACCATTGCCCAAAAATATGTATCCGATACATCACGAGGACCGCAGGAAGGCAAGAGCCAGGGCTTTACATGCTAAGTACGGGAAGTACAAAGGGCAATCTACGTATATGTCGCCGAATATAAGGACAAGGACGCTTTTGCAGTTGCGGTGGTGGACGGGCGGGGACGCTTCACCTCTGGATCAGTCAAAACCCGTTCCTTAGAAACTGCAGAGGAGGCGGCGAGAGCGCTAGCTATTGCTAGTACTAAACCTGACCTGATTTTCAGCGACTCAAAAATAGCCATCCGAAATTGGGCGAGGGGCATAATATATGTCACAGCGGCACGATTGCTGAATCAGGGCCACGATGCGAGAGACTACGGAGGTGGAAATTGTCTGGGTACCGGCACACTCTGAGAACCCTGGGAAAGGTGCGGCTCAGATGAGTGCTCGAGGTTTCGTCAGCCGAGCAGCTAAACCGGACGTTCCGGGGAGGTCCACGAGAGTTGGGCGGTGTCCTTTCACAACATCACTAACCATTACAAACTTGAGCGGAGAATTTAACCGCCCCTGGACAAGCAATTGGTGAAGGCACAGGAATTAGTCTGGCGAAGATTGCAGAAGAGTTCTTTCTATACCCATACGTGTAAAACAAAATCTACCCGGATGTTGAGTCGGAATGCAAAAGGTGTCAGGAAATGGCAACCTATGACCACATGTTATGGAGCTGTAGCATAGCGCCGCCACCGGCGGTTATTATGCGTGATCATTCTCTCGAGCAGTGGGAGGCCGTATTGGCCAGCTCAGACCCGGTCGTCCAGACCAGGGCCGTGCAGTGGGCCACCCAGGTCGCCTTCAGCCATGAGTTGATGGCCATCTAGCACGGAATCATCCGCACATGCGTCCTGACGAAAATAAAGTTTTCCCATCTATCCATCCGCCCGAACCATGCCGTGATGGAAGGGAGGAAGGTGGGAGTCAAAGAAGAAAGAGAAAAAAGACATGCCGCAGTGGAGGACTCCCTCATCTTGTGGACAAAGTCCGGTTGTTGTCATTCCCGCTTTTGGTGCTAGTCGCGCGAAACTACGCTTGGATATCGCCTCCTTCACCCGCCGCGGTCGCTCAGTGGTTACGGCGCTCGGCTACTGATCCGGAGTACCCGGGTTCGAACCCGATCCCGCGGCGGCCGCGTTTCGATCGAGGCGCAAGGCAAAGGCACCCGTGTGCTCTGCGATGTCAGTGCACGTTAAACATTCCCAGGTGGTCGAAATTATTCCGGAGCCCTCCACTACGGTATCTCTTCCTTTCTTCTTTCACTACCTCCTTTATCCCTTCCCTTACGGCGCGGTTCGGGTGTCGGCCGATATGTGCGACAGATGCTGTGCCATTTTCTTTCCCGAAACACCAATTTTCATTTTGATAATGACGCGGAGGCTAGTGGTTAAGGCGCTCGTCTACTGAGCCGGAGTACTCGGGTTCGAACCCGGGTACACCAGCTCACTAGACGAGCGCTTAACCGCGCTGTTATCCAAGCGTCATTTTCGGGCGACTATCACCAAAAGCCGGCATGACAATAACCGGACTATGTTTCGATGGAGGCGAAACGCAATGGTACACAGAAAGCGCGCAACCTGTACACATTTCTTAGTGTGTCAATAGTTAGTTTGTATTTTCTCTCCCCTATCCTTTCTATCAATCCCCTCACCTCTTGCATTTCATTCTAAAGCGAAAGCTTTACTTGCCGCGAACTTGCGATTTCGCCGTGGCAGTGCTAGGAGGCACATGACGTCACAACGCGTCTCTCGCCGCGGAGCCGTGCCGGTCTGGCCGGCCGGCGGCGGCTGGCGCACTCGGCGCGAAATAGAGGCGTGCTCCAAGTCTCCTCCAGTGCGGTCAGAGTCAACATAGGGGGTGTTGTCAGAGTGCGCCGAAGCCGCTGAACGCGTCGGCGATCAAGCGCAGTTGGAGTATAGAGGGCCTCTTTGGCCGACGTGACGTCGCCGTGCAGCGCGCGCGCGCGCGTTATGGTGGAGTAAAAACGCGCCTAACTGAGCCTGCGCTTAACCGCTAACGAACGTATTTGGTGGCGGCATTAATGGAAGCCACTGAACCCCCCCCCCCCCCCCCGCACACTCACTGAATATTAAAAAAAACACTGTGCCAAGGATCGGAATCGATCCAGGGCCATTGGCATTTCAGGCGGACACGCTACCACTCCGCCACGACGGCTCAAGCTTTAGCCGTGAATAAAGGCGCATCTAGTGAATTCACTCTTCCGATGCAGAAGTCTCCTCGCTTTTGCTACGTATATCCTGGCCTAACAGAGCTAGGCCATCAGCAATTTTTCCATTCTGTCTGCTATCCTTTATATCTGCCTCCCCCGCTCAGGGGCTTCAGTATCGATGTCAGATGCCGGGGCGCGTCTGGGCGCGTCTGGGACTTGGATTGCGTGGGGTCTAGCATGTGCCGTAACAGATGCCAAGCGCGGGTTGTGGAGAGATTGCCGAGGAGACCGTCACAAACCTGAGCCCAGTTAGCTTTGCAAAGAGTGGCACTACACTGTACTATTTGGGGTTGAATCTGGGCAAGTTTGAGTTTTAGTCTCCTATTGTGTTTCTGAGTCTTCCACCTTTCCGTTATGCGGTCCTGTGCTTGGAGGAGGTGGGCGAGCTTGCTGTCAATAACAGGGGTGTCTGGGGTAGAGTCGAGTGTTTGAGTGTGTTGGAGAATGTCTTTTTACAACTGAATAATCTAGGAGTCTAGGTCGAAGGGGGCCTGTGTTGGCTGCGCTTGTCTAAATTTGCGGAGCGCGTCCCAATTAGTGTGCTTAACGGTAAATTTGCGTTGAGATCGGCGATAGTTTAGCGTTATTCGAATTAGGTGATGATCGCTGCCTAGTGTGGAAAGCATTCTTTCCCACCGCAGGTGGTCCAAGTTTCTACCAAGCGTGAGGTCTGGGCTAGTATCGGCAGTAACACTGTTACCAATCCGCGTAGGTAAGCTGAAATCATTAAAGATGGTCAGGTGGAGCGCCAGCATCTCACTGTATAACACTGTGCCTCTGTGGTTGGTGCACCGATAGCCCCAGTCCACGTGAGCGCAATTAAAATCTCCGGCAATAAGGAGGGGGTTTGATCCGGCCAACTGGGTTGCGGATTTGAGAAGTGAGGAGAGTAAGTTAATTGGCTGACGTGAGAGAAGGTAGCAGTTAAGAAAGAACAGGGTTGACTTTGCAGGGGTGGGCGGTAAGACTTCAATAAGGCTGTTGGCGATAGGGGAGGTAATTACATGCTCCACGTAATGCAAGGATTTACTGACATATGTGACCACCCGAGGAAGATCAGTGGGGTCTGAGGAGATAAAAGGGTATCCTGGCAGCTTCCTGCAAACATTGGCGTCCTGAATGGCGATAATGTCTGGTGGGGATGACAAACTTGCGATACTTAGCTGCAGAGGATCGCGCTTTCGCCGAAAGCCCCTGCAATTCCACTGAATAATCAGTAAAGAATTAAGGCCCGTCGGAGGAGCCATTTTGTTGGGTAGTGAGGGGAAGGAGGGGTGTGAGGAGTGGGACTGTGGGAGGATAGTTCGTTGAGAGTCCAGGAGTGGGCGAGTTAAGCGCTCCTCTACCTTGGTCATGAAGCTGCATATGGCACTATCTATTAGACGGGTAATGGTATATTCAATCATAAGCTGGCACTGTGCAGTGAGCTGCGCAGTAATGCGCTCTGTGAGCCTGGCTTCCAAGTTTTGGGCGAAGGCCTGAAATTTGGCGTCTAGGTCTATTGGTTCGACTGGGCTCTTATCAGGCCTTCTTTTTTTAGGGGGAGGTTGGGCGGGTTGGGCGGGTGGGTTGGTGAAGGGGAGGGGGGTGGTGGATGGGGAGATACAGCAGAGGTGGCGGTAGAGAGGGCTGCCCTGAGCTGCTTTACCTGCTCTCGCAGAGCCTTCACGTCCGGGTCCTGGGAGGTCCTGGTGTTCGTCCCGGCAGCCTTGGAGGCCCATGTTGCAGTAGACAAGACGGGAGGGACGTTTTCAGCGGAGGAATGTCGTTCTTGTTCGTTTGCAGCGGAGGTTGGGCGTGGTTGGGCGGTGCGATTTCTAGCCATGCACGAGCCGGTGCCCGTGAGGTGCTGGCCTCCACACAGAATGCAAGTCGGGATGCAGGAGGGCACGTCTTGCGGTTCATGCTTGTCTCCGCACCGCGGGCAGAGGTCAGTCTTGGGGTGCGGGTACATGTCATACCTATGGCCCGGCCGACGACAGTTCGTGCACGCGTCTGGGCTTCCCTTGTACGGCGTGAATCTGTACACTACACTCATGTAGCATATGGTATGTGGGACTGGCCCGTGCGCAAAGGTGATCAGTACGGAATGAGTCCTACCCATTCTGCGGGCTGCAATGATATCAGCGTTCGGGTTACGGGTCTGGAGGTCCCGTAGCATCGGCTCTGGAGACTCCTCCCAGTAGGCTTGCGAGATGACTCCACGCACAGCAGCCGCCGGCGGTGCAATGTAGGCTGCGACAGGGTAAGCGGTCTCTTGGAGGACCACTTCCCGGAGCTGGACGAGGTGAAGGGCGGTTGTCTCGTGCGGGTTAGAGACCGTGAAGGTGTTATTCGTAGGGTGGATCCTGAGGTGAATATCCCCGAGGTCACGGCCAGCAGCGCTGACTTGCAGGGCTTGCAGGAGTGGCTGCGCCATGGTGCCTTTCAAAGCGAGGCCTCCTTTTGGTCGGTAAACGACCCGTATAGTGCCGGGAGGGAGTGAAGCAAGTTGTTTGCTTCGGTGTGCGACTGCGTGCGTCGCGCGCAGCTGTTCTTGTTGAGGCCCGTATGTTGGCTTGAAAGTCGCAGGGGTAGCGGACGCGGACGCCGTAGGCGTAGATGGAACAGACGCTGCTTGATGGGAAATGGCCAGCGTTTCCGCGCTTGAGATTTCACCCTTGTACGCGCGGAGTATCGGGGTCCACTCACTGGGACGAAGGTCTTCCCTCTGCGCTTGCACCTCCATGGCTGCGGGGGGTAGGTGCGCTGCCGGTGAGTGCGGAACACAGCGCGCCGGCGAGGCTCGCCTCGATCTGTGCGATGTCAGTGCACGTTAAACATCTCCATATGGTCGAAATTATTCCGGAGCCCTCCATTACGCCACCCCTTTCTTCCTTTCTCCTTTCAATCCCTCTTTTATTCCTTAAATTATGGCGCGCTTCAGGTGTCAGCCGATATGTGCGACAGATACTGCGCCATTTCCTTTCGCAAAAAAACAATTCTCAACCTATTTTTTCTTCATCCTCTCCCTCCTTTATCATTTCCTTTACGGCACGGCTCGGGTATCCACCGAGATACGTGAGACCGTGTCATTTCCTCTCCTGGTGGTAGTGGTTGTTTATTAAAATAATAGTATAAAAAGGAAGGGAAAGATTTTTGCTAGCCCCGGCATCTGCCATCGGTACTGAAGCACCTGAGCTGGGGCAGCGGAAATAAAGGATAGCAGGCAGAATGGAGAAGTTATAGCGGGAGAAGTTATAAGTACAAACTATTTACACAATAATAAATGTGTCCAGGTTGTGCGCGTGATTAGTTCATTTTAGAGGAATTAAACATTTCCTCTCCTCAAAACCAATTTTCATTTTCACTTAACGTTTATCAAAATACGGCCGCCTCGGCCAGGGTGCGATCCTGCTAGCTCATCCGCAGCAACCGCGCTCGGTAGCCAACTGAACCACCGCAGCGGTGCTGGTAGTGGTTTTATTAAAAAATAATAGTAAAAACGAAGGAAAAGATTTTTGCTAGCCCCGGCATCTGCCATCGATACTGAAGCACCTGAGCTGGGGCAGCGGAAATAAAGGACAGCAGGCAGAATGGAGAAATGAAATGAAAGAGGTGAGGGGACAGGACTAGAGGATAGGGGGAGAAGTTATATGTACAAACTATTTACACGATAATAAATGTGTCCAGGATGTGCGCGTGATTAGTTCATTTTAGAAGAATTAAATCACACACGCGCACAGCACTGTGTTGGCTACAACTGGAGTGGGGCGTCCAGTTTTTAATCGTTCAAGGTAGAACTCGCGGAGCGTTAGGTCATTGCGTGTAACTACATGACGGAGAACAGACGGGACGTCAAGCCCGTGTGTTCGAGGAATGCACAGAGGCTCACCAATGTTCGCTCACGAGTGCGCGCACTGCCCTGCGGCCACAGTAGCGTCTTGATGGTGTCTGGTAGTATGCCCTGCGCCATATAGGCCGCGAGCATATTGCGACGAACATCGGCGAACGCGGCACAGTGAAGGAGCAGGTGTTCTAGTGTTTCCACTGCACCGCATCCGGCACACACATCACTCGTCGCGATTCCGTGACGCACCCGTCGTTCCCCGGGCCACACGCAGCCAATGCGCTCGCGGAGGATCATTGCACGTTGTGACCGTGTAAGTGCGCGACAGCCGGTGACTCTGTCGATGCGCTCACCTCGCGCGATGCGTGGGTCGGGGTGCTGCTTTCGGAGATGGTCGTGGATGGCCGCACGCACGTCCTCCAGCGCAAGGGGCAGATCGCTGGCAGGTAGTTGGTGTGCAGCGGTCGTGAGGTCGTCAGCTTCTTCGTTGCCGGCGATGCCGCAGTGACCGGGCACCCACTGTACACGCACGGCACAACCTCTCTGCGCGAGGCGCTCGATGCGCGAGCGAATTTCCCGCACTAGTGGGGTACCGCGGCCGTTAGATTGCAGGCGGCTGAGGGCGGGGCGGGAGTCGCACAGCAGAGCACTCCTGGGCGGCGGAGGGCCGAGGGTGAGCAGCAGGTCCAGCCCGAGCCGGATCCCCATCAACTCCACCGTGGTGGAGGAGCCCACGAAGGTTGCGTGTTGCTGGCTGTGCAGTCGCAGGCGAAACGCAAAAATTCCCGTGTTCTGTGCGACCACAGCGCACGTTAATGAACACAGGTGGTCGAAATAAATCCGGAGCCCTCCACTACCGCCACCTCTTTCTTCTTTCACTCCTTCTTTATCTGTTCCCATACGGCGCGGCTCTGTTGTCCAGGGGAGATGAGAGTTGCTGCGCGATTTCCTTTCCTCAAAAAGCGGAAAAAAAGCCAGCAGAGGTCTCGTGACCGATTTAGAAGAGAACGATGACGCAAGGGGGAGCACGAGGCCAGTGAGCGGAGAGACACAAGCGCGCGTGCATGAGCGTGATTGGCTGTGGTGACGTGGCCTTCCGCCGAGCAAGACACGTCTGCAGCATCAGTGCATAAGAATTACTGTGCGTGGTGTCCACGTCCCAGACAGATCTTCATAAGGAGGCTCAGTGCGGGACCCCTGGAATTTATCGGCGGCATTTTGGAGTCCCTGTGGCTTTCCCGGCGATCGACACGTCATATATCATCAGGTGAGGCCTATGGTCCGCTTGCATAATGTGATGCGATGGTACCTCCGAAGACAGCGAGGGTAGGCAGGTAGTGCTTTAACGAGGCAATGTTTTCGACTGGAACTCTAGCCGGAGTTTTCGGCCGGTAATGGTTCTTCTGGGTGCTTTTGCAGCAGCGGTCTTTGAGCTTCGCTCTACAATGAAAGCGTTCTGTGCTATGCCACCGGAGGTGCGTTCCCTACCTCGATTCTACATTCGAGGCAATGAATGAGACGTGCAGCCAGCCTTCGCGTGCGTGACCCGATTCCCAACTTCTAGTTTATGGTAACTACATGCAAACTTGACTGGCGGCTTCTTCCGAGGTCTTTGTGTAAGCTTCGAAACGCGTTCGAACCGTGTGCAGCGTCCCAGAAGACTGAGCCGCGGCACACCAAGCCTGCCCCGCTGAGGTCCTTGAGCCCGCACATTACCCCTAAATTACTCCGAATTCTTAATTTCTCTTCACTCGCTCCTTCACTTAATTGCCGCACGGATAAGTTCAGGTGCCCTCCCTCAACGCGCATATACAAGCGACGTCTGTGCACGCTAAAGAACCCCAGGTGGTGGGAATTTCCGGAGCCCTTCACTAATTCGTCCCTCATGGCCCGAGTCGCTTTGGGACATTAAACCCACTTAAGCCTCAAACCTTAAAAGCTTTGCTTTAATTCTGCACAGGATCCCCATCTTATCGCTTGCTTGAACAGCGCTTTCACGCGTTTTGCACCCCCGCGTTCCTGTATGCCCTTTTTCGCTGCCGTTTCGATGACACCTAGGACGCGGCTGGAATTTTTTTAATGCAAGCGCATTACTAGGCTTTGTCTTGTGTTTCGTGTCGGCAAAGCTTATAAACACAATTACGCCGTTTTGTGAAGGTAACTGTGCAAAAGTCTGATTGCGTTAGGTAGTGCGTGATGAGATATTGCCGTGGGAAAAATTTGGTTAAAGGTGTTTCTTCATGAAGCAGCCCAGAAATGTGCGCGCATTTTTCCCGTGAATGGGGAAACGCGTAAAGAGAACTTGTGCTACTCAGCCTGCGCTGCGAATGTTCAGTGCCCAAACAAACTTTATAGCTGACACTCACGCGCATGGCGACGTAAGCTTGAAGCCATTTTGAGCTATGAGATTAAGAGGGTTTCAAACTCGGCTAGTTCGTAGTTAGCATGGGTGGTCCCAAGTCATTTCAGAAGCGCAATTATGTGTGATTATGATCTATGAGAGACGCGCGCCTGTCTGATGGCGTTCTTCGGTTGGGTGTTCACGGAGTGGGGACTGTCAGCTTCTCTGCGTCTAGCCACGGCGGTGGCTGGGTTACGGTTCTCGGCAGCTCACCCGAAATACTCGGGTTCGGTCGCGGCCACGGCTTTCACATTTCAATGGAGGCGAAATTCTAGAGACCCATGTTCTGCGCGATGTCGGAGCACGCTAAAGCACCCCAGGAGGCCACAGCCCTTTTTGGGGCGTTACACACCCATCAGCCATAAATCTTATTAACCCGACAGCGTTAAGGAGCTTGTGTGACAGAAATGCAGGTGTCGTAGGCGTCTCTGGCCGTCAGCGAAAATGGCGCATCTCTGTGGACACCTGAACAGCGCCGTAAGGGAAGAGATTTTAACGCGACAGCTTAAGGATTGATTGATTGGTGGATTCATTTTTGGATCGATTCGTCGATCGATTGATAGATTGATCGTTGATCTATCGATCGATCGATATATTTCTTTATTTGTTTATTTATTTGTTTATTGATTGATTGATTTTTCCTTCCCATACGGCGCGATCCGGTTGTCCAGCCAAAAATGTGAGACAGGCGTCATTTCTTTTCCTTCAAAGCAATTGTTCATTTCATTTTCTTTCCCTTACGGCCCGCTTCGGGTGTCCGCCGAGATATGTGAGACAGGCGACCTTTCCTTAAATTGTCCAACGGGCCACGCGTCGCGCCGAACGGGCTATGGCGTTCTGTGTACTCCTCGGCAACGATGCGACGCGCTGTCGCGTTCCACTCTTAAAGACGAAGCTTAAGCGTCCTCCAATTTTTCTTCGGCATCTGTCGTCGCGAAAACGCTGCAATGTGTCTTTCTCCATCACAAGGCAGTTCTTTGTTACAGCGCTTGATATTGGCATGAAAACATCAACGCAGGTTCACGGCTTGCCTACAGTGGGAGAGCAAAGTGGCAACCTCCACAACAGGCACGCTGTGCACATGTTCCCGCGAGCCAATTATACAGGGCCAGTATTTGGAAGTGTGGTGCGGAGTGGACACTGGCTTAATCTGGGCGCGTTTTATTGCATTAATCTGGGCACGTTCTACTGCACCTGCCGCCGTCTCTGGTCGCTTTTAGATATATAGAAGCTCCCGCTACCGAGGGCCAAACACAGCTCACGTTTTCATCTTCCAATGGATTTAATATAACTTGAATCATAAATGACACATTTTGTAAGGTTGACTTTTGGGCTACAGTAACGGGTGCAGGGGCTGGAGTGGTTTGAGCCAAGATGAAACAGGAAATACGGGTCAGCAGACGCCAGGCATGCAACTGTCCCCTCCGCTTTTCGGAGTCCAGCTTGTGGACGTTCCTAGAGTACAGGCTTAGATGTGGATGTTGCTGCCTCGCATTCGTAGCTTCCAATCCACGGCGATGCATGGATGGAAAAACTTCGAAGTATAGTTAATCACTCGGAGAGTCGCAGGACTTTGTCCTCCAATCTCTCGCTCGGCGTCGGCCGTAACCCCCCGGGACTTAAAGCGGCATTCAAAGCTTAATTAACGATACTTGTTTGGACTTCTGTGTCTGGGTTGTGCTTCAAAGCCTGCCATGAGTCAGGTGTGCGTGTGTTGTCTTTGTAACGTGGGCATCTACGAAGAATCCGTGAGACCTTCAACCTTGTGTTCTTGCCGGAGTCAGGGGTGCGTTGCAATTGTATCATATATGGTGTGCCTATATGTAACCCTCGCAGCATAACAGGCGGCAGCATAGATCGCTTCGCAGTAGTTAGTGGATTTGCAGGACCTATCTGGCGCAATCCAGGATGGATTATGCACGCTTTTCCGCGACGTTCTTCGTCGGCCTTAGCGTTGCTGTTTCAGCATCACCCTTGTCTTTGCGAGCGGCTGCATACAACTGCCGTTGTCGATGAAACGGGCGCTCCGTTCCTCTAAACCCAAACCCTGCCAGCGTTCTGTGTATTGCTGGCAGGAGCAGTGCTGCCGCCATGCAGACTGATCTTAGCCAGTCAAGAAGGGTGACCGATGACTATAATGATTGGGCCACTTCTCTCAATGTAAGCATGCATCGCTGCCAGTTCTTCACCGGACTATGGCTAACGACGGTGTAAATTGAAGAATTTAGATGGTACTTCACTTATTGGCTTTTTAGTGTGAAAACGCAGTTTTAATAATTCATTTTTAATTGTTTTTCTTCCTTTCCAAAGATCATTAGCTCATAGATGACCATTAGCTTACAGTCGTAAGACAACCCGTATAATAGGTTCACCTTTGTTTGCCAAAATGCAACTCCCATGGGTTTGCGTGCTCCCCTCACAGGCTGACTGCCCTGTTTATTTCCGCGCACCTTTGATATCATGACGACCGCATCTGCGATTTTTCTGACCTCTGCTGCTGGTCGTTTCGTTCCCTGTGTGTGGGTAATGCTTTCGCATTAATAAGCTGGCCGAAATTTAAACAATGGCAAGGTCCAATTCGAAGGCTTCTACAAGTGTCCATACGCAGGTACTTGGCAATATATACACACATAACACGCCTGCACCTGCCTCTTAATCTTCACTGACTGCAATTTCGTGTCGTACTGAAGGCGGCTGCTCCCGTCAGGATCGCGCATCCTCGTCGCTTCTGAGGCAGCGAAAGAGGATTCGGAGTCCAGGGACCCGCTTCCAGCGTATGGAGTGTTCTTGCCGCGTGGGTGTCAGCTGAGACGCCGACGCACGAGCCGCTCTCGTCGTCCCATCCGAGGACATCTGGTGCACCAGGTGAGTAACACTACCAGCGTTGCGCCGCATTTGATACTCTGGCGATGCAGTGTGTGAATGTGCTGCTGAAGTATATTCTAACTTATAACACTTGCGGTTGGTGACTGCTGCGATTGGTGACTGCTGAGTTTTATCCCTCCTTCTCTCCTCGGGGTTTTTATAGCGAAAACTTCACTACTTCCTTCCGTAGCTTGTTCGGCGTGTTTCATAACCACCTGACGTCGCCGAGCCGCAGCTGTGTCGAAACCGATACAGAGCGGGAGCTTCGAAAGGAAAGTAAAGGCGCATAACTGAACCCTGTGACGGTGGACATCTCAGTCGCGCTTTAAGCTACGTGGCGGTAGTGTCAGATGTGCGCTGCATGCGTTGGCATTGACAACGCTGTGGCAGAAACGCGCCAAACGGCGCGGCATAGGCTCATAAAGGGAACGGATGATAACTATCATCGCGAAGCCTGTCCCACTCGGTCTTGATGGCTGTCCGGGTTGGCGTTCCCAATGTGGGGCCTCAAGGGGTTGGCTTTCATAATGCCCCATACGTTGTCTTCGGGGTTAAGCGTGGTTGCTGCTATCGGAGGATTCTCCAAGTATTACAAAGTGGTCTTTTCCTGTGCCGCCACGAATGTTTTTGTTTTTGATTTTTTTCATTGCCGCTGGTGTTGACAACGTTCTAGACTCCGATGACATTAAGGAAAGGAAGGGCGCGTAATTGGCTCCCTGGGGAAGTGGATGCCTCAGTTCCACTTTGAGGTACGTGGCCGTGGTGGGAGACGGGGGCTGCATGCTTTAACTGGCGCTGACAGTGTTGTGGCAGACATGCGACACTGCAGCAATAGGCCGCAGAGTTCACTGGGACACAAACCTCTCGCGATCAACCATTAATTTAACTGCGACCTGCCAGGGTGGCAGGGTGGGCACGCTGCCTGTATACTACATTTGCCGCCATCGCAGTGGCCAGGCAGCGCGCAGAGTACGTGGGCCATATGGCGGCTGACGAGCGCAAGCGGCGAAAAGCGGCCATCCGCGACTAAGCTCACAAAAGGAGTTGCTCACGCGAAACGAACTATCAGACAGGCAAGCGGACGAGAACAGGACGCGCATGCGCATAGCCATCGGCCAGCGCAGCCTCGACGCGGCCATTGCGTCGCCTAGTGGTGCAAAGGCAGTTTGAAAACGCCGCTCCTGCATTTCGCGAAATTATGCCCATGACTACTAGCATCGCTCTGTCTCCTCTGTGACATAAGGACGAAAGCAGACGCCCTGAAACAAAAGCTCGTCTCCCCTCGAGTGTGCTCGCTCGAAGTGCTTTAAATCCTTGCGACCATCATTCGCGTCGCTAACAGTTGACGCTTGGTTTGCGTGCCCGCTCACTGCACTTTCTACGGGAGACAGTGAGCATCCGAAAAGCCCCAATAGAGGCAGCGAGCAGCACCTCCTTGGGCAGACTGGTCTATTTTTACGTATTTTCCGTCACTTGATAAGGGATGCCCTTTCTCGTGTTTCTGTTCGAAAACGACGAATATTTGCGAGCGCCTCTTGAGGCGCCCACTTCTGTTACAAATTCCATCTCTCGTTTCTTCGGTTCTCTGCTGACATAGCGCTAGAAAAAATTGCTAGTTGTTTAGCTCTGGTTAACCCTGGTCGAAAGCGGGAAAGCTGCATCTCCCTGGCTACGTTTGAGGTCGAGCGACATGCGTTTTCCATAGATAGTCATACTGACACACACAGTAGTAGGAATTTTTTATTTGTTAAACATGTTGCTTTCTTCCCAACGACATTAAAGGCGCTCACACAAGACAGTAAATGATAATTATTTTTATGGGAAATTAAATGGCGCAGTATCTGTTTCACATCTCGGCGGACACCTGAACCGCGCCGTAAAGGAAGGGATAAAGGAGAGAGTGAAAGAAGAAAGGAAGAGGCACTGCAGTGGAGGGCTCCGGAATAATTTCGACCATCTCTGAGACTAGCGTCATTTCCTTTCCTTAAAATCAATTGTCCTTTCATTTTCCTTCGATCCCTTGCGGGCGCAGTTCGAATGTACACTGAGATATGTGAGACAGGCGTCATTTCTCATAGTCTCAACTCTACCGACATACAAGGTGAAACTTGAAGGCACACTGACCTTTACCTACATTCAAGGTCAAACTTGCGGCCTTGCTGACGGATCGAAAAGCTGCCGTCGCGAAGCTTTTCGCTTCAAAACGTCTTATTACGGCACGCATTGCAGTCGCCCTTCAAAGCGAACGTTTCCGGGCTACGCGTAGTAGCTGTGGCTGTGAATTTCAAGCGTACGAGCGCTGTTCTGTTTGGCATTCCAATTAACCTGCTAACATAAAATATGACAAACAGGCTGTCGCAACACAAAAATTTGGAGGACTCTTAAGCTTCGTCTTCTAGTGAGACGCGACAGCTTGTTGCAGCGCTGCCAAGGAGTCCACGGAACGCCAACGTCCGTTAGGTGCAACGCGTGGCCCGTTGGACATTTAAAGAAAGGACACCTGTCTCATCTCGGTGGACACCCGGACAGGGCCGCAAGGGGAGGAAATTGAATTGAAATTTGGTTTTAAGGAAATGAAATGATGCCTGTCTCACATTTCTCGTTGGACACCGTACCATGCCGTAAGGGAAGGAAAATCCCTTCCCTTACGGCGCGGCTCAGGTGTCCACCGAGATGCGCCATTTTTCGCTCACGATCACAGACGCTGTCGATACCGGGTTTTCTGCGACGCGAGCTCCTTAACGCCCCGCCGCGGTGGCTCAGTGGTTAGGGCTCTCGACTACTGATCCGGAGTTCCCGGGTTCGAACCCGACCGCGGCGGCTGCGTTTTTATGGAGGAAAAACGCTAAGGCGCCCGTGTGCTGTGCGATGTCAGTGCACGTTAAAGATCCCCAGGTGGTCGAAATTATTCCGGAGCCCTCCACTACGGACCTATTCGTTCCTATCTTCTTTCACTCTCTCCTTTATCCCTTCCCTTACGGCGCGGTTCAGGTGTCCAACGATATTTGAGACAGATACTGCGCCATTTCCATTCCACCAAACACAAAATATTATTATTAAGCTCCTTAACGCTATCGTGTTAATAAGAAGCGTTGGAGGACTCCTATGCTGCGCTTATGAGTTGACGCGATAGCGTGCGTCGTTTGGGGCGTCACCTGATGCTGCTAACGCGGCGCTTTCGAAATTTTTTGACAAGATTATTTTATTAGGACGACGATATACACCGATACTTAGCATCAGTAAATATTGACTTTCCTTCCTGATCTGGTTTCAATTAATTCATCGATTCCGCACTCTAAATTTTGTTAATTACCATCATCAAGCGTTGGCTTTTCAGAATATTCCGAGCATTTTGACAACACCCCCCTTGAACCCCCCTTGTTTCTATATTTTCATTTCTTCATTTCTTAACTTGTCAATTACAACGATTTCATTATTTATCGCCTATCACACACCAATCAATCATCAATCACTAGAACCACAAACTACCATGATATGGTTTTTTTACGGAGCCCCCGATTATTTCCGACACGCAGTGCCGACCATTACTACGCCGACAGCTTCTCGACCAAACGAGCTGTGTACGCTATCGTGTAAAAGAATTTTAAGATTCTGCTTCGTTATGCAACGCAGTACAGAATGGTTGTTTCGACGCAGCGTTCGTTAGACTTACGCTAAGAATGTTTACACCCTTAAGGTGTGACGCTCTTATCCCACGGCTAAAAACCTTTGAGCGTGTTCACCTACTCCTTACGAGTGTTCGTGAACATCCTTGTGGCGTTGGGATCACGGGCACCGTAAGGGTGTTTATGAATACACTAAAGGGTGTTAGCCCTAGGACACTCTGGGACACTGTTACACATTTAGGCTGTAAACAATTGTATTTCGCGTTCGAATCCCCAAAGCACGGCTGCTCGAGCCCCAAACCTACCATGAAATGATCCCCAACAAGTAAAGGCTTTGAAGCTAAAGGCTTCCGCGAAGGACGCAAGGACCCCCAAGGTCTCGTCCGCGAATCTTTAACCCCGCGTGAGAAACACGCGCATTATAATTGGGATTTACAAAAAAGAACGAAATCGCCAGATCAGTAATCGGAAAAGCGCGTGCGGAAATAGGCTAGCGATCGTCATTCGCGTCACCATGAACGTGCAATAACCTTATATTTCTTATAAACGAACACTGTTGAATTCGCGGTTTGTTTGAAATTTTTTCTCGGGACCACAGCGAATATGAGATGGGTTGGAAGTCACGAAAACAAGTTCCCTCCATTCATGACCTCCTTGCTCACATTTTTTTTTCTGTATTGTTAGGTTGGAACCAGCTTCCTACTGTTGTTAAACGTTGGGCACCGGAATTTTGGTTAGCCGATACTATATGACGCGTGTTATTTGGGTGTTGTTTTCCTTATTTCTGCTCATATTTCTGCTCATATTTCTGCTCATATTAAGTTTTCTGATATTTCAAAGAATCCTGCTGCTGATCTTTTTTATTTCATCTGAGTTCTCCGAACTACCGATAGGAGTCCCGACGCAGCATTCGTGGTCTGGAGTTCTTCCTGTACATTTATTGATGCACAGTTTATGTCACAATAAGTCTTCTGAGAACGTAGTGTTTTGCGCACGCGCGAACAAAATTGTGACTCTAAATTTCCAAGATTCTCCGTGTACGCATTGTTCTAGCTATTGCCTCGCAAGCGCGATATGAAAATTGCACATTCTAAAGTTTTTTACTATAAACAGCGCAGCATAGCGTACCATACCGTAAAAAACTATACCGTTTTGGACATGACGTCCTGCGGAAGCTTGATAAATTAAGCTAATGTAGGTCAGCTATTTTTATGGTAAGCTATTTTTCTAACAGCGTCCACTGGTAACGCTCTTAACAGTGTAGACAGAATGCCGAACTCAAAATGCCGTGTTCTACGAAAGTCGCTCTTCGTTACCTTCTTGCGAATTTTGTGACGCATCCCAAAATTGGATAAAATCCCTGCCGCAGGATGACTTTAGCCACCTGTCGCTTTGGGCCAAGACATTACGTAGGGGCGCGGATGCAAAGAAATCCATTGAAATTGTTTCTGTAAAACTTTGATAGCTCGCACTAGAATGAAAAGATGAGGTGAGCGAGGTGTGAGTTAGTACGCGGGGGTTTTTTTCTTTGTTTGTTGCGCGCACGAATTTTACGGAATTAGCACTAGGTTGTTACTTCCAGTGTACATTGAGGAGCGCAGAGACAATGTTCACTCAAACAAAAAGTGAGTTCAATCAGACGTGGGTAGCAATAATTAAGCTTGCTTATGCACTTGTCTGTACGACCTAATGCAAAACCATCTTCGCGTCCTTGCAGAGCGTGCACTTTCCTTTGGGTGTGGTACTACTTTGCCGGCCCTGCAGCTGCTGTACCAATGGTATGCAGCGGCGCCCATGGCTGAAATGCAAGGGTGAGTTCGCAGCTATGTCCTCACAGTGCTACTCAGGCTAGTTCACTGAAACTTGCCGCTAATCTAGCAGCACATCGGCGCCATATACATATGGTCATTCGAACGCAGTCATTCGATCCAAGCCAAGGTCGAGGGGTTCAATACCGGCCTTGGTGGCTGCATTTCGATGGGGAAGAAATGCAAAAACGCCCATGTGCCCTGCTATATGGAGGTGCCAGGTGGTGGTCCAAATTAATACACAGTCTCCATTGCCTACATGCAGTTTGATGGCCTTGAATCTCGCGTAAAATATGACACGCAAATAGATATTTTGCAATTGGACGATGATGTTGTTGCTTGTAACCATTTTATCTCCCTTTACAAGACTTACCGAAAGTCGGAGCCCCGGTGAGGAATTTTAATAGCATTGTTTCCCATCGCCTCAAGGAAGACTTCAGCATTGCGGCTGGCATGGAACGGCCGCTTCGTGCATTTCCTTATGATAAACTCAAACATATTTGGTGTTAAATATTTTATTGATGTTTTTTTGTACTTACTCCTGCAATATGTCCGATTGCGAGGGAGATCTCATTTATTGCAATTTTACCGCAAATGTATCTCACGTGAAGGTCGTTTTGAACGTTACTGTTAAAAGGAGGACAAGATGCAAATCCCTTAGTCATGCTAAGCTAATGATGCATGCTTGCAGCTTCAAGAGGCTGACTGAAAGAGCTATACACCCCAACCTGTTCTGGTGAACAGCTGGTAGCACGAATTGCTAGGCAGCTAGAATCATAAACTTTTACTCTCCACAAGCATTGAGAGTTAATGCAGTAACTTGTCCATGACCCCTGGGGTCGCTTCGGAGTTATACCGAGGCTAAAGTGATACACACAACACATAATCTGCCCAGCTGAGTTGGGCGTTAATTGTAGATTAGCAGCCAATGCTTTCCGAAATGCTAACATCAATTTTGCGCTTCATATACTCTTTATTTCCCAAGACCCATCATCCGAAATATACGCTGATGTATGCAGTCAACAAGTAAATAAGCAATTATTAGTCAAGTGCAAGCGTCGGTCTCCCGTGTCAGTTTGACATATCGGGCTGGAATTGTTTCCAGAGAAGTGTGCGGTCTTAGCAGGTCGTACCTGGAAGCGCAGTGGGTTTCTTGGAAAGTCTGCATTCATTTTACTGGAATTACAGGTGTGAAATTATCAGGCTGAAACGATCCATAACAGCGAGAGTTGCTCTTACCCAGGGTGATGAAGCTATTATCCAAGCCGAAAGGTCACTTCACAAGAAGCTTAATTGCCATGACCTTTGGGAGGTTGATCAGATTACATCACCACGACCTCGGTTGCTCCAGCACTACCAAAATTCCACCAGTCCTGCCAAAATAAAAAAAAACATCTAAGCTGGATTGCTGTCAACTCATACAGGCATATTACCAATTACCTCAGCAAAACGACATCACGTATCCAGGCCCTAAATACACTTCTTCCAGAAAGCACTGCAAAAGCATTGAAAGAACACTTCTTGCAAAACGCATTCCAAAACCAATAAAATGTTATTTCGTTCACTACTGTAACTGATTGGCGGAGTTATACATGGGGCCCATTGTTGCCAACTGCTTTTTATTTGCTTCATTGTTTCCAACTTCAGCCAGCTGTTCGCACAGTAGAGTAACCATCGATCATAGTGACAAGAAAAATAGCGCTCAACTTCGGGCTGTTGCTAGATGCAGCTGTGTTTATTTTCGTGCATTTACGCGTGCCCTCCTGAATGTATATTTCTGAATGTATATTTTTTAATGGGGGTTTAACGTCCCAAAACGACTCGGGCCATGAGGGACACCGTAGTGGAGGGCTCTGGAAATTTCGACCACCTGCGGTTCTTTGACGTGCATTGACATCGCACAGTGAACTGGGCTCTAGAATTTCGCCTCCATCGAAATTCGACCACCGCGCCCGGGAGCGACCCCCGTTGTTCTGGTCAGCAGCCGAACGCCATGACCACTGAGCCACCGAGGCGACTAACACCCCCCCAGAAATTATTAGCTCGAGTGAAGTGATTGCGGCTGTGCACTGTTCATTGCTGCAAGAGTGTGCCGCTTGTTCGAGCACCGCTTTCCTACAGGGGCTCCCGAATGCTAATTCTCGTGCAGGTGTCCGACCTCGCAGCTAGCTGTCACGTAAAATTCTTGCGTCGCGACTGCGCGTCGGCACCTCGGGTAAGCGAACCCTTGCGTGGGATAAGCTCAAGGTTAATGCAGCCTCGCATGTAAATTATCTTGCCTAATTGGGTAATCAGTTCAAGTTGCGTAAAAATAGTTATGTTTGCTATACGAGCTGTTCTGTTGCGCGATACAAGGACGGTGAAATTCTTGTTCGGCCTTTTTAGCTGAAATATGTACTGTTGCAATATTAATTCAAAATAATACGAGCATATTTGCCTATATGGCCTCTCACAAGTTCCTTCTGATATTACACCAATGAAAGTGGAATAACAATGAAAAAAAGGCGCTTAAAAGAGGTGAATTACTGAAAAGCGCTTTAGGATTTGTATACATATATACACTTCATTTTCGACGATAACAGCAACTGCGAAAGCGAAAAATGCCTGTTTATATGAAGGGTATATATGTGTGTATATATATTAGGTACACACTGCGAAAGCGAAAGATACCTTGCTCATGACAACATAGAAGATGTGACTTATTTGTCATTGTGACTACCGGTCATGGCCATTTCGTGTCCCCCTCCAGGCAGCTTCCACGGTATCGCGTCAGGCTCATCTGTTCTGTCCGCGGCACGCCAGGTACGTGAATTACTCCATGATGCTTCTTGGTTATAGCAATGCCATTCCTACCGGGATGTCTATTATGTTCGAGGATTTTGGCACAGCGTGTGCTCTCACCGCGTAACACGTCGTTATAAGCCACCCTTGCGCAATCGGCCGACCGGCCGTGTGCATTCCATCTGAGGAAGCACCTCCAGCCTCGGACCCAGGAGCTTAACGTCGACGGCTGCTGTGAGCGGTGGCAGCATGCGCTGTGCTAAAGCTCTCAGTTGTATGCGTATTCTCTTTTGTCCTGAAGCAGCAAGGACCAGGCCGACCCAGAGCCTCGGGATCCTGCGCCAACATCTGAGTCACCGCTGCATTCGTCGTGTGGGTGTCTGCGAGGTCCGCAACGCCAGCATGCCCCTTCTCCCAGCAGCGTAGAGGACGGGGCGAGAGGAAGACGAGATCGTGTAGGTGAGGGAGAGTGCTAATATAACAGATCTTGCAATTTACCTTCGCATTCCATCGGAATCGCTAGTTCTTGACCAGGCATACAAACCGGCCAGCAAACAGACCACTACTGATTGGTGTGTGGCTACATGTGGTCGTAAAAGCGGAAAATGCCTTTCTGTAACCTTGAGGCTGCCAGGTTGTCAGCAGCACTTGCGCATTTAGCTTTTCCAGGGTGCAGATGTAGCATGTCCTTTACAAAGCGATGCGTGTTTCTGTGTTGATAGCGCTTCGTAAAAATTTCCACGACCTGCCCTATTGGAAAAAGTTGTATGAAGCAATAACCTCATACAGGCTTCGTCTTGCAAACTTCATAATTCTTGTTATATTGTTGACATTCGTATAACAAATGTAAATGACATACAGTAATATATTACAAAAATGAACGATATTTGTACGGTAATTGTATCACATTTATATGAGAAAACATATGAGGTCGTTGCATCATGCGGCTTTTCTCATTTGGGGGTTCTTCTGTCTAGTGGTTTATTAGTCATAGCTAGATGCCACTGCCTTCTGCAAATTATTATATTTGCAGCCTGATTATTTACCTCTGGCAACTCATAAACGAAATGCTTGCTCTTGTTTGGAAGTTTCTCGAGAACTTCCTTTCGTAAATGACGGCCTGGGGGGCGAGTTGCTGCACTATGAAATGAACGGCGGCGCAACAAGGACACTATATTCGCAATTTTTACGAATGGTGGCGCCGTGTGGCGGCGCCCACCAGAACCCGCACCGGATGAGGGCATATCGCGACGACTACGAAGAGCGGTCGAGCTTTAGTTACTTCGTTCGCGTCCGTTGTAGCTTTCGTTTCTAACATGTTCTGTTTGCACGCGGCAAACTTGCGGACGAAATGGGCGTTTGTGACGTTCACAACCGTACTGGGAATGAACAGGTATCACAGCGGCGGCCGCAATTCTGCGTCTCCTACATTTCAGGTGGTGCTCTGTAGAGCGATATGAGTTGATTGCACACGACTGTTTCAGGCGAACGGCTGAAGCGGGAAGCAATGATAAATTGCAGATTAGCAGGCCAGTAAGAAAGCCAGTGGAGGAATGCTGTGAGCACTCTCCTCCGCTTGAGTGTGTACAGCATGCATGCGATCATTTTGAAGTTTACCCCGTGTTCTACGATGTTGGGGGATGGACGCATGGTACTACTCTTGCCTTTGATAGCTAATTGATAGCTTCATTAGGACTGCTTTCTTCGCCGAGCGCTACATTTGCTACTTCCTTGAGCGTAGCTTTCGCACCGCCGTGGCTTAGAGACTTCCAGACAATCCTTCGGGCACATGTCGTTCTGCCTTTGAGCCGGTCGGGTGGGATACTTGCATGCGTCCGGTCTTGGCGGCTCCTGCCAAGGTTCATGGGCGGCCCCGCCTTCTGCCGAGAGAGGACTTATGCTTAATGCTCAATGTTGGTTATGCTTAAGGTGCAGAGAATTGAAAGGTGTAACGTTAAGATACCGTAAATGGGCAGAGTGGGTCAGGTGAAAGACGCGGGTTAATCACATTTTAGTCGAGATCAACAGAAGGAAATTGCCTTGGGCCGGGCATGTAATGCGAAGGCAACACAACCACTGGTCCTTAATGGCAACGGAGTGGATTGCAACAGAAGGCAAGCGTAGCAGGGGCAGAGGAAAGTTAGGTGGATGGATGAGTTTAGGAAGTCTGCGGACATAGGGTGGGCGCAGCTGAGGAAGGGCAGGGTTTTGAGCCTTCGCTATGCAGTGGGTGTAGTCTGGCTGATGATGATGATGATGATGATGATGATGATGATTATCTTTTTTTTGCGTGTAAAACTGCAGGCGGGCTGCTGCTGTGTCCTGTCAGGCTCACACATTCCTCGCCGCAGAAGCGCGGGGCTCCTGCTATAAAAGTAGGGAGCCCCGCTGAACGCCGGGAATGCCTTCGTCACGTGGGTGTCAGCCACGACGCCGACGAGCCCACCTGCGTCGCCCTGGCAGCTTGGCTCGGGCGGCAAAAAAGTCATTCGCCAGTGAGTAGGATCGCCGTGTCAGTCTGTAGACAGTCTATAGACTACCTAAAGATATTTTTGTAAGGGAGATTCCTTCGCCTCTTTTCTCTCTGCCATCTTCAAGCTCACGCAACCCTGTTTCTCGCTCTTATCTTCACACTAACTCTTCTTAACTCGGCTGCGGCTGTCGCGACGCCCTGCGCCCACTGGCTACAGCTGGCGCGACGCTCCTCCGAGGTTACCCGAGCTTCCTCTCAATGGCTGCAGCTGGCGTGACGCGCCTCCGAATTTCCCCGAGTAATTCCGAGGATTCATCCGCAGACAGGACGACTGTTCCGCTAGCGACGAACCGAGTGGTAGCGCACTAATACATTTCAAGAGAGTTTGTTCACTCTAGATCGCCTTCATTTCACGCGAGATCTCCTTCCGCCCTGGACTGCTGCCAGAAGATGCCTTGGTTGAGTTTTTTGCGTGTTAACGTTTTTGAAAACAAGCAAACGTTTTCAACAAACTCTGACGTTTTAAAATACTCCGAGGTCTTCAACAAAACCGCTGACTAATACAACAACACTGTGTCTGGCTCATGATGGCCCTAGGTACTTATGTGGAGACCAATCTGACAAAATTTCTTTGCGTTCATTTGCTATTGAACACGAATGAAATGCCGATACGAAGGTTAAAACCCAATTGAAACCGCTCCAGAAAGGCAATATTGCCACCGATTGCGCTCCCGACTGGTGCCCGGATGCCGCCTCTTATCACTGCTCTTCTTGAGGAAGCTGCCATAGAAGACCGTGTATAACATTTCCTTTCGAAAGATTCTCGGATTCTGCCAGAGGATAGTGAGCGCTTACGTTTCGCTTAACCCAAGAGTGATTTCAATCAAACGTAAGAAACCTGCTGTCGTTTGTGTATGCTCTGGTCTGTGACACAGCCGACAAATTATGGTCTTTGCAGAGCAACCAGCCATCTTCGGACGTGCTACTTCATTGCCGGCCAGTTTGCGGTTGGGGGCGTGGTATCCTGCGGTGACTTCTGCTGAAATGCATGGGTGAGTTTCCAACTGTTCTAGCACTGAAGTCGTGAGGGCAATTGCTCTTCAAGAATTTATTTACGAAGTTTTTTTTTTTATCAGGCCATCCAGCGTCGGCAGCCAGCTGTCCACGGGTACATATAAAACTTTTTTTTACAGCGTGCAACGCCAAAATCAGCGTACTACCCCACGTACGTTTTCGTCTGTAGGACCTGTACACTTTTCTTTGTAAGTTTTCTTGGTTTGTAGGGTGATCGACCAAGCCTCAGAGATCAGTGGTGAAAATGGTTTGGCGTAATCACCGTTTGCCTTTGGAAACAACCTCGACCCGTGTTCTCTCCTTACGTAGCTTATATAAACAGCTTCGCCTTGATATCTGCTAAAGCATCTTTGTAATTCTCTGGTACGCGGTAATTTGTCGTTACAGACAGGCCTCAAGTAGCCCTCAGTGCCGCATAAAATTGCTATGCTAGAGGCTTCAGAAAGGTTATTCATAGAGGCTCCAAAAATCTCATTTATAGAGGCTCCAGAAAGGTTATTTATAGAGGCTCCAGTAAGGTTATTCATACATGCTCCAGAAAAGTTATTCATAGAGGCTCCAGAAAGGTTATCCATAGAGGCTCCAGTAAGGTTATCCATAGAGGCTCCAGTAAGGTTACTCATACATGCTCCAGAAAGGTTATTCATAGAGGCTCCAGTAAGGTCATACATACATGCTCCAGTAAGGTTATTCATACATGCTCCATAAAGGTTATTCATAGAGGCTCCAGAAAGGTTATTCATACATGCTCCAGAAAGGTTATTCACAGAGGCTCCAGTGAGGTTATTCGTACAGGCTCCAGAAAGGTTATTCATAGAGGCTCCAGTAAGGTTATTCATACATGCACCAGAAATCTTATTCATAGAGGCTCCAGAAATCTCATTTATAGAGGCTCCAGAAAGGTTATTCATACATGCTCCAGAAATATTATTCATAGAGGCTCCAGAAATCTCATTCATAGAGGCTGTAGAAAGGCTATTCATAGAGGCTCCAGATAGGTTATTCTTGTGCAGGTGATGTGTCGCTCAAGCCGATCGTGTGGAACACTTGCGTCGCGTGCGTGCGCACCTGCCATTTCGTCCCACGGCAGAGACGAGCCAGTGCGCTCCTGAGGTAAGCGGAAATTGATGTGAAAGATTTGTCGGGTTTACCGGACTCTGTCGTGCATGTGCAAGATGTGCGAAAAGCAGTAATCAAAGACGACTCACGAGGCAGCGATGGGCAGAATGCACAACAAATAATGCTTTTTTAATCGCAAAATCTCCTGACGCTGGCAAATCGTTGCGCGGGACGGTGATGATCATTTTCGGAAACCTGTAAGTCGTCTTCTCTGCAAGGCATGTTTTCCAACCAAAAGGTCTCAAACCCAGACGACACACACACATTCTTCGAACCAATGATAGCTCCGGATGTTTGTAGTAGTAGTGGTTAATTTTTTTTTTAATGTGAAGGAAAATAATGTTGGCGGCCGCGGCAGTTGCTGTCTAATATATTAAGCACCCAAGCTGCAGCCGGTAGAGGTGACAAGGAAAGCAAAGCGAGAAGAAGTATAGAGGGGAGCCACAGCAAGAAAGGAGAGGGGAGAGCTTTGTACGCTGTTTACAAAGTACAAAAAGAAATGAAGTTCCCGCTGCTTCCGAACTCTGCCTGCAGCAGAGTTTTCAGCAGGAAAAGGAGGGAGAGACCTTCCTTTGTCACAGTGCTGTGGGGTGTTCCTTGTTCTGGCCAGGAGTGCGGTGGGGGTGCGGGGGAAGTGATGGGTGGAATTAGCAGGGACGGTCACTCGCCTCGTCCCCACAGCGGAGGTGGGAGAAATGGCACGAAGCTGATCTCGGTGAGATCACAAACCTTCAGCGGGATGAACACTTAGGCTCCGCCTTAAGGCAATGACGAGATAGCGTAGTGAATTATGGCTTTCCTATTCTGAGCAGTTTGGCATCTTTGAATGCATTTTTCATTCTTTGAATTGTGTTTAATTCATCAATTGCACGCTATATATTTTCTTAATGAGCATTTTGACACGTTTGAACCAATTCTTTTAATTTTTTCATTTAATTAATTGTAATTATTATATTAGCTCGTCATCGCTTATCACACACCAATCAATCATCAATCACTGAAACCAAAAATTTGGGAAAAAAAAATTCCATGGTACGATTTTTATTACGCAGCCCCAATTATTTCCGTCACGCGGTGCCTATTACCGCACCGACGGCTTTTCGACTGAACGACCTGTATACGCTATCCCGTAAAACCTTTATGACGAACTTAAGCTCCGCCTTAAGAGTATGACGTGATGACATTAATAGGCCCCTTCAGCGGCCTGGAGTCCTCTTTGCATATCACTTCGGAAACAAGGATGCTGTTCTTTCTCAGCCATGACATAACCTACACAGTAGATTAAAATTCGATAGCATTATAGATATATATCCATCACTGGCTGACCTCAATGTGTTGGCAGCATTCCCGACAACATTCGCACCAAAATTATGAGCAACCGTTCGTCGCACAGCGTTCCGGGTGGTGTCATAGTATTTCTGTTTGCATATAGCTTGCATGTTTTAATCAAATTGAATGCAAGCTCGCACCAGGGGTTCGAACCGATGACGTATGCACCTCCAATTGTATGCCTTCAAAAAACTAACTCTTTCCTTAAGGCGCGATTGAAGTGTCCATCAGGATGTTTATGTAAGACAGTTACTGCGCCCTTTTCTTCTCTCAGACACCAATTTTCATATTCAAATTGTGATGCAACCGTTAGTCCTACACTCTTGCGGGTGGTGTCATACGATTTCTAGTTCCATATAGCATCCGTTTCTTAGTCGGGCTGGAGGACAGCCCCCGGTAGGTGTTCTAACAGTGTGTGGACCTTGGTGGATTCAGTGTTTGTGGAATCAGTGTTCGGAAGCGTTTCTTCATTTTTGAGTGTGCAACCTGCGTCGAGGTCTAAAGCTCGCGATAGCACACTGATGCTTTCCCATTCACAGCACGTAAGCAGCCTATGGGTTCTCAAGAATTGCTGTTAAAAACGCTACATTTCAAATTAATTGAATCCTTAAAGTTACTCCGAAAACAAGGAACAGTTTTGCCTATCTTATGACGCATCCTCATCATCACCATCATCATCAACATGACTACACCCATTGCAGGGCAAAGGCCTCTTCCACATCTCACCAAGTAACCCTGTCCTGTTCCAGCCGCAGCCGCCGTATTCCCGCAAACTTCTTAATCTCATCCGCCCACCTTACCTTCTGCCGCCCCCTGCTACGCTTGCCTTGGAATGTAATCCGTTACCCTTAAGGACCGGCGGTTGTCTTGCGTTCGCATTACATGCCCTGCCCAAGCCATTTCTTCCTCTTGATTTCAACTAGGATGTCTTTACCCTCGTTTGTTCCCTCACCTACTTCCCTCGCATACTTCTAACAATTAGGTATATTTGTATCTATGTCTGAAGAGTACACTGCTCTGCAAGATGAGCTGAAGTCTAACAGCAGTTAACAAAGATTTGTTTATAATTTCCCTCGTAACCTACCGAAGCGTGCACCTAGCTGCAACGTGACACAAAATGAAATATTGAGTTGCGATTAGATTTCTCATGAACTTGGAACAAACCTGCTCTTCGTAACAGACTTGGAGAGGCGCGGTTTATTTAAAAGCAGGCATCTGTCATAGCGCTGTGTAATCGGCCACATCTATAGGGTCGGTATTTTTTTTCACCCGTAATCATCATGCCTTCCGGCTGAGTTAATAAAAACGCATGCTCTTCACCTTCGCAGCCCAGTTGCCCTCCGACTGACGGGAGGCAGTGAGACAGAAATTCTGGCCACACCCCCAAAGCGTTCGGCCCGCTCAGTGCAGGTTAGTACAGTTCAGTGCGCTTGATACCTCTGTCATGCCCTGCCTCCTCCCATACCTGCATGTAACACCCGTGCATGTAACAATTTGGCAAAACTTTGTAAAGACCTCACCGGGGCATTCTAGAATTCCGCACGTTTAAAACGCATGTTGCTGTCGAGAATGGTGCACTCTAATTGAACTCAAGACATAAAGTTTCCCAGGGAAAAGCTTTGCTTATTTTATGACGGGGGAAAGAGCAGTATGTGGCCAGACTCCGACTCTAATTGAAAGCAAACCTCCTGCTACCTGTTGTTACCTGTTGTGTGACACACCGCGTCGTCATAAATATGCACAGCTGATCATCATAAAAGAACCGTACCTGTAAATTTGCATATTGGACGCAGTGGCAGCTGCTATTAAGGCTGCCCTACCGAAAAACAGTACAGTAAATTTTCTGTTCTCATAGACTTTCCTGTACTATTTTAGGCCAAGACTATGGCACAATGACAGTACTTTCTGTAGTATTGAGCAGTCTCCTGTCGTAACGACAGAGCCAGTTCTGTCTCAACAACACGCAACTTCGCAATGCTACAGAAAAATCTCCCGTAAAAACAGGCGACAAAAATTTGTTGTATTTTGGAACCAGCTCTGTCGTATTTCTTGTAGTTAAATCCAGAGTGGTTCGAGGCAGATAAGAAACGTAGCAGCAAGTGAAAATGCGACTCACATCCCCGGATTGAAAAAGAAGCACAGGATAAAACTGGCAATGAGGCACAGCTGTTGATGGGCTTAAAGCCATGGAGCACTGATCACGAGGTACCACAGAGTTTGTAATCAACGCATTCGTGCCGATCTGCTGTTTGAGCAACAGTGCACAGAAATGTGCGCAAATATTCAGCCTGCATGCACGCGGTGCACACATGCGCATAATGGCATCTGAAGTGCTTAATAAATCAGGCAATGTAGAAATCAAGAGAAACTAAGTCCCAAGATGCATAGAACTGCGCAAACGGGTCCATGTCTCGTTTGAGCAGTTCTTTCTTCGCGTCTATAATGGACCAACTGGCCTGACAAGTTCTACTTACCTGCGTTCGACGATAGGCTATGAACAAGAAGTTGCAGCTAAGTTCGGTACTCCACCCTTTAACTAACTTACAGCCCTAGCAAAAGCGGAGACCACCTCAGCCGAAATCAAAGAAGTGCGTTAATCGTGTTATTGTTCTTGATCATTTCATATATAAGAAGCGTGGGACTGAAGTGAAGCGTAGTTTCGTATTCGTGGCATTTCTCAACTTCTTCATTCCAAAGAAAACGAAGGTAGGACATGTATATTTTTCATGTGTATCCAACGAGGATGTATGTTCTAAATTGTTTTTCAATATTACAAAAAGCGAAAGCTGGTGCCACCTTCTATGCGAGTTTCTTAAAAGCATTTTTTTACTCTGCACCACTCAGCCACTTTTGCGTCCGTCCAAGGATACCCAGCCCCAGCGTCCCAGTGCCGCGCAGTTGGTGCCATAATATTCATATGCGTGCTCACGCAAGGTTTTCCGGATATTAGATCAACGCTAATGGCGAACATAAGATCGGGCGCCAGGTAAGGGCTAATTGCTTTACAGCGCAAGGGCGGGTATTAGGCATAGTGAACTGCGTGTGGCCTAGAGATGCTGCCGTCAACTATTCCGCGTGCACTGAATAGCTTTAGAGTTCCATGTCATGCTTAGTTGAAGTAAGGTCGTTTTTCTTTGTGTGTTTTCATCCTGGTCTTTTATTTCTCACCGCACGGCGTTTGTTGGGTTTCTGCTCATGTGTGGTGAAAAAAAAAACGAACATATATAATGCGATACAAGAGTAACCCAAGAACAAGTTTCCTTTACCACGACAACGGAGATATTGACTTCCACTTTTCGGGAACTAACCGCCATTTCGTACGTCTGAATGCAGGCAACAGCCCTGTCTACCGTCAGGCTCATCAAGCAACAACCACGCCCCACGGAGGTAAGTGATTAAACACAGCAATCGGAAGAACTCCTCGCCTTCAGGGCGTAGTTTTCTGGCACGGCAATCAGGAGGCAGGTCCAACATTCTTGGACAAAAATTTTGATTATTGGAAACTTTTAAGGCACTGTTATGGAAGTATTGAAGGTTTTGATCCATTCTTCCTGTGCGTAGCAAAATCTTTATTTCCATCGAACTCATCTAGCATTTAAGACTGCGTAGAAAACCAATGGACAACGCTTTTGACGAAAACAAAAGCCTTAATAGCAAAACAAAATGCAAGCCTGTCGACGGGAGACCTGCAGATGTATTGTTATAGTGAAATCTTGCAATATATGAAAAAAATGCGTTCGTAAACACATTCCTGTTCAAAATAATGCTTTGTTCCGGAATTCTCGGGTATGATACGCGTTATTTCTTTGTGCTGAAGGAGCGACGACCATGACGGAAAGGAGGAGGAAACCGCTGCGAAAGGTGCAGCCACGGCCACCGCAGCGCCGAAGTGCCTTCATCACGTGGGTGTCTAGGAAGGCGCCGACGCCTTCCGTGGGCCGCCCGTCCACCGGGGATAAAGGAGGGGAAAGCAGCAGCTGCCACGGGTGAGGGAAGCTGCCACCAGGGCGGCACACGCATTTGGCCACCATAGCGTTTCAGCCCTTCTTATGCGAAAGCATTACAAGGCTACGTCCCGCGTTTCGTGCCCGCAAAAGTTGTCCTAGCGGTTACGTCGTTCTGTGAAGATAAATGTGCGAAAGTTATTGTTTAAGAGAGTACGTGATGGGATTTTCCTGCGGGAAAAATATCGTGGATGAGTTGTAATTAAGTTGTAATTAAACATTAAAATTACACTCAGACGTCACAATAGTCACGAACATCGACATAATATCCGGACATCACACCAGCCACAGACGTCGACATAACATCTGGACGTCACCCGATGACGTCATGGTACGCGTACTGGCGTCATGGAAATAAGAATTAAGAAGGAAAAAAAGTTACGGCAATAAAATAAATAATAACGTGAAACGTCAATGGAATGCAGGGAGACAAAGAGAAGGATCGGTTTTCGCATTTGGACTAAAGGGCAAGCCTGTTATTTTTGAAACCATCATTGAGAATAAAAAAAAAGTCCCGCACAACTACTACTGATAGGTCCAAACAGGCAATGTGTATTTTTAATGTGCTAAACACTCATGTGGTATTAGCTTAACGAGTAAATTCTCTTGGGAACCGACAGCGTTTGTCTTCCTTCAACTATTGTTCTTCCAAAGACTGCAACAGACGCGCTGATAACATCCTCCACCATCTACCTCAATCTCTTAGAGAACAGCGCTAAAAAAAAAGCAACTACAAAATAATTGCTTTAATATATAGGAAATGGAATAGTTAGAGTACGATGCATCGTCTTAAGAGGCGTGACAGGTGTCCAAGCATAGGATGTAACTGCAGCTCCAACCGTGTCATCCCCCCTTTTTCGCTCGTCGTGACTCCTGGTATACCGTCAGTGTCCCTGTCCCAAGGTTCGGGCCTTCCAAGACTGAACCGTTGCTGGTGCCTCATGGGCCAGTACCGTGCCCTCATGCCTTGAACGATTGGTTGGTGTTGGAATTCCCGAATGTTCCAGTTCTGTAGCAACGAAATTATGCTTCAGGGGCTCTAACATTCATCAATTTGGTCGCAGTAGGTAACGTATCCCCATATTTGTGAATCATGAAGCAAGTGCGTTATAGACGCATTGCTTTGAGCAAGCCAGAAACTGCGAGCTCCAAATTGGCGAGTGATTCCACTCAGCAGCGACTAACCTTTTCAGCTTGAGAAGATCTCCAGGGGATATGTGCTTTCGGTGCAGTTTCAGCCCGCTTAGTTATGCTCAAGGGTATACCAAGTTTGGAATCAATTCCGGCTCTCGGGTTGAAGGAGCGTCTGCTGGCTCGTACGCTGTAATGCATTTCCTTTTAGAGCCAAAAGCTCCAATCCTCTCATTCTGAGCCTGAAGGTCGTCTGGCTCTTAGATTTGACCTCTAACGGGAGACGTGCTACATGTGCAAATTCGCGCATGGCAGGTGCCTCGGACTTCTGCATCGTCGCCACAGCTGATCGCTTGGCTGCCCCGTCCGCCGATGCGCCGACCGCCCGTCTGGACGCTCGCTCTTGCACTTGTGGCACGTGATCCATCACGTGATTTACTCTCGCTGAAACAATTTGCTCTCGCTGAAGTCTTCAAACAGTGAAGATGAACCAAAGCTAAACAGTGCATAACAATGCTTAACAGAGCTTTCGCTCTGTATACCTGGCTTAGGCGAGATGAGGCAAAGTCACTTTTTTTCTTCCAGGAGAGATTTGGTTCTGTTACTGTTCCACTACAGGCTGAAAACTGCGTATTGTTCTAACTACAATTCATTTTAATTAAAGGCGGGAGATAATGAGTAAGGGCATACATCCGCTCGTGTATCACGCACCTTTGCAGAGCTGGCGCTTCTATTTTGACGCGATACCTCGCCACATTTCATTTACCTCCCCACTGGACAAGTGGCATCCTTCCCCTCAGTTTCTAAAGTGGCTCAGTTCGCAGCTGTTCTTGCAGTTTAGTATCAATGCTACAGTCGACTGTTGTCACTCTTCCCAGGTTGCTCTTCCCAAGCAACTTCAAGGTCACGGAGAGATGCTTCGAATGCTTCCATAAAACAGATCAACATAGGCGAAATCTGAGATTGGGGGTTTTAGTGTTCGCGCACTAAGGACGAAGTTTCTTCATTGTAGCTGCTGTTTTACCGCCAATTATAAATGAGAAAGCTTTAAATGGGTATGCGGCGTCAGCAAAAAGCGTCCGAAAAACGTGTCCGCAAATTTTGTCCGCACAATCCTGTCGTCCTGTATGGAGAGATGTGAAAATGTTTGTGTTAGTATAGTGCATGAGTACTTCTCAAAATGGGAGAAATTTGGTTGACGAAATGTAATTAAGTTGATTTATGTAATTGCTGCGTGTGAAGTGGGTTTTGTTGGAATGTGTCGATAGCGAAACCTTCGTTAAAGATGCAAATAAACAAAATAAAACCCAAGAATAGAAATAAAAAACAAGTTATATAAAAATAGTATAGAGAATAAAATTAAAAACATAACACAATATAAATAAAAGTGAACACAAAAATAGCATGAAATAAAAGAGAAACATTTCAAACGACGATAAAAATTAATGAGAAATGAAGCAAAGAAAGAGAGGAAAGGGCAAGGCTTTTGTATTTTCGCTCTTAAGCAGAGAAGTACAATCATGAATTTTTTGGCTTCTTTAAACTTTGCTTCCTTACAGAGATTTGTAAAACTTTTTCCAACGATTCCCTTTGCGCAGTTCAGGTCGGAGCGAGCCGGTCGTGTGAAATAACTGCGTCGCGACTGCCAGAAATCCCGATGCGTGCCATGCCAGAGCTACTGCGCCCCTGGTAAGTCATCTATTTCTCGGACAAATGGTGTCACTTAATATGTTTTTGGGCACAGTTAGCTTAAGTTAAGGACAAGGCATGCAGCGAGCTGTGGAAAGAACGATTATATGCGTAACGTTGTGAGAGCATAGCGGGTGAGGGAACAAAAGCGGGTCAAGGACATCTAGTCGAAATCAAGAGGAAGAAATGGGCAGGGCATGTAACCTGAAAGCAAGATAACCAGTATTCCTTAAGAGAACCAGAGTGGATTCCAAGAGAAGGCAAGCGTAGTAGGGGGCGGCAGTAGGTTAGGTGGGCGGATGAGATCAAGTTTGCGGGTGTAGGCTGGGCCCAGCTGGCAAAAGACAAGGTTAATTATACAGACAAGGGAGAGGACTTTGCCCTGCACTAAGCGTAGTCAGGCTGATGACGATTACGATGAGTGGAGCTCGAGGCTAAGAGCCGCACATAACCAGATTAGCCTTGTGAAGTGTTTCCAGCGAGCCCCTGTTTTATTCTTGCTAACTGCAATACTTTTGGGGCGTGCAGCAGGGCCGATATTGCTGGTGCTGATGCGTGGAGATGATGTCACTTACCACGTTCGCACTGATGCCTCCAATAAGCTTCAATATGACCTATGACCGTGCACTTGGTATGCGAGTTTACAGACGCGTTGGCGTTGTCGCTGGCGTACGTTGGCTGCTGAAGTGCAGACATTGCATGCACGGTGCATCCGATTGCAACCCTCGCTTCCCTTGCACTTGCAGCCACCCGCAGCTCGTCTCGAAGCGGCACGATATCCTTCGAGGCAGCTCGAGATGGTGCAGCTTGGCGAGACCACAGGTGCAGAGCCCAGACCGGTTTCCACTCCCTACTAAGCGGGCGCTGAAGTGCGCATGCGCAGTGCGCTCACCCGCCAGGCTTAGCGGAGCTAGCGTGGCCAAGTTGAGTGTCGCACCGTAGAGAAACCACACGGGATTTCCAGTTAGCTCAAGATTTTCGGCCTCAGGTTCAGCAGTCGGGTCTTTTAGAGTTCGCTTATTTTTTTAATTATCACAGAAATCATCGAGCCCAGAATTAAAGGCATATAACACTGCTTGACGGGGCTCTGGACGAAGTAACGAAGCATCAAGGACATAAAACATAACGCCTCTAGCCAACCAGGTAATTGAAACAAATGTCAAGTACCAACAGCTGAAACAAGATAGCGCAAGAACATGTTTCAATCAGAGAACAATTTTAAAATCCTGAGATAAGTTGTAGAGGAAAGGCAGTTAATTGATAACAACCGAAAAAACATAGAGGTCACCTGCATACCATAGTTCAATTTAGACGAGTTGCATGACCTGCGTGTCTGAGGTTGTGTGCATTATGTTTTATGAATTTTGAATCGAAAAATCGTATTTCCTAGTAAACAAGCGCAACAGCACGAAGTGAAAACATGTCTTCTAAAGGATTTATTTTTTACTTATGTCAAGGCGTTTATTTGAAGCACAGGTCGGTTGGTCTTGGTTGACCCGCGACACGACGGGCACACTCACAGGCGTCGTTCGAAAAACCCAGCTGCACTTCGTCTGCTTCTTCGTTGTTCCGCTTGAACTCGTCCGCTTCTTCGCTGCGCTGCGCCTGTCGGTCCCATTACAATTACTCTCCTTCCGAAAAAGGAGCCATCCTGGCGACTTACGGAGAGGAGAGGATGGGCGGGTCATAGTAAGGCTTGAGGCGCTCAACGTGCACAGTTTCGCGCCCCCGGCGACGGTGGTCCGAAGAGGGAACGAGCGGCGCAACGATATAAGTCACCGGAGAAGTTTGGTGGACAACCCGGTAAGGTCTGTGAAAGCGAGACAGTAGTTTCGTGGCGAGGCCGGGAGTGGAGGAAGGCACCCAGAGCCAAACGAGGGCGCCAGATGGGTATGACGCTGGAGGGTCCGGGGAATCCCGACGGTGCTTCTGATCCCATTGTTGCTGTGTGGTGAAAGAGCGGGCAAGTTGCCGGCATTCTTCGGCATACAGGTGAACTTCGGAGAGTAAGGTGGTCTCGGAAGGGTCAGGGTGATAAGGAAGGATGGCGTCCATGGTGGATGTAGGCTCCCGGCCATATAAGAGGAAGAAAGGAGAAAACCCCGTTGTTGTCTGAGTAGCTGTGTTATACGCGTACGTGACGAACGGGAGCACTTGATCCCAGTTGGAGTGGGCGGTGTCAACGTACATGGCGAGCATGTCACTCAGAGTGCGGTTGAACCGCTCAGTCATGCCGTTGGTCTGGGGGTGATAGGCGCTGGTGTAGCGATGAACGATTTGGCATTGCTTGAGCAGGGCCTCGACGGCGTCCGAGAGAAAAACACGGCCGCGGTCACTTGAAAGTTCTTTCAGGGCGCCGTGACGAAGAACAAGACTGTGTAGAATGAAGAGAGCGACATCGTTTGCGGTAGCAGATTTGAGAGCCGACGTTTCGACGTAACGGGTGAGATGGTCAACGGCAACGATGATCCACCGATTATTAGCCGAAGTAGTTGGAAGCGGGCCATAAAGATCAATGCCGACGCGGTCAAAGGGATGGCCAGGGCAAGGTAACGGCTGCAAAGGAGCGGCGGCAAAGTGGGGAGGTTTCTTGCGACGTTGGCAGGCGGTGCATGACCGAATGTCCTGACGTATGTAGCGGTACATACCTCGCCAGTAGAATCGCTGACGAAGGCGAGCATATGTTTTCAGTACACCGGCGTGGCCGCATTGTGGAGCGGCGTGAAAAGAGGCACAGATTGTAGCACGGAGGTGTCGAGGCATGACCAACCGCCACTTCCGGCCGTCGGGGAGGTAATTACGGCGGTATAAGAGGCCATCACGAACGGCGAAGTGGTGGGCTTGGCGGCGAAGGGTCCGGGTCGAATGATGCGGCGAGGGAGTGTTCAGGAAGTTTAGCAGCGAGGTAATCCAAGGATCCTTCAGTTGTTCGGAGAGCATATCAGGGATGTTGAACGAAGAGAATTCGTAGGCACAGACGAGGGCAGAGGTTGACTCGCATGGGAGTGGTGAACGAGAAAGGGCGTCGGCGTCCGAGTGCTTGCTGCCGGAGCGATAAATGACGTGTATATCAAACTCCTGGAGACGTAAAGCCCAGCGGGCGAGTCGGCCAGAAGGATCTTTGAGGGAGGATAGCCAGCATAGGGCGTGGTGGTCTGTGACGACATAGAAGGGCCGGCCGTAAATGTAAGGGCGGAACTTGGCAATTCCCCAATTGATGGCGAGAAATTCTTTTTCTGTGACAGAATAGTTTGGTTCCGCCTTGGTGAGGGCGCGGCTGGCGTAAGCGACGACGTATTCCGGAGACCCAGGCTGTCGCTGGGCAAGAACTGCGCCCAAGCCCACACCGCTCGCGTCAGTGTGAACTTCTGTCGGACAGGCGGGATCAAAATGGCGAAGGATGGGGGAGAGACCAGCAGGCGGCGTAAAGTGCTGAACGCGGTATCGCAGGCGGGGGACCAAGGCGAAAGGTTCGGGCTGCCGGCAAGAAGCTGCGTTAAAAGGGCGATGATACTGGCGAAATTTCGGATGAAGCGGCGAAAATATGAGCATAAGCCTATAAAACAGCGAAGTTCTTTTAAGGTGGTTGGTTTGGGGAAGTCAGCGACGGCGCGAAGTTTGGCAGGGTCAGGAAGAACGCCGTCTTTGGAGATGACATGGCCTAATATTGTGAGCTGCGTTGCACCGAAGTAACATTTTTTCAAGTTTAGTTGGAGGCCGGCGTCAGTAAGGCTAGTGAGTACGCGCTGAAGGCGGTGCAGATGGGAAGGAAAATCTTTGGAAAAAACGACAATGTCATCTAGGTAACACAGACAAGTTTCCCATTTGAGGCCACTGAGAATAGTGTCCATCATCCGTTCGAATGTGGCTGGAGCATTGCAGAGGCCGAATGGCATCACATTGAACTCATACAGGCCGTCTGGGGTGACGAAAGCGGTTTTCGGCCTGTCCTTCGCTGCCATCGAGACCTGCCAGTAGCCGGAGCGTAAGTCGAGGGATGAAAAATACTCCGCTCCCTGCAAGCAATCCAGTGCGTCGTCGATTCGGGGTAGAGGATAAACATCCTTGCGTGTGATCTTGTTGAGATGGCGGTAGTCCACATAGAACCTGATGGAGCCATCTTTTTTCGTCACCAAGACAACAGGAGAGGCCCAAGGGCTGTGAGAAGGCTGTATTATGCCGCGCCGAAGCATGTCGTCAACATTGTCACGGATGACGCGGCGCTCGCTCGGCGAGACTCGGTACGGTCGCTGACGCAAGGGAGCGTGGGTACCAGTGTCAATTGTGTGAGAGACGGCCAATGCGTGCCCCAAGGAGGGCTGGGAAAGGTCGAAAGAGTTACGGAAGCGGCAGAGAAATTCCAAGATTTGGTCACGGTAAGCGGACGGAAGGTCGGGAGCGATGTTACGACGAAAGACGTCGATGGAAATCGGATCGGGCGCTGTCGCACAACAGGCTAAGGCAGTAACTGGGGAACAGGCACGGGTATCGGAGAACTCGGAAGCAAGAGCAGGGTCCAGTTCTTCAATAGAGCCGAGGCATTCGCCGTGAAGAACAAACGACGGGCAAGAAAATGGGTTGGTGACATAGATGGCGCAGTGGCCATCGGAAATCGAGACAACGGCGAATGGAATGAGGAGGCGCTGATGGCGAGTGGCTGCTGCGGTAGGTGTGAAAAGAACAGGGCCGCTGAGGAAAGAGTCGGGGCGGAGCGGAACGAGGGCTGAAGAGGAGGGAGGTATGTCGGTGTCGGCAGCTACAAGAAGCTTAGCGGAGCGCACAGGTAGGTCACACAACGAAACATCACACAGGTGAGAAAGCTCAAGTTCCGCACGGGCACAATCAATCACTGCACGGTGGGTCGAGAGGAAATCGCAGCCGAGGATGACATCGTGAGAGCAGGCGGTCAGCACAACAAACTCGATGGTATAGGCGACGTCGTTGATAGAAACGCGGACCGTGCAGGCTGCGATGGGGTGGATGCGCTGAGAGGTGGCCGTACGTAGTGAAAAGTCAGACAGCGGCGGTGTCACCTTACGAAGTTTGCGGCGAAGAGCATCACTAATTACTGACACTGCAGCACCCGTGTCGACGAGCGCGAGAACGGGGACGCCTTCAACAGACACCTCAATCACGTTAGCAGGAGAACACGGAGGACTTAAAAAGTTGGCAAAACACGCAGTTCTTGCCTCCTGAACTGCGGCAGTCAGTTTTCCTCTGGGAGAGGGTGCGGGCGGCGGAGCATCGGAGAAATGGAACGTCGACGAGGGGAAGGCGAGCGGCGAGTAGGGTACTGGGAGCGATGTGTAGAGGAGGCAGAAGAGACATTAGGCAAGGGCTGCCCGGAATCGTAGCGGAAATTGCGCATGAAATCGCCAGAACGAGGAGATCGCTGGCGGCAAAAGCGTGCGACATGGCCCGGAAGACCGCAGGAATAGCATATCGGTCGATTGTCCTCGGTACGCCAGGGGTTCGTAGGGTTTCGGCGGGGTCGACGAACCGGGACCTGCGGCGGGGGTTTAGACGGCGGTGGAGCATAAAAGGCCGGGCTGCTAAGGTAGGCGGCAGAGGTGGGCGAGCGCCGTGTACCGGTGACTGCTTCAGCATAGGTGAGCGGCGCTGCCACAGGAGGAGGTGGGGGACTGGATGGCAGAACTGCAGCGACCTGCTCCTGAATAGCACGACGGATAGTGGGCGTGAGCGATGGCGCCAGGTCGTGCGGAGGGCAGACGGGGTCGGGAATGTGATGCAGCAGAGAAAGCTGGCGAGCGATCTCTTTGCGGATGAAGTCTTTAACCTGCTGCATGAACAGGGACTGCTCAGCAGACGAGCCACCAAGGGCCAAGCCAGCAAGACCCCCCGCAGGCGCGCCGGACTGCCGCGTAGATGCGCGTTGCTTGCGGAGTTCGTCGAAGCTTTGGCACAGCTGGATGACGGTAGCGACGGAGGTGGGGTTCTTCGCCAGCAGCATCTGGAAAGCGTCATCGGCTATGCCTTTAAGTATGTGGTTGACTTTATCCCCTTCGGATATGAGGGGTTGACACGCTTGCACAGGTCAACGATGTCCTCGATGTAGCTTGTGAACGTCTCTGAAGGCAGCTGAGATCGAGCACGAAGACCTTGCTCGGCGCGAAGCTTCCGGATGGCGGGGCGGCCGAAAACGTCGGCGAAGCTCTTTTTAAAGGACGACCAGGTGGGAAGATCGGCCTCATGGTTCCGAAACCATAGGTTGGCAACGTCCGTTAGGTAGAAGAGGACGTTGCTAAGTTTCACGGAATCGTCCCACCGATTGTAAGTGCTGATGCGCTCATAGGAGGCCAGCCAATCGTCGACGTCTTGGTCATCGGTGCCACTAAATGGAGAAGGGTCACGCTGGCGCTGCACCCCGTGACAGAGTACGGTGGCAGGGATGGGCTGCGATGGTTCACTCGGACCGTCCGGCATGGTGGCGGAGACGAGGAGCGTTCCACTTCGAAGTTCCAGGATGAGGACCGGGACGGGAACCGAGGCACCTCCACCAAGTGTCAAGGCGTTTATTTGAAGCACAGGTCGGTTGGTCTTGGTTGACCGGCGACACGACGGGCACACTCACAGGCGTCGTTCGAAAAACCCAGCTGCACTTCGTCTGCTTCTTCGTTGTTCCGCTGGAACTCGTCCGCTTCTTCGCTGCGCTGCGCCTGTCGGTCCCATTACACTTATGATAATGCATCTGTAGAAAAAGGGCGCGAGTAAAGTTTTTTTTTTACAATAAACAATGAGGTGAGATTCTGCTTTATCACATTACACCAGGCTAACAAACAATACTAGAGTGCGGATTCTATGAGCGAGCATTAAAGTGATGCTTTAAACAAGTTGGGTAAAATATTTCTGTGTAGTATTAAGGGCTTTCAAGTTTCCCTACCTTATCACTGCTCTTATCACTTACATAGATTTTTGGCACCATCAGTGCCAGGCATCGTCAAAAGTCGGATTCCTGCAGAATTCCTTGTCCTCGTATATTCATGCACGACTCACAGCCGGCAGATGCAGGAGTCCATCCTGCAATAGGCAGCTCTCTCCAGCCTGCTCCCCTCTCGCTCTTTAAGGACTTTTATGGATTGGAAAACAGGGGACTCGCGTGACTGGTGCAACTAATAGAACGGACAAGGGGATAAGAAAGCGACCTGCTCGGAACGCTTGCACGTAAGCGTGAGGACTGAGCCCGCAAGGCTGAATCGGATGGAACGGAGCCAAAGCGCGCTCTTAGCGATACTCTAAAACAAAAAGGACTAGAAAGGGAGTGATCTGTCCTTTAGCGCCCTCCCTACGCTACAGGACAACTTGCTGCCTTTTAACTCCCACATAGGCATAATTGTTTTTATAGTGTAGCCGCAAACCCTCTGCGTAACGAGATCTCGTTGATGCCAAGATCCAGATCTATGCGCCACCGACATGGAGGTGAAACGAAGTGAGGATATCGTGGTTCAGCATCTTCAAGAACCGAGAAGCGCCTTACCGCCAGCCCTGCCCCCTCCCCCTCGCCCCCCGACACACTACACACGGTTTGTCACTGGTTGCTTCACGTTCTCAGCATAAGCCCTTCACTAGAGTTCATCAGGGATGCTAATGGAATGCAGCGTGCTGCATTTACGCAGCAGACATCCCATATCCGGCAAGGATATGTTCGGAATGAGAATTCGGCATGCTTTGCCACACCAGTTGCCGCTCTTGTTCCCATAACCACTAAGGGCACACGTCCGATGGATTGGCAATTTCCGGTCTCATTTCTTGTTGAGACTGTTCCAATTGTTATCTCTTCGCGAAGACTGTTTAGTCGCGTATGTTGTCTGAGGGCAACGAAAGACGCAGTGGAGAGCTCCAAAAGTTTCGGCCCCTTGAGAGGTGCTAAAAATTCTCTACAATTTCTCTGCATCGCCTTTTTTTCATTTCGCTTTTATTTAAATGCAGTGATAAAAATTGTGAGATCCCAGTTAACAGCCGAACTTCCCTACCTCAACTCGATGCGAGTTGACGCTGAAGACCTCGCAGGAGGTCGAAATTCATCAAGAGCCCTTTGTTGCAGTGTCCTTCCTTCGCAGCCTCCTTGCAGCCAAGACATTAAACTTCAAGTATTACCACAAAATTAGATGTCGAGTTTCCAGTTGGTCTCTCGAGAACCTGAAGGATTACGCGTTCCTCGCTTTTGGAAGGATTCTTGGTTTCTTTAGGAGTAATAGTTAATCATCTCCTCAGAGGTGATGTCAATAATTGTCTTGAAGCGAAAAGCTTCACTACACTAGATAAAGCAGTTGTCTCGTATGCCGGAGAATGACCTTTAACGACCGTCAGCCCAACCACGTTATGGTGTCGAACCCTTGACCGTTGACCTTAAACAATAATATTTAGTTCACCTTTGACCTGTGACCTTTGACATTAGGTGAAATTTGGATTGACCTTTGACTTTAAGTACATTCGACAGGGTGATACGAAGCCACGTGAAATCCAATGGTTGTGTCATAAGTCCATGTGATTACACGTCAAAGCCACGTGGTCGTTTGGGTACATATAGAACGGTCGTCGCGAGAGTGTAGCGGAGCTGCCATGGACGAGCCTAAGACACTTAGCAAACGTGCTCTCTTTTCGGTGAATTCCATTGTTAGCCAAGTTATGCCATTGCCGATTTGCTTTTTTTTCTTTCCTTTCGCCACGTAAATAACGTTTGTTTATCCGTTCTTGCTATCCTTCGGAGCTAATTAACGGGATGTGCTCTACGCCTTCGCAGAAAAGGCGACCGGTGATTTGGATGTGGCACCTCGTCGGAGGCAGCCAGGAAATCAGCTCCAGGGCTCTCCTGGCCGCAGCTCAGACGCCCCTGCGTAGCCCGGGTACGTTGGGATTAGTCAGCCTCTCTGATACCACCCTATGTATTGCGAGACCACGATGTAAACATATGGGAAAACGCTGTGAGCCACTCGGAGACTGCGAAGTGGTTGGCACCTAGGAAGACGCGGGAATACAGGCCCCCGTATGAGGATCGTTCGGCATTGTTCAGAAAGTACTAAGCGCGCGTCACTGGCTGTGGCCCAGCAAATACGGGAGCAGTGTTTACATGTCATTTGTGTAACCCGCGTCGCCATCTATGCCAATTTAACATGGTCATGATATGTACACCACACACGCACACAACCGGAGGCGATGGAAGCGGCAATGGCTATCCACGCCTTGCTTCGGTGGTTTAGACGCCAGCGCCCAAGGACACCGGGCATCAGGGTATGCTGGAACGGGCGCAAGTCATCTAGTTCATTAAAGGAAAGAAACAGTAAACTTGGCCCATAGCTAAGGATAAAGCTCCAACCAGCGAGAGACAGCTGTTGAGCTACCTTGAACTGCCTAACGCACCATCTTGAGTTACCTGGTGAATTCCTGTCTATCCGCCAGTAATGTAAATAAGCTTGCACAGGTGCATAAGTAGGTATTGTATGTTCAATGGTCCTGTCTGTGGAACTGCCGCCGCGGTGGATCAGTAGATAGGGTGCTCGGCGTCTCACCCAAAAGACTATTGTTTGATCCCGGCGGTGGCGGACTTGTGTACTCTGCTGTGCCAGTGCACATTAAAAACCCCAGGCGGTCGAAATTATCTGGAGCCCTCCACTACGGCACCCTTCGTAGCCTGGATCGCACTGGGGCGTTTAAACTCCATATAACATAAACCATGGCTTTCAACTGGATTTGTGGTGACCTAAATACGCATTTATGTCAGATTTAGGACAGGAAGGTGTGTGGCCATTCATAGCCGACATGGAATAAGGGCGGGTGTTTTTAGGGATATAGGTATTTTGTGGTTTGTGTCGTTCCAGGTATTGTGGTGTCTATAAAACACAAATATTGCGCATTTATAAACTAGGCCTGTGTCTCGCGACCTTGACTTCTCCAGCCGGACACCAGAACCGTTGAGTCATCTAGGCGGTCCATCAATCACTACTGACCTGTATCAGAATTTCAACTCCAGCATTTCATTGAAAGGGAAGTTTGAAAACGGTGGCGTTTAGATATCCCTTGAAGCATGTTTGAAGAAATTTCCTGCTAGCAGTCGCAATTTTTCTTTTTAGATTTTGTATCTGGTCATCAGAAGGAATGATAAATTGGCCTGCTAGCAGCCGCATTTTTTAATGAGATTTTGTATCTGGACATAGTAGGAATGATCAATTGTAAGTTGGTATAGAGAGTTAGAAGCTCTGAAGAAGCTACTCTTCGTCTTCACTGTTTTCAGTGGTAGAACCTATAAATTTCTGACCTGCCTTTACATGCTTGCATTCCCCTTAAGACCAACAAGCTGGCGTGTTGAGCGCGGCATCTTTGGCGTCATTGTGTTCACGCGATGCTGGCGCCTATTTTACCGTATTTTCCCGAATATAGCGTGCGTATTGTGGCGCAATATATCTCTGGTTCCTCAGTTTTCCCCTCTCTAGAATTAAGTTCCCAAAAATTTGTGCTCACGAAGTTTGTTAGAAAAAAAATCTACCCTAATTATGAGATCATATTATGAGAATATGTGGATCGACGTAGAGAGAGCTTGGCTAATCATTGTACAACCGGGCATTGTTATTCGTGTGAAACGAAGGTTTGTCATTTTTATTTGTCATTAAAAAAACACTTCAGCTCTCATGCACAGAAAAACAAACGAAGTTCTTGCTTGTTGTGTCCTCGAGGGGGCAGTTGATAATTTCGTGGACAAAATCCCAACTGCTGCTTTCTTGAAGCCTGAATTTCGAACTGTGTCATGGTGTAGGCTGACGTAACATTCTCCGTGCGCAGGCCGGCAGGGTTCCAAGGACACCGGGTCGCATGACATGCCTGCGTCACGAGTGAAGCTGTGTGGTGGAAAAGACGCCACATGCACGCCGCAGCCTTGCGTCCACTATGCCGTAAGTTGTCCCTGTCGAGTGACGTGGCATGTCGCTGACAGCGGTGTTCAGTCCTTAAGCACGAGGTCAATGTGTTCGAACCTTGTAACCGGAAGCGAACTTCGAGAGGGAAAAAGGCTCGCGCAGTGGAATTTTTGTAGCGATAGCTACACTACGCTACCTCTTCGACCCTTTAAGCTTAGCCCCACTTGAGCTTTATAGCGGCGCCGCTGCGATTCGACTGAGTGAGTTCCACTCGGCCAGATGCCAGATATAGATATCGCGTCACTCCAGCTTTAACGAGAGCTAAAACACAGCCAGTTTCAGTGCCCTTAACCAACACTTTGAAGTCATAAATGCGTGATGTATTTTGGAAAAGGTGGTGAGGAGCGTCGTCAGACTTATGGGATGACATCCCACCCATGTGACATCACACGGCGTAGCTAATTAGCCACACTAATCATCAACATGACCTCCGTTAATCACCTGCAATAATTAACACAATTAATTAGCCACATTGTTTATCGCGTTACTTAAATTGTTAAATACGACCGTCAATTATGGTCATTTAAGTAAGGTTTAATGTTAATGACCAATGACTAATGACCGACACGTTATTGTTTGATCACTGATTTTATATACTTCACCACACCACTGTTGCTTCCACATTCCGCATACACATTTTGCCGACACTGCCGGTGTCTGGAAATGCTTTCGCATTATTAAAAATATTGCTTTCTTTACATACTGTGCAGCCAAGTTGACTATGCAGCAGTGGCATAAACAAAATGACACAAAAGCAGTGCATGCTTATAAGATGCTTACAACGTCCTTAACGGAGACGAGATGTAAAAAAGAAAGCCTGCTGCGTGCGATGTTCGGCGAAATCCACTGGAGGATCCGTCCTTGACCTCTGGCTCTTCGCTTATGCGTAACGCCCATTCACAATAGTTGGGTCAGATTCGCCGATGTGTGTCAGAAGTAAGGCACAAATGCAGAATCCTTTTGAGTCAACCAAACTGTACAGAATAACGGAACATCTCGACCAACACGCTCAGTAAGCAGATGTTCGAATAAACCAAGGTGACAAGTGTGTACTGCTACGGGCTTCGGGAAGAAACATCGCGAACACAGGATGATGGCGATGAAAGACACAGGCGCTGACTAACACAACTGAAGATGATACGAAGGTACGAAGGTGTGGACACATTAAATGAGGGAACTTATAAGGAGTGGTGTAAATGCCCCAATAAAAAAAATACAAGACATCGTTTAATTTTCCTCCCTTGATAGCAATAGAGATCCTTCCCGCGGCATTCTTGGCGTCCACATATGCGGAGGTGCCGATTCTCATTTTTTATTTTAGTTTAATTACTCTCTACTTTATTGCCGGTGACGCTGTTTGTTTATATCATTTAGTGACGACAGTCAGTCATCCTAATTATCTAAGTGTTCCTGTAATTTAATTTGTCTACTGTGTGGTGTGAGCTTCTCATACATGTCCTCAATTCATCTCACTGAACGATCGTTCGTCAGTGGTGTAGAGCGAATGTGCCCGGCTCCCGACACCAAGGACAGCCGTCCGATCCCACTCTGTGGGGTAACAGGTGTAAAAGGGTTAAAATAAGTACGAGGCGAGTGATGGGTGTCGGTTGATGCTTAGAGGCGCGATAAAAATGTTAAAATATGTTAATAATAGGTTGGGTGACTACTCGAAAAGTCGCTTCATGGGAATCATGGTATCTGCATTTCCAGAGCGGTTTCCTTTTAAAAGCTACTATGTCAAGTGGACACTTGGTTATCGCTTTATCGAGAACATTTTCCACTTTTTAAGCTAGGCTTGTCTACACTCCTCCTTCTAACTTCCTTCCATTTCCCCTCTCCCTTTCTCGTTATGCCTAATGGCAAACATCTCGAATTAAAAAAAAAATAATCGGCAAGTGAACGGCCTGCTTACGCATGTGGCACAGCGGTTTTGGATGAGGATGGCATCATGTATCTCTGTAGTGCGTTTGTCGGACGTGGTCGTGGCATTATTGATATGATTGTAAGTGTGGAAAAAAGGGTTTCTTTCACACTTGAAACGCTAGTAATGTCTCAACTGGGAACATAATGCCTAACTGTAGTTCTCATGGCAGACCTCCGTAGTTTGGCCCTTGTTTTGGGCGAATGCTTACCCCACAGGCCTTCATGTTTACTTAAACGTACAAGCGGATATCACCAACGGCCATAATTTTTAAAAGTACCGAATGTCAATATAACCAGCAGACTGGATCACTAAACCATACCAAATTTTATTGAAGACACAGGCTTCACTAGGCTAGGTAAAGCAATCGTCCAGTAGGCCTGGGAATGATCTTTAACGACCTTCAGCCCAACCGTGTTAGACGTGTATGACTATATGTGGTACAGTTACTGGGTCGAACCATTGACCCCTGACCTGGACCGTGACATTTAGTTGACCTTTGACCCCTGACCTTTGGGTTGACCTTTGACCTTAAGCACATTTGATGGGGTGATGTGAAGCCACGCGATGACATCCGGTGGTGCCATGGACGAGCCTCAGACGCTTAGCAAGCCTGCATGCTTTTCGCTGAATTCCAGGGTGAGCGAAGTTAAGCCACTGCCAATTTTTTTCTGTCTTTGTCAGCTCTGACTTCGGCGCTCATGCATCGCTTCGTTCGGCCGAACTCTCGTGCTTTGCGACGACGGTGCATGGTTGACCTAACATTATCCTTGTTTCGCCGCTGCAGGGAAGCTTCAAACCCGCTGGTCGACGGCACGTCGCTGGATCCTTGTTTCCACTGCCAGAGCAGCCCTCGTGCTCCAGGGCCTCTACGTCCTGGCCAGCACTTACCCGCAGAAAGAAAGGTGAGCAAATTCAAAGATGATCCTTCCCTTTCTTCAGAGAGGATCAGGCCTTTACAAACTTGGTTATTCGGCGGTGTTGAAGGGGGAGGCTTTCCATGTTAGAGATGATGTAGACGAAGAAATATGTTTGCAGAAATTTACAACAGTGAAAACTGCAAGTTACAATAGCTGAGTCACGCAGACAGCAACCTATGAACAACTGATCTCACACAGAGAAAACACTCTGCAAGGCCTTACTCATCGACCAAATGTTAGAGCCTAGGCACTTGTCGAAGTACAGTCGGGGACAAAAGTCTCTGAACCACGCGTTCCTCAAACGAAGCCGATAGCTCTGCTATTATCCGGCAGCTGTAGACCACTCTTGTGGAGATAAAAGAACAAAACTCTGACTTTTACCTCGAATAATAAAGTTACGAAGACCCCTTCTTCCTTAATAGTAGCAAGTGATAGCATTACAGGTCCTTCCCACTCACGTACACCCTCTACTTCGCTTAGGTTATCCCTACGCACCCTTATATGCGCAGTTTTTGATTCTCACTTTTTTCACCCCGCCGCGGTGGCCCAGTAGTTAAGGTGCTCGGCTGCTGACCCGAAATACGCGAGTTCGAGCCCGGCCGCGGGAAGGCGTAAGGGTAGGCGTGACTTCAACAAAAGACGGGAGCCGGAGCGTTTAATCCAATTTAATTAGAGAAATCGGCCGCACAGGATAATAATTCGACGTTACTAAGAACGTCCGGAACGTGTAGACACGTTTCCCTGGTAGAGAGACGAGTTAAAATTTCTCTTTAGTGCACCTTTATGCTGCGCCTGTTTCCAAATCAAAAACGTCAAAGCCACACGAACAGCGGCTTCAACATCGCCCCCCACATTAAAATGGCATTTTTGCGACAACGGCTAAAAATGTATCTAAAAAGCGGACACTTCCACTGCTTCCGTTGCACGACTGACTATAGCTCATTGAATTTAAACGCGAAAGACAGCAGTTCGAAACCTCAATCTCGCCCGCGGCGGCGACGTTCAGTAGGTGGCACCTGTGTGCTGTGCGACATGAGCGCACATTGAAGAAGCGTATAGTTGGCCAAAATTAATCCGAGCCCTCCAATACGGCGTCCCTCGTAGCCCTGTGTCGCTTCGACACGTTTAAACCCTACAATTCACAGTTTTACTTTTTGAGTTTTTTAACTTGTTCCGAGAACGTGTGCTACTTTTTACTTTGCTTGTTGAGATGTTTCCTACTTTTCACAAACGCCTAACGCCCACGCAAATAATTTTCCATTCACTCTGGGTGTCAACTACCCTCTTTCGTTGCACACATGGGCGGGATCGTGAAACCAGAAGTAGTGGCGTTTTACCTTTGACAGATAAGAATTAGGCGCGGCTACTCCCGTATAAAAATGGTCTATAGACAGTCTGTAGACTTCTTAGACTATACTGCATTCGTATAGATATTTTGTCTTTTCATAGACTATAGACTGTCTATAGACAAAAGTAGACTAAAGGTGTACGGCCATAAATCTATAGATTTATCTATAGATTTATTGATTTGTCTAGGATTTTTCTATAGAGGGTCTATAGACTTTATAGACCGAAGTCTATGGACAGGCTATAAACTGTCTAAACAAAACTTATAAGGGCTGAGTCCACAGGACCTAATCATAACAGCGTATAGGTCACGCATTTCGATTGAGGCGAAATGCAAAAACTCCACGTGCTTTGCGATTCAAGCGATCTTTGACGAATCTGAGATGGTCGACATTAATTTGCAAACATCATCCACTCCAGCATCTCTCATAGCCCATGTGCAGTGTCTGCATATTGAACCTGACATACTAGTTCCAAGTGAAATATTGAGTTCCGATTGGCTCACCTGAGAACCTGAAGAAGCCGTTTTTTGGGAGCATGCAGAACATGTCCTAGACTTTTGTAGTGATGAAGAAACAAACTTTCTTTGCTTTCTGATAGCAAAAGTGAGTAAAGTGTGATATGCCTTCCAGCTAATTAAACAAGATTTGCTCATTGCCTTTTCAGGAATGCTACCGGCGCTTTGGATGTGGGCGCTGACCGTAGGCGCCCGGGTATACACACCCGGGACCATCTAGACCGTCGCTCAGTCTGTCATCCAGCAAACAAAAAAGGTGGCATTAGTCATTGTATCTTCCATTCACCTACGTATCGTAAAACGAAGAAGTAACTGCATTTAAAAGTTTCGAACCACTGGATGACTGCTTCACCCCGAGACGCCTGGTTGGACGCGGAGACACAGGCCGCAATGCAGGGATCGTTCGGCGCAATTCGGAAAATCAAAAGCGCCCGTCGCTGGGTACGGCTCAGCCAATAGAAGAATAGTCGTTATAAAGGGTGTTTCATCTAAGGCTTTACATAAATTTTAAAATGTGCTTTTTTGAGTTCGAAGAGGGCTTTTTCTTTCCAAAAACGTCTTTAGACAGTCTATATTCTACCGACTCTAAATAGACGAACCCTAGAGAATAGTCTAAAGGCAATACAAATACTATAGACAGTCTATACACAATCTATAGATTTAATGCCGGCCATACACTATCAGGAGACTTTTGTCTATATTCAGTCCATAAACTTTCAGTAGACAAAAATGCCTATAGGAAGGCAAAGGAGTCTATAAGAAATCTATACATTTTCTATAGACCATTTTTATAAGGGTTTTCAGCATAGCATTTTCAGTGATGTAGTGTGTAGGGATAGAGTTAGGATGTGCTAACCAGCAGGCTGTTTAACTAATTTGAATAGTTGACTTATTGGCCGCCGTGGTGGCTCAGTGGTTATGGCGCTCGGCTAGTTAGGATGTGCTAACCAGCAGGCTGTTTAACTGATTTGAATAGTTGACTTATTGGCCGCCGTGGTGGATCAGTGGTTATTGCGCTCGGCTACTGACCCGAAAGGCGAGGGTTCAATCCTGGCCGCGGAGGTCGCATTTCGATGGAGGCGAAATTCTAGAGGCCTGTGTACTGTGCGATGTCAGCGCACGTTAAAGAAACCCACGTGATCGAAATTTCCGGAGCCCTTCACTACGGCCGTTCCTCATAGTCTGAGTCGCTTTGGGATGTTAAACCCCCGTAAATCAAACCAGTTAACTTTTTAACTATTACTGTTTTAACTGAGAGGCATGTAGCCAACCTTAGTTAATATCCATGGCAGTTTTTAAAATTTCAAAAACTCTGCTACTCTCGGTGCTGTCGCCCAACAAATTCAGGCTACACCGCGCCAAAATACACGCGCCTTCGAGACGCTTGCAGGCAAAGCAACCTCTCCAGTGCACGTAACTCGTCGAAATAACCGAGCTGGGCCACAGCGCCGAGGGTAACAGGGTTTTCAAAATTGTAAAAACTGATATGGATATTAACTACAGTGGGGTACAGTTCAATTTTTTCTTCCTGACAGATAATTCTTGTCCATGCAAATTTATAGCTTACCCTAGGAGTCTACTACTTTTTAGATTGCATGGCGAGATGTTTTCAAGCCAAAATCACTGTTTGAAGAATTGGCTAGATAAGAATGTTTACCTTTTTTTTATAATCCAAACGTTACCGGCACGCAAAGCATCTCCCATTCATCTTGAGTGCCTGCTACCCTGTTACGTCGCACACTAAGTTTTAAAACTCGCACAGGAGCCCGGGATGTGAAACCGGAAGTAGCGGCGTTATGCATTTGACGGAACGGAAATACGCATCAGCTACTATGTCCAAGACTGCGGGAATGAATCCTGACAGCGGGAGTAATTAATAATTGGCAAACATCATCCACTACGACGGCTCCCATAGCCTCTGTGCAGTATGTGGATGTTAAACCCAGCACGCTAGTGCAACATAAATATTGAGATTCGTTTGGCTCTTAGAACCTGAAGAAGTCATTGTTTAGGAGCAGAAGTATGTCCTTAAGTTTGTTACATCTTCTTGCTAATTAACCCGATTTGCTCACTGCCTTTTCAAGGAGGCTACCGGCGCTTTGGATGTGGCCGCTGACCGCAGGCGCTCGGGGACGTGCTCTCCGGACCATCATTACCGTAGCTCCGGCAGCCATCCAGCAACAGAGAAAGGTTGGCATTGGTCGGCTCTCTCTTAAAGTCTCCTACGGATCGTAAAACGACGAAGTAACGCCATGGGAAAGCTTTTCGAACGCAGACATTTTCGCATTGGCGCGACTCAAAGGACACAGAGACATAAGCCACCATACGAGGATCGTTCGGCGCCTTTCGGGGAGTCAAAAGCGCGCGTCGTTGTTGGGTGCGGCTCAGCCCGCGCGAGAACAGTCGTTAGATGTCGTTTGTGCAACACGCGCCGTGATATGCGCCTTCATAGCATATCCGTGAGTAACCCGTACGCCACACACGCGCACAACCGGACACGTAAAGAATTGGCATTGTCTATCGAGGGCGCAGTTCGCTGGCGTAGCCAGTTACACCCGGTGAGAGCCAGAGTTGGGGTATATATGCTGCAACGTGCGCAAGCCATTTCAGCGGTTAAGAAAAAGAGTGAACGTGACCGTCGGGTAGGAAAAATGCACCAGCATCATTAAGCATTTGCTTTTTTCATACTGAGCATTTTGACGCCTTTGAACCCCCTTATTTCATTTCTTCATTTATTTAATTATTCAGTTATTCGCAAAAGCCTCATTAACTCGTGATCGCCTATCATGCAACATTCAATCATCAATCACTAGAACCAAAAATTACCATGATACTATATTTTTATGCAGCCCCAATCATTTCCGACACGCGGTGCCGACTGTATGGCGACGGCTTTTCGACCGAACGATCCGTATACAGGCAAAAAAAAAGCGAAAGAAATACCTTTATCACTGCAACGAATGGATTTCCTTTGCATCTGTGTACATCATCGCTGACCGCCATCTCGCATTTCAGATTGCAGGCAGCTGCCCTGTCTCCCGTCAGGCTCGAGCATTGGCTCCTCATCCAAGCAGGTGAGTTCAGATAAATCTGGAGCCACTGGGGGCTTTTAGTGGGGCAGCTGCTGACAGGCAGGTCGTTCAGCACGTTTTTCCCTTCCTCTAACTTTAATGAAGGGGCAAGCAGCGACGCCGATGCAGCGCCCCAAGCGGCTTCGCGGGCGCAAGTGCGTCCGTCACGTGGGTGTAAACCAACCAGGCACAAAACCTTCCGCGCCCCGCCCCTTCCCCTGCAGCAGTGAAGGAAAGAAAGAAAGGGTAAGTGACCCCGGTGAGAGGAACTACCCTCCAAAGTCGTGCATACTTTGTCCCGGTCGCTGTGACTGCATAAGGGAAAAATGAAAAAAAAATTAAAAGAATGGAGAGTACACTTAAGCTCCGCCTTAAGAGTATGACTCGTTAGCGTAGTGGATTAGGCTTTCCATTGTGAGCTGTTTGACGTCTTTGATCGCATTTCTCATTTGTTTTTTTCTTTACTGTTTAAAATTCCCCAATTACACCCTCTAAATTTTGTTAATTAGCATCATCAAGCATTGGCTTTCCATTCTGAGCATTTTGACACCTTTGAACCCTCCTTTTAATTACAATCATTGCATTAACTCGTCATCGCCTATCACACACCAATCAATTGTCAATCATTGGAACCACAAATTGACATGATACAATTTTTTTACGGAGGCCCCGATTATTTCCGACACCCGGTGCCGAATACTACTAAGCCGACGCTATCGCGTAAAATGGTAGTGCTTTAGAGTAGAGTAGCATGGGCGAAAATGCTAAAGGCAACATCCTCAGGGCAGTGGCGCATCTCTTAACTGCTGCACCACTGAGGACTCCCGGTGATGTATATGAACATAAAGAATAACCTGCATATGTGGGAATTAACCCATTACGCTATGGCGTCGTACTCTTATAGTGCGGAACGTGAGTTTCCCGCTTTGCTAGCAAAGGAGTGTTTTCGCACTAGAACGTAATTATATATTTTAAGAGAACAGAAGAAAAGCCTGTAATGCTTTAAATTACCGCGGGCAGCGCCAAGGTGCCAAGGGGGGTCGTAAGCCAGAGCCACCTTTTTTGTTAGCTGGTGGATGTCAACCCCCTCTCGGGATGCGTGCGTGTTCGATGTGTTTCCAAGTTTAGCCTCTCCTTTCCTTGAGTTATAGTATTTGATATCCGCGTGTACTGCGTACATCTGCTGCCTCTTAAAAGACCTCAGTTTCCGAGAGCGGAACGACGGAAGATGACGTCACATTCTCCGTGCGCAGGCCGGCAGGTTTCCAAGCGTCCCGGTTGGCGTGGCCCACGCTCGTCGCTTCCTTTGCGGTAAGTGATCAGTGTTGTAGTGCAGGGCGACTACCACGGCGGGACGGTGGCTAGCCCGTTCATCCGCTAAGCACGAGGTTACGCGCTCGAACCCCGCCACTGCGACCGGAGTTAGAAGCTCATCAATCCAAAAAAGTGTTCTCTGGTGGTTTTCCAATGTTTTCACTATCGTTATTAGACACCCTTGGGCTGTGCAACGTCAGCGAAGGTTAAAGAATCCGAGGTGATTTACATTATTTCGTACCTGTCAACTGTACGGCGTACCTCGTGTAGCCCATATGTCGCTTCGGGACGTTAAACTCCACTATTTACAGTTTACATAATATTCGTGCCTCAAATTAATTATTACTTTGCATAATCTGCAGCCCAGATGCCAGCACAGGAATATGGACCAGCATGGAAACTCAGCAAACAGTACATATGATAAAGCAGCAATGCATGGATCATGCTAACAGGAAACAAAATGAGAAGGCCGCACCGTGGCATTTCCTTCATGGGCTTTGGAAAATTGTTGACCATAACAGGCTAGTGAGAGACAAACGCCCCTGGTGTTCATCCCCCCCCCCCCCTATGGGAATAAACTTCCACACTGTAAAACTCCGATTGGGAGGAGTACAGTAACCTCCATCATAGCGTCCGGAATAATAATAATAATAATTGGTTTTTGGGGAAAGGAAATGGCGCAGTATCCGTCTCATATATCGTTGGACACCTGAACCGCGCCGTAAGGGAAGGGATAAAGGAGGGAGTGAAAGAAGAAAGGAAGAATAGGTACCGTAGTGGAGGGCTGCGGAATAATTTCGACCACCTGGGGATCTATAACGTGCACTGACATCGCACAGCACACGGGCGCCTTAGCGTTTTTCCTCCATAAAAACGCAGCCGCCGCGGTCGGGTTCGAACCCGGGAACTCCGGATCAGTAGTCGAGCGCCCTAACCACTGAGCCACCGCGGCGGGGCGCGTCCGGAATGCTGCTTCGTATTTCATGTGTTTGTGCCTATTCCTGTGCTGACGCCACTGAAGCGTCATAAACCCGCCGGGGAGATAAAGTGGCATCCGGCGTTGTAGTGTTCACCTGCTGCGGATTACAGGTGGGGCAGTGCGAAGAGAAGAAAATCCCCACTTTTCTTGTAGGGCAGAGGAGGGGAACCTGCCACAAGACCCAAGAGGAAGAAAAGGCGGTGTTCGGCGTTTTAGTGCTCCCACCTGCCTCGAATGGCAGGTGGCGAAGTAGTGATAGAAATCTCTCCCCTCCGCTTGTAGGGCAGAGGCAGAGAGGCATCTGCTGAAGGAAAAACACACAAGGTTGCGCCGCGGACAGAGGCTGGTTCCCAGAAGGACAACCGGGGGCGGTGGCATCCGTGGAAAGTGTAGGGCCAATCAGCAATTGTATTTCTTTTTTTGAGCATTTCTTATGAAACCTCCGTTATTGGTGAATGTCGCGTATATGTCTTTATAATGCGGTTATCTGCCGATACGTGCCAAACAGCTTCAAGCCGCCTCAAACTGCTAGCAATCCTCAAAGCTTGTTTGTTAAATTGAAAACTCTCTAATTATCGTCCAGTGTAGCGCGAGTCATAGCAGCTGACATCCGCGTAAAATTCTTATGCGCTGGAGCTTATGCGTCGCCCTTCCTCGCTACATGGTCTCATTGAAGAACATTCCTTTCAGTGTCAGCATTTAAAGGTCCATGTTAAGTGCTCGTTACAGCTGCGTTATATATCTATTCGCTGTGTG